>NC_038244.2:10089275-10689275 GCF_000004515.6 Glycine max
TTGTATCACTTATAGTATTACTAATATAGGCTAAAAAACCAAATGAATTAATGATTATAAAATTAATTTTTTAAAAAAATTATTCTATTTTATTTATTGATTGTTTTTGTCCATGAAAAATAACTTAGACAATAATTATATTAGAACAAAAGAAACACTATACATTGACAAAATCAAATTTTTCTACATTGTCATCTAATAATATATCATTATATATTATAATAGGTTGACTATATTAAATACTATTTCTAATTTATTTACATTGTGAAAACTTTTACACTAATAATTGTCTAATGTATATAAACTTTTATTAGAAGATTTAATAGCTTTTGTTCATTTCCCTTTATTATTATTGTTATTATTATTATTATATCTTTCCATGTACATGTTTAGGTAAACTTGTCTTGAAACACTTCCAAAAAAACAAAATAAGAAAAAATTATATAAAATTATTTATAAGTTAAAATTAACTCTATTAATTAACCATTAGTTAAAATTTGTAAACATCATCTCATTTTAAAGAAGCCTACCAGAACTATGTTATTTTAGTTTAGCCTTCTACTGATGATTCCAAATTTTAAACTTAAGTCTCGTTGAAGCTATTAGAATTTAGTAGCCGTTGCTTCGACGCACGGTATATCACAGCATGAATCAAGTCTGCGCGAATTAACCATTATTCTCCTGATCGATTATACAAATTAGCAAGGGAAGCACCAATAATTACAACCAGAGTATTTATATGCCCTAAGTGTGATATAAACCTTAGGTTACCACACTATCGTCACAATAAAATATTTCACTTGTGCAGCGAAAGAGTAAACATTCTCAGCACTAACATAAGCATGCACTAAATAGACTTCAGCCATCCATTATATTCCACCTTTGCACTAGGTAGTTGCCATATATAGATATACTACACAACGAGAGAAAGTGGAATATTCTGTGGCAAAATGCTAATAGAATCGGTCCATAGAAATCAATCTATCATTTTATTTTTACTTGTTCCACAGAAACTAGGAATATCCATAACAAATACATGATTCCATCCAATAGGTAAAATCTACAAAAAAAAAACAAAACTTACTGCATACATGATTTAAATGTAGTTACCTTATCATAACATTAACCATCAACAGAAAAGCAGACAACTCAATTAGTTCGTGACTACATATACCACAGAGAGGAAGTTAGTGTCTCTATTCTAGAAGTTCTTATGTACGAGTAACGATTCAGTACAATTAAATTGTAACATGTAGCGTACATAACAATAAAGGTGTTGGATTCAATTTCAAATATTACTTAACAAAACCAGAATTTAGCCATTGAAAGTACTACTCCAGAGTTTTTTTAGCAGTCAATCCGGATAGAAGCCTGGAGCAGTCAACCCCAAAAATGCCATAACAGGGTAGCAGATAAAAGGATGGCTAATAGATAGAATGCAAGCAATCATACTACACAGTTCACACATATAAATACTCAAATTATAAAAATAAAACACTCATATTTAAAGAAATATTCATCATTAATTATCAAAAGTCAATAGCTTAAACACACAATCATCATAAACGTAATGCATAACTAATAACTAACCAGTAGCCAAAGAGTCATCAACTTTTACCATGCACACTTCTGTAAGAAGTACTATAGACAATAACAAATACAATGATTGGGACAATTACTCATACCACAAGGTTCTCTGAACAGGGCATGGGAAGGACAGAACAGCCTGCAAAGTGTAAACAGAGGCAGGCCAGAACAGAGAAGAGAATGCAAACTGAAGTGCTGACCTTGGCCAGAAAATACAAGGGTGAACGATTGATGGAGATGGGCAACTAGGTTTAGTCAAAAGTAAAGGGTTCTGAAGAAGAGAATGTGAAATCATAAAAGTAACCCTAAAAGTGGGTTATGGATCCCAAGAGAAGGTGGAACAATCATATTTTTGCCACTTGTTGGTACAATTGTGCTGTCTACTGCAATTCAGCCACTATCCACACGATGCTAGGAGTTCCATGTAGTGACTGGCAGCTACAATGCTCAACCATAGCACAATAATGGCACCCCACTATTCACTATTCTGTTTAACATCTTCTACTCTAGACTGCAAAAGGCAACAAGAAAATCTACTTGTATTCCAAGCACTTGCCTACGATAGCAATAATGTCAACACCTTAGCAAGAGTTAAACATGTAAAACATCATTTTGATACCTGCTTATTCCAGTCAGTATTGCCAATGCTTCATAATTCCTCAATGGCTCAATTTAACCTAAAAATCCTGTAGAACAAGTATGAGAAAGAGGTTGAAGAAAGGCTGCAGACAATGGTTTGATACTAATTCTCCACTCTACAATTTATCATTAAGCAGGACAATTTGTCCAATTATACTTGTATATATGAATAAACCACAAACAATGAGGGAATTGTAGAGCAAGTAAGACTATAATCATTATTCAGGAGAAGCAACAGCAGCAAATGAATTATTCACCAAATCTCACACTTTCAAAGAAGAATAAAAGGTTCAAGTATGACTGAAACAATCCATCTAAACGCTTAAAATCTGGTTCATAACCCGATAGAAGTGTTCCAACAATTACTGACACATAGCAGTTAATGAAACAAGTGCATGTGTAGAGGAACACAATAGAAATCCACGCAATTAAATTTGAAGTGCTCGGGAGTAGCAGATTTTATTTGAGCACAAGACATTGCATTGGAAAAACAGAAGCAAGGGGAAATTACAAAGCAAAATTACAACATAATTCGAATTCAAGAAAGAGAATCCTTCTGACTGGCCTGCTGCTGCAATAATTCTTCTCTAACCCTTCTGATCTCCGCTTCCTTCTCCAACCTCTCTTTCTGAGACAGATTACCATACAGAAAGAGGGTCAAAAAGGTACAAAACAAATCGTAGCATTCATACTTAGAAAAAATAATTGGCTTATTATAAGAAATGCAAGCATATAGATACACACATAAATCAAATAACACGAAGCATTGCTGCAAGGTTCAAAATAATGTATAAAGGAAATGAAATCCTAAAATAAAGTTAAATTGAGTTAGGTAGGAGATTATAATAATCATATGTTAGATGATATGTAGGGTTTTGTTTATTGGCGGAGAGTGAAATTGAGAGAAAGGAATGAACCTTTTCGTCTTGACGAAGAGCGATCCAGACATGGAGTTTGTCCATGGACTGCCAGAACACGAAGGCTCCAAGCGTCATCGCGAAGTACGTCGCCACTTTCACCATCTTTCTTTCTTCTTCTCAGGCTTTCCCTTGTAATCAAATCTCTGGTTTCCCCTAATAATGTGATGTTGTGATCCGCAGTTTGCTTGGGCTCGTTCTTACTGTGAGGCCCAACTTCTATGCGAAACCACTGTTCCAGCTTAGCACACTAGGTCCAGCCCAAATATGGGTGGATACGATGTATGAGGAGGCAAAACAAAAAAACTCACATAAAATATAATCTGTATTTATAATTTTATTTTAAAAAAATTGTCATTTCTCTAGTAAGGATAATTTTAAAATAGTGAGATTCTCTTTTTTTAATTTTAAGATTAATATTCTTATTTTATTAATCAATTTTCTTTAAGTTATGCAAATTGGCTAAAAATACTTACAAGGGAGCATAATAAATAATTTAAAGACGCAATTTACTATTACAAGGAAATAAATGTAATCATGAACTATTGTTTAGTCAAACCAGTGAGGGTAGGATTATAATCAGATGTTCTGATTTTTTTAAAGATATATTTCTCGAAAAAAAATTGCTAGTAATTTACAGTGACAGAAGGATATTGTTTGTGTTGTGAGGTGTTTCACGCTGAACCGACATGAGCCCGTTAGCTTAACGTCAAAATAATGGTCATCATCTTATCCAAGTAAACTATGTACGTGATGAAATCATGAAAAATTTTCTAATATGTAGGTTTGGGGCTGAGTTGCCTATACAGTTTTGATGTCAGGTCTTGCGACTCCCATTGGCGGTTAGTATCATGAAAAAACTGACAGTTGCTTCAATAAATGAATACAGCTAGCCTCGCTGGTGGAACCAAGAACAAGAAGATGGAAGATCACAAAAACCGTCTTTCTTTTAATCCAATTGTGCATAGCCAAGAGTGTCCGGTCTTTTGTCTCGACTGTATCTACACGACTGCATGTGTGCCAAGGGTAAAATATGGCCAAGTTGCACTTCGAGATAATACGATTCATAATTTATTTTTTCTTTAGAGGTGACATTGCATAGAATAATTCAAAAAGAGCAAGGTCGGAGCCAACCAATTGAATTGAAGAAGAAAAGGACCCACCAATCAACGTTTTTGTCGTTTTCCATTGATGCTCCGGCACCACAGTAAATGCTCCCTCTGTCTCAATACTCATCGCTACAACATGCAATAAAAAATTCCGTCCCATAAGATCCTCTAACCCATCGTTTCGTCCTCCTACTTACCCTTTTTCTCTTCTTCGCGATACCATTCCCACCCTCTTAAGCCAAACTTTTCCTCTCCTCTTTTCTTCATTCATATTCTTCGCTACGTTATCGAAAACAGAATTAATCATGCGGATCCAGTGGTGGCTAAACACATGCTCCTCGGCCAACTGCGCCACCGCCACCCACCATTCAACAATCTCACTCCCCAAACAAAAAGAACATGCATGTGATGATTCCATCAGCTACTCCTCCATTTCCGAAGCACCTGCATCTTCCACAACCTCCAACAACAGCACTTCCTCTCTCGAAAGCAACCTCTCCATACAAACCCTCCCATCCGTTCCATCTCTCCAAAGCCTCTCTCCACAAAACTTCACCTTCTCCGTCTCCCACCATTGCGTCACCACCCTCGAGCCACACCTTTCTCGCCCCGTCACCTCCCTCGCTGTCAACAACAACCTCCTCTACGCCGCAACCGACCACGAAATCAACGTCTACGACCGCCACACCTGCACCACCATCCACGCCTTCAACACCCAGCCCACCTCCACCTCCAACTCCACCAAAACCATCGCCTTCTCCAACAACAACACCGTCATCACCACCCACCAAGACTGCAAGATCCGCGTGTGGCAAAACCACAAGAATATTCACCACCGCATGTTAGCCACTCTCCCCACCGTCAACGACCGTCTCCACCGTTTCCTCCTCCCGAAGAACTACGTCGCAATCCGTCGTCACGAGAAACGGCTCTGGATTGAGCATGCGGACGCCGTTACGGGACTCGCCGTTAGTAACGGTGCTATATACTCCGTTTCGTGGGACAGGACTCTCAAGATATGGCGGTTATCTGATTTTCGCTGCGTGGAGTCGTTGAAGGCGCACGAGGACGCGGTCAACGCGGTGGCAGTGTCCAACGATGGGACCGTCTACACAGGATCCGCGGACAAGCGCATACGCGTGTGGGCGAGGCCCGCGGGAGAGAAGCGGCACGTGCTGGTTGCCACGTTGGAGAAGCACAAGTCCGCGGTGAATGCTTTGGCGTTAAACGACGACGCTTCGGTGCTGTTTTCGGGTGCGTGTGACCGTTCAATATTGGTGTGGGAGAGGGAGGACAGTGCGAACCATATGGTGGTGAGTGGAGCTCTGAGGGGGCACCAGAAGGCGATACTGTGTTTGGTCAACGTCTCTGATTTGCTTTTCAGTGGATCCGCTGATCGTACGGTTAGGATTTGGAAGCGCGCTTATGATGGACGGTATGGATGCCTTGCTGTCCTCGACGGTCACCGGAAACCGGTTAAATCCTTGGCGGCGATTCCGGAGGAGTATGATCAAACTTCACCTAAATGTAGCGTCTCGGTTTTCAGTGGCTCTCTTGATGGAGAGATCAAGGTTTGGCAGGTTTCTATCACGAGTCAGTAAAGAATCGTGATCGAGAATTTAATTCCTAGAAAATTGATGGTAAACTAAAAGGGAAAAAGTAGAATGAAAATATGTACTATACAAAGATGATATTTTTGTCATGATTTTCGTGTGGCACTATGCCAGCTATAAAAACACAATCCAATTTTCTTATAATACTTTTTTTTTGTCTTTCAATTATTTTTTTTATTTCTTTTTATTGCAAATTTCATTGTATAATGACAAGATTTCTCCATTTGAAAATTTTCGAAGCGATGTTTAAAGTATTAATTATACCTTACTTCTTTTTTTAACAAAAAAAAACTTATTTATTCAAGTGTAAAATATGATCGAGAATTGAATTCGTAGAAGAAAAAATTGTTGACGTTAAAAATGGTGTCTCAGTTAAGTATTTGAGCTAAAAAAGCATTTAAATTTGTGGAAAGACTTTATCTTGCTTCATTCTGCCAATCTCTTGATATTAAATTCTTAGAAAATTAACTATAGATAAAAAGAGAAAACAATGGAAAAAAAGTATGGTGCTGAGTGTGGGAATATGTATACGAGAATGACATTTTTGTCATTATTTTTGTGACCTCGATGGAGCTAAACAAACAAGCTTCAATTTTTTTAGTCGTATTATTTTTTTAAAAGAAAATAATACATTCATTAATAATGTAAAAGAATTCCATAAAACACAATTTGACATGTATCGAAAATTTGTTGATTTTAAAAAAGATTAAAAGTCATGGGTCCGAAGAAAACAATTCATAGATAACCTCTTGGTATATATATCGAAAGAAAAAAGATAAACAAATAATAAGGATAAATGATACGATAAGAAGATAGAGAAAAAAAAAAAGTGTTTATGAAATGTTTGAAAGACATGGATGCTCAGGTAGGAAAATGTTTGGTATATATCATATGTTATACTATTAAAGAGAAAAAAAAAAATATATATATATAGATAATGGAATACATGATATTTGAGAGAGGAAAAAAAAATGAAAGAAATTGATAAATGTGTCATTACTACTTCAAATATCATCACACAATATTTAATATTTAATTGTTTTACACAAAAGTAAAGATCCTTTGCACCATTATTATATGGGAATTAAACTTTTTCTTATCTTTTCATTGGTTTTTTTTAAGTATCTCTCCACTAGTTTTCATCTCTCTTTGTTGTATAAATATAATTTCTCTGTTTTTTGTTAAAAATAATTGTAGCAACCAAGTGGGATCAATTATACATTACTTATATTTTAAAACTTATTTGATGCCAACAATGTAGACTAAGAAGGAATGTTTTTAAAGAGTATTATTATTTAAATTATTTTCACAATAATTTAGTCATTGTCCATTTCTCTTTGTGTATATATTTTTTATTTACTATGACTTTGTGGGAGAGATCTCTTCAACAAAATCTTAGACTAGTATTTTGTGACAATATTTAGGTATAATATTTTATTTTGTGTTATTTTTTATTTAAAATTAAAAGTTCATGTGGAATAAAGGTTTATATTAAATGATAAGTCATATTGATTTTCAATGTGAATTTTTAATTTAAATTTTTATATAAAGTAATATCAAGAGATACTCATGAGTTTTTAGATAACTATTAAAACTTAGAAAATCATTTGACAGATTAAAATAATATTTTATTTTATGTTATTTTCTATTTAAAAATAAAAGTTCAAGTGGAATTAGGGGTGGGAATAGGCCAGGCTAGGCCAGGCTTTAAAAGGTCTGAGCCTAGCCTACGATTAATTTTTGAGACCTGAGCCTGACCTATAACCTATCAAAGACTTTTATTTTGACTCGGCCTGGCCTTTTTAAAAGTCTAGCCTGGCCTGGTAGCCTATTTAAAAGTCTATTTAAAAATCTTCTTCACATTAAATCTTTAATATTCCTAGTTGTTTTTACCAAAAAAAAAATAACACACCTTCTATAATAGGCTAAACAAGATCTTAATATATAATTTGACTTAATTTTTAATCTAACGTTAATTTAGTTAGTAGTCTTAAAAATATATTAATAATATAAACAGAAATCACCAAATGATATAAAATAATCTAAAACAAAAGAAAACCTCATGAGGTAGTATCATCCAAGTCTATCAAATCAACATATTAATTATTACAACAAAAAAATAAAGCCTACATCATTAGCTCCTCCATATTTACCATGAGGTAGGATATGATTTTTATTTGCTCTAGAATATAGTAACGTAATAAAAGAAAAAGGAAACCTAATAGGAATAGAAAAAGGAATTATTAACAGAGATAATAAAACTAATAAAAATAATGAGAAATATAAAGAAACTCACACCTTGTAATTAAAATTTTACTTAATTATAGGAATGGAATCTGCTAGTTTTTTTTAAAAATAATATTAATTGTACCCAAAAAATAATATATATATATATATATATATATATATATATAGGTCGGCCTATCAAGCTTATAAGATTTCTTTAATAAGCCTCATATTTAATTTAATAGGCTTTTAAAAAAGCCTGAGTCTAGCCTTTTAATTGAATAGGTCAGGCCAGGCTTTATGTAGGCCAAGTCATAGGCCCTTGTAGGCCGGCCTAGCCTATTCTCACCTCTAAGTGGAATGAAGGTCTATATTAAATGATAACCCATATTGATTTTCAATGTGAATTTTTAATTTAATTTTTTTTATAAAATAATATCAGAAGATACTCATGAGTTTCTAGATGGCTATTAAAACTTTAGGGAATATGACTGTTTTGCGAAATTTATTATTAGAGTTATTTTTCATAAATTTCACCCGCCAAACTTTCAATTTCTTCTCATTTTACCTCAACACTTAATTTTTTTTGTGTATTTTATAATCATATATTTTTTAATTTTTGCATATTTTACTGTTTGCATGCAACAAAACTACATTCCTTTTACAAAAAAACACTAACAAGATGACTCTAAGGTCGAGGCACACTAGATCTGACTTTGGATTTTTGATTTTGATATGCTTCAGTTAAGTGATGATTTCACTCATGATAAATATTTATATTTGTAAAGACATACAAAGTAACTGTGGTGATGAGGAGGAACCTGAGATGATGATGATGAAGAGAGAGGGACACCTACAATGTCACTATGTCATCTAGTACACCAACTTTGTCCGATCTTAAGATGTAATATTTCATATATTCATACATATCCACCGTGTTGGTGTTTGTTGTTCAATGTCTTGGCTTTGGAGTCAAGGTTAGGGAGTTTTGAAACACCAAATTGTGTAGAGCTTACTTGGTTTCATCATATACTGTGTTGTTGTCCCATGACTTTGAGATCCTATGTGTTTCTCATTAAAAAAAATATACTTATAAATCCTGATAATTTTTTTGGCAGCTAGAAATAATAAATAAATCCTGATAATTTTTTACCCACCATAAATTAAAACATACTTATAAAAAAATATTAGAGACCCTAGGTAAAATTTGAAAATTTACTAAGAACCTAAAAATTAATTAAGCCATATTATCAACATTATTTACCTTATTCTACTGATTCTTATTTTCATCTTCTATCCTTATACTTTTTTTTCATGTAATGTGTATGTTAGGATTTTTCACACTTATTTAATGGTGATGATTTTATTGTGAGTCTCTAATTAGGTAATGTGTTATTGTCATAATAATATTATGTCCTTGATTTTTTTTCCTCATCAATTGACTTTTGAGAAAAGATTGAATAGTTCTTGTCATTTTAAAAAGTTGGGTTTTATGCACAGTGAAACAAATATATAAAAAATTAATATTGTTTCTATTAGTATAAAAATATCACTTGCATTTTTTCTATAATATGAAAGAATACGAAAGATGATTTTTGGAATGAAATGAAAAAAATATATAATAAATCATGTGGATAGTAAGGTAAGTTGAATCTATAAGTCAATCTACCAAATTCATAAAAAATGTTAGGACAAGTTAGGTGTTTCAATTCATTAACTCGCTTAAGTTGATCAATTGAAGGTGAGGTGAGGCAAGTTGACCCTTTGTTTAAGTCAAAATTAAAAAGATCAAAACAAAAACAACTTTACATCATATGTACTAAACAATTATTTAAGTCATTCTCTTTTGACACCTAAACACATCTTTCTTCCTTCATCATCATTTCTTTTAAGATTAACTTGGTGGTTAAAAAGAAAAGATTGCGAGTTCAAATCTCTCTTACTAACAAGAACAAATGAACTAACAATTAATGTTAATCAATGAAATAAAATAAAAACCCATTTCTTTTAGACACTTGCTATTGGTTAATCTTGTGAACTCGTTTTTATTCTTATGGTTCCTTTTTGTTTTCAATTTCTTTGCATTACTCAATTTTTTTTAACAATGTTTCTTTGTTCCTATAGCTAACATTGTTCTTCTCGGGTCCAGTGAGGACAAGTATGGTTATCTTCCCATTCTCCTCTTTTGCCTCCGTGTCCGGAAGGGATTTTTTACTTTAAGGGGGGTGGAGGGTGGGCAAATGTTAAAAAGTAAGTAAATTTTCGCATCTCTAACATATATATATATATATATATATATATATATATATATATATATATATATATAGAAATAAATGAAATATTTTATTATATTACATACAATAGATAAAGAATGAATAGCATATGGAAAAAAGAATAGATTAAAGAACAACAAAGATGGGTTTTTAAAAAATAGTGTTAAAAAATTATTGAAGATGAGGTGAAAAAATATAGCATATATTGTTTATATAAAACTTATATTTAAATATATTTTTATCTATAATAAATATTTTTTCCACTTATTATCTAATAAATTTTTGTTTTACATTAAGTTCCTAATAAAAAAATAATTTTATTTTTAGTATTTGATATTTTGTTTTAGTCTCTGATAAATTAACAAATTTTGTGATTATTCCCTAATAAATTAAAGAATTTTATTTTGGTCCCAACTAGTTATAAATGAATTTTTTTATTAAAAAATAAATACAAAATTTGTTAATTTGTTAAGGACTAAAAAGGTGTCAAGGATAAAATAAAAAATTATTACTTTATAAGAAACTCAATGTAAAATAAAAATTTATTAGGAAATAAATAAAAAAAATCAAATATTTATTAGACATAAAAAATATATTTAAGCCTAAAAAAGTATTTTTAGCCATAAAAAATCAAAAGAAAAGAAAAATAGGTATTTGTGGTAATAAGGAGGTGTAAATATCAATAGCCTAGAGTCCCAAAATAAGTTGGTTTTTTATTATAAAAAAAGCAATTGCTATATCCGTATACTAACCCAATCCCCTTTCTCATTTTTTATTTTCAAACTACCTAAAACAATTAAGAAGAGAGAGTGTATTAGTATATATAGGGACTGGATATAGCAACTGCCTAACAAACCCCATTCGGCTAGCATGTTTTTTGGATCTCAACGGGTCTTGAGCCCAATTAGGCTAGTTTAGATCGTAGGTTTCGCTCTGTTTCTTCTTTATAAAAGCAGAGGCAGAACCCACTGTTTTCTTCGATGAAGGGATAAACCCTAGCGCCGCGAGGCCAAGGCAACACTCATCTGAATTTCTGAACTCTCAAGTATGTTCTCTCTTAAACTAGTTCTTCATTTCCTGAACTTGTTTTTCTTCTGCAATTTTCGCTTTTGATAGGCGTTGCGTTCTTTGTCAGTTACTAATGCCGAAGGACGTGTCAACGAAAGCGTATACGAATTGCAATGTTGACCTCTTTTGTCACTTTCGTGACTTGAACAGCTACGTATTATTTCCGTCGTAGTCTGTTCTACGGTCTCGTTGTGCCATTCCTTTAATTCATTTTTTATTTATTTATTAATGGTTGCTTCTTTTGGTGAACTCTCCCTTATTTTCAGTGGGGGTTGTTCTAGTTTCCGAAGCATATATTAATTAATTCGTCTCGAATAACCAGTTTTAAACAGCGTGGTGTAATCTTCCTTAAGCTACACTATGCTACCTGTCTTCTGGTACATACAATTCATTACTATATACTCATTCTCCACAATTAAGAGCAGTGTCAATGAATCTAATTTTTAAATTTCAGAATCTGAAAAATGAAATTTCGAACGATTGAAGTAATAAACACTAATGCTTGGCTATCAAAATTGTAGAAATGGAAACGCCAACTGTAACGATACCTAAAATTGGACCAAAACCGTCAAAGAAATTGAAGCTTCCCACACCAAAGGAGCTGATATCACACTATGAGTCTCAGGGTATGGACTCGCAAGATGCGTCCTTGAAGGTCATCGAGGATCTTCAGAAGGCGCTGTTTGGAGTAATATCCTCTGGCAAAGGTAAACATGACAAGCTATTGACTGAGTCTTCTAGGAAGATTGATGCAATTAGCAATCGACTCACTGTTCTTGACATGAAGCTTGATTCCAAACCTGGTTATGTTGAGACTTTTGCAATTGGGCTTGCCTCGGGAGCTGCCCTGAAAGGGATTGGTGCAATTGTGCCTCATATTATTGCCCCTCTTTTCCAGATATGGAACTCTGTTTTCACTGCCACTAAATCTTCCCCCCAATGATATTGAACTTTGTAATTACTAGTTAGTTTGTAGAAATATTTTTTTAATGAAATGACCATGCCACCAATTTTTATGTCATTTCCGAAAGTCAACATAGAGGAGTTTACAGAATCTAGTAAAGAAATGACTAAACAAGTTTAACATTACAAATACAAGCCTTTCCAATCAAAACATAAACAATAGATGCCGTGCTATCTGAATTGAAAACCTAGATTAAGCAATTCCTACAGGAATTCAACACATTCATGCAGTCAGTGAATTGAAATTGTTGGATGAAGATTTGGGGGTTCAAATATTGAATTTATTTTAAGTCAATCTTTTATGTCTAATTTACCAGTTAACATATAAGCTGTATCTTCATCCAATAGTTTCAATTGGCATGAGTGCGCTAGATTTCCTGTTAACACACTTCCAAATATACTTATTGAACATTACACATTAGGTGATGTTTGCAATGTTAGGAGTTTACTCATTGCAGCAGCGATACATGTAGAATTTTTCCATTGTTTGGCCACATTCAGCACATGACACTTTGTCTGGTATCCCGCCACTGGTTCCGGGGAGTATCAAGCGATTGCAGTGGTGAGGGGTTTGGAGTTCTTTTATATAATCATCCATTGCTGGCAAAAGTCCTTTATCTTTTGCTGCGTCTTTCCATTGTTCATGTTCATTCAGGCACTTTAGAAATGTGTCTCCTTTGCCCTGTGCCATCTTTCCCGTGCCTTGACTAATCACGGCCCATCCCGGGTCACCGCTATCATAGGTTAGGATTCTCATTACTTCATGCATTATGTGGTCGTTCTCTACTGTTTTGCTCTGCTGTGATTTAGAGTGCCACATGCTCTCTAGCCTAACCCAGAAGAACCAACTTATGGCAAGGTCAGGAAGTACGTTGCTCAATTTTTCTGTTTGTACGGCATTGTTGATTTCTTGAACTTTCTTTCCTGGATTGCTTTTCCCCACATAAATCATCTCTAGTGGTAGTTGCAGAGTTCTTGCGAGGGAATATGCAGTGTTTGTGAATTTACGGATCCACTCAATATCGTCACCTCCGTACAAGCATATATATTTGCCTTCCGATATCTAAAACCAAGTACGCATTAGATCATTGTACATTCCATCATGGTTTAAGGAATATTAATTTGTAAAAGAATTAAAGTTGCATAAATACAGAATTTCTTTATATAATTTAAAATTGGTGGTTGTATAAATATTGACCAATGTAAAAACTGCTGAATACTATGCATGCATGAACATACAATTTTCAGTTCTTGCACGACGCATAATATAGCTTGACGCCATTCAATATATCTAAAAAAATCATCAAATCAAATGAAGAAAATGTTAACTTTTAACTGTGTTACTATTATGTTCATTTCGTGTAAGAAATTTTAAGTATGATTTCTATATAAGCCAAAAACTGCTACTCTGGAAGTCAAGCACCTAAATTAGCTCTCTATACTCGAAGTCAAAGAAATCACACCTTAGGTCTGTCATAATCAGATTATTCATGTAGCTTTTTATGTGATCTTTTCATTTCTCAAGCTGGACTACGCTATACTAGAGAAAATAATGTAATGACTTACCCATTCCAAAAGCGATGGATCAATTGAATCTGCCAATAGTACAAGTCCCCATGTTTCTGCATTCCACAGTGCTTCCTCCCTTGAGCTAGAGAAAGGATAAGCCAAGCTTCCCCAAATCCACATCATGGGTATTGCATTCAGATTCACAACCTTCCCTTGGGGATCCAACACTACAAGAATAGGCTTCGTTTTGAAAAGCCATACCTCTTTAATGTACCTGATGGTTGCGGGCTCCAATAGAGAAGGGTCATAAAGAGAGTAACAAGACATCATTGATTGCAGCTTCTCAAACTTCGGTTTCACGTCATTCCACGGGATTGCTTTGTCCACAACTGGAATCCAAACGAGTTCGTATTGACTCTCTAATCTGGTTGAATCTTGACGTGACTCTTGGTACATTTGTTCAAAAATCACAAGCTCTTGATCGGGGACATTATGTACGTCTGTTATATAGAGCAGCACAATTTTCCTCCTCAGCACCTCAATGCTAACCTGAAGATAAATACCTAGAAGGTTGGAACAGGACCACCATGTGTCTAGATGATTTGTCTCAATTTTACCAAAAGTTTTGAGCACATGTTTGGATTCACCTTAAATAATCTAAAATCACAGCTTGTTTGATCCCAAAGGAGTTAATTCTAAGTAAAATTGATTGAGTTAAAACAATTGTGTTAGATAAAGAAATTTTCTTTGAATAAAAACATCTAGACACAAATCATTTCACTTCAAAATAATTTTAAACAAAATAAATTTTGCAATTCATTCATCCAAACAAACATTTGAATTAACTATAATCAATTCAAATTGTTACAGTGTGTTGCATTCATATCATTCCTAATAAGTCTACATTAAAGATTAAGAGTGAGAATGAGAGGAAGAGAGAACGGTTTCAGGGTTAACCCTTTGTTTGGAAGAACCATCAAACAGTGGCAACGGATCATCCTTGCTGCAAAACATAGCTTTGAGAACCTTCGAATTATCTTGATGGGGTGTCTCAAAAAGGAGCCGAAGTGTTGCAAATGCTTCTCTCTGTCTGTTATCATCTGCATCATATATAACATGATGTTACCAAGCAAAATAGGATACAGATATTTTATAGTAAGAAAAGAAAAGCCAGACGATGATTCCCCATTTGCGTATATGAAGTAATCCAGTAATTTGATTGGCTTACCTAAATGCTGACGACAAACGGTGAGTTGCTTTCGAAGGTGACTATTTATGTTATCAAGCTTATGGGCCAAACTGGAAAGCTCCCAAGTCTCTGTTGTTGATGTCATATATCTAAAATCAACCCAGGAATGTTAATAATAATGATAACAAAACAGACAAGTTCAATTAAGAATTCGATTAAAGATTTTTTGGTAAAAAAAAAAAAATAGAGAAATTAACAGGAGTTAAAGTTGTGATGATTATAATGTGACATTAAACAATGGAGGCATACCCTTGACCCAAGCCAGTTATGCCTAAAATATGCGATGCACAGGACACAATACTCCGAATGGTCCAATAGACAGCACCAGGAATAAGATTGGAGGCAGTCAACATCTCTGGTGCCTCAGGGTCAATGTATTGAGAGGGAAGCTCATGGAATTGGACAATGTTATTGGTTACATCCAACATTGCCTTGAGAAGGTTGTTGACTGTTTGAAACTTTGGTCCCAAATCATCCACTTGTTCCAGTGTTTCATGGATGTGCTTCAACTTTGCAACAGACTTAGCAAGACGGTTGGTGGCATAAAGCTGAGCCACCAGCCAAAACTCCCCAAAGTTGGCTGCAAATGCTGCCAATGCTATCACCACCTTGGCATCCCATGAATAGCTTGAGAGCATGCCCAGTATTCCCATGGTTGTGGCATGTACATCTCCACCGCTTGAACACTTGCAACATATCTATGACACAAGCATGAGTACATGAATAAGTTAAACCAAGAGATAAAGTAATAGTACTCCCTCCGGTCTTTTTTTATAAAGAACAAGTTTTAGTGTATTTTACAACGAAACTTGTTCTTATAAAAAGAACCAGAGGTAATATTGTTGTAGGCGTTTAAATAGGTGTGACTATTATCAATATTTATACAGAGGGGAGATATGGTATTAGAATTGTAAGAGAAGATTTATTGTTAGGAATAAGAAAACCTCGCAGGAAATTTTGTTGATTGTGTGGTACGAAATATCTATCACGTTAGCTAAATCAGATTGGTATGCACTGTCCTTCATGGCATCCATCTGCACTTGTTTTCCCTGTGTAAATTTTCGAAAACAACCACACTCAGAAACCAAGATGATTAAGAACCAAAATGCAAAGTGAGAAAGGAGAGAAATTGTTGCATGATCCAGCACCACTATATATCCATTAATCTCCACTTAATACATAGCCAATTTTTCTTTAATTCTTTCTAGTAAATTGAAAATTTTGACTGTGTATCGCATTGGTTGAGACCATATATAATATAATTTCTGGAGAGAGGGAGAGGGAACACAAATATATATACCTGAACAATGCCAGGGATGAGAGAGGCAGCGCGGTGAAAAATGTCTTGAACAACATGAAGAAGAGGTCTAACGCCAATGTGTCCATCAACGGGAGCATGAGTGGCACGAATATTTTTGGTCATTGTAGTGTCATCTGATGCTGAAAAAATATGGCGGCTAGGCCTCGATTGCATCTTCCGGGGCACCATTGCCATAACGGAAATTAAGGATGCAAGAAAGGAATTGAGGATCAATTAATAGATAATGTTTAGGATCACTGTTGGGTTTGGTTATTGCTAGACTGCTAGTTAGTGCCAGTGGCTTCTTATATAGTTATTGATGACAAATTTTGTTGAATCTCTACCTTACTTGTATTTGGGTTCAAGTCACGTATAAAGTAAGAAAGGAAATTGGAATATCGGATAAAGGATTTGTGGAATTTATACCTGCATCGTTCATGGCTTTCTTTTTGAATTGGCATCTTCTGTCAAATAGTAATAAAATTATCACACGGGTGCTGTAAACTTTTATATGGTATTTCATTAGTAACTTTCATATATTGGCAACCTGTTAGTCTAACAGTAGTTTTATATCACATGCACTTTTTACCTAGCTAACACGTTGCAAAAATTACCAACGCAAGAATATAAAAAATTCACAAAGACGAATCACAATTCACAAGCTACGAGTTATTGCAAGAAAGGTATAAATCTTTCGCAACTTCTATGATGCGAAAGAAAGAACCATTGTTTATTAAAGTGTGAAAGTAGTTGCAAGTATTGCTGTCACTTTACGATGACATTGATCGTTCGAGACTTGCTGGATTTAATGAACTAAATCTCTGTTCAATAACTTAAATAATGGGAGCATGTAAAGGATTTGCGAAAAAAAAAACTTTGTTCAATTTTATAAGATTAAGTTTTAGGTTGGGTCCACAATGTAAGTTGCATGAATGTTTGTAATATTAGAATATATGCGGGTATGGTATGACAATTTTTAAAAATTAAGATACAAGTACGAAAATAGCATCTATAAAGAAATATGAAAAAAGTACTTAAATTACAAGATAAATATAGTTTTATAATTTTGCAATATGGATGTTTCAACAAAACTCTATAAATAAAACATATGAAGTTAAAAGAAGTATTTTCTAGAAAAGGAAACATAATTGGAAAAGAAAATTGTTTCATTTAACACCAAACCAAATAATTTAACACGCAAGATTTGGTATCTGCGCATATGGAATGACTAGTACGTAAGTTAAATTAAATACATGTACATACTTACAAATTGAGCATTGAATATTTTTAATATGTATGTATTCAATATACTTAAATTTACTTTTGGATAGTGTCAATTTTGCATTCACACAAGAGAAAATTTGGTCTATTAATTTCCAACAAAGGTTTAGTGTTTTTTTTTATATGTCAAAGCACAACTAGGAAGGTAGGAAAAAAACTTTTATAGATGCAAAATGGAGATTAATTTTAGATTGTAAATAAGATATATATTTATGTTTTTTCCCCATTATTAGACAAACAAATTCTAGTATGTTACCTCTTCAATCTAAGACATTTCAATTAGTTTTTAATTAGTTGAAAAACTTAATTGACGATTTGATAAACAGGTGTTTTAACCTCTATGATTTTTTGAAATATTACTTAAAGTAATATTTTTAAAAATACTAACTTATAATTGTCTATATTTTTTCTACTTTTATTTTTAATATATTTATTCATTTTCCTTATTATCTTTTTAAAAATAGATAATTTTATTATTTTTTTGTCATTTTATATTTTTCAATTAGTTTAACAACTAGTTTTACATATTTCTAATTTAATAAGTTGATTTTTTTAACTTTCAACTATTAGTTATCTTTTCAGCCTTCAACTTATTTTTCAATTAATTTGATCGAACATAACCCATAAATATTGTTCATATGCAAACTCTCGTTGAGTTGTTTTTAATTGATAGTCTTTTTCATTATCATGTCTCAAACAACCCATCCAATATTCAGCAAAATCAAAAAAAGCCCATCCATTTGTACATATGGGAAACTTCTGCTTTGGGTAACATTCAAGCTCCTTAAACCATAAATCCTACTTACCATTAATAAATTTGTACATTTTTCACTATAACCATAATATGCACTGAATATTCACACGGATGTGCTTATTTACTGCATCATTTTCATGCAATCAAAACATAAGCAAGGGATACCTTTAATGAGTACAACATCATATCGACACACAAATTCTTAAAAGCAACTTATATAGAGCTCAATGGTTGCCACAAAATGTCCGGTGAATTCAGCATGGATAATGTTGAGGTTGTCGAGATTGACCTCCTTCCGCTATCAATAAGTTTGAACCATTGGCTTGCAGGGTCACATGTCTTATCTTGGTTCAAGCATTTACAAGCAGTGGTCACAATGATGTTGTTATCATCTACGTCTAGACATAAATTAGAACCGTCGCTTAGTTTAGATGAAAGGTGCATGTTCGAATCTGAGATCATTTCCCATTTAGAGTTAGCATCTGAGCATGTTATGCTAAGTGTTGCAGGCTTTCCTTCTTGCTCTGCATGTATGCAGAAATTTGTATTGTTTATCAATAGGGTCTTTTGAGGTGTGTATGTCCAGGCATCAGAAGAAGAGCAAGGACCCAACGTTAGTGATGTTAGCTGTGATTTACTTATGACACAGAGACCTGTCAAAGGGTGGAATATCAGTTTGTATGCACTGCCTTCTATGATGCCTGGTCCTGCACAATGACAAAACAATGAAGTGACACATTAGTAACAATGGTATTTTGTAACCAACTGATAGTGCAGAGTTTGGAAAGAATATTTGCACAAATCATGTGAAGTATGCGTAATATTGGATCATTCAAATATAGCTTTAATTAATAGAAAATGTACATGCTAAGAATGCACTATGTGATATATTCTTTTGAACATAATCATTTTTAGTGTAAATGTATTAGAAAATATAAATTTGTAAATTTCACGACTTATTCAATGAATTTTTCTTTTAATTTTATAATTTTTAATAAATTTTAACCAATAAATTTCTTTAATAAACCCTAAACACACTTAAGACAGAAACATGAATCAAGGAAGCACAAAAAAGCCCTAGTTAGTGGTTATGGTGGCAGTCATACCTCGAAATGGAATTTGGAGGGCAGAGATTCTATTTAAGAAACTGGTACTCCTAACCTGAGTCCAATCCCAAGTGAGAAGGCCATAAAACTCTTCCATTCCTATAACCCCTTCTCTAAAGTAGTAACTACCAACAAGAGTCCAATAGGCCCAATCCAAGTCAAGCTCAGCTACCAGTGCCAGAAAACAGTTAAGGTATCGATTGTCATTCACATTGGTACCTCTCAAGTCTCCACCAAATTCACTCACAAACAATGGCCATCCTTGGTCCACTAAGAAGGTAGATGTTTGCTTTATATCTGCAGTCACTTTTCCACATACTTGGTTTGGGTTCCCATCAGCCCAAGCTCCACCATCAGTGAAGCCATACCTGTGCACCTCAAATACTAGCTTCCCTTTGAACGTGAGGCTCACTGGTCTGTCCCGAATGAATGACAAGCTTGTGTCAAAATTTATCCCAGATAGAATGACTAGAACATCTGGATTTGCTGCATGAACAGCTTCTGCTCCCTTCACCATGTACCTTCAATTCAGAATAACAACTTAATTATCATCTACACAGGATTTTTCTCTCTTTCTTGTCTTTTTTTTTTTTTTTACTAGATAGTCCATTACATAATACATACAAGGAACTTAAATTGTATTTACTCAAACGCATCTGTAAACCATCAAATAAAAAAAAGTGAAATGTATATATTAGATATGAAATCAATATTTTTTTTCTTCTGATTTTGCTATGCATATATTGTTCAACCTATCAATGATTTTGGATATTTAGATATTTTTTAAGCTAATATGAGACGAGTATTATAACTAAACGGTTAAATTTAATTGTTTAAATATGATCCATCCCTTTGATTTCCACGTATAACAAAAATTAGAATTGTAGTTATTACTTGTTAGCACTAACTTACTTGTACCAATCGTTGACATTCTGTTTGGGCCCCCGGAGCTCATTCCTCAAGCTCATGCCCACGACATTAGTGACACCATTGAAAAGGGTGGCCATCTTGGTGAGGCCGAATATCCACTGGTCTGGGTTGAAAAATTTGTCACCGAAGAAGCCATTGCCGTCGGAGTAACCACAGCACCATCCTGGGTTGGTCAGGTGGTTGTCCAAAATCACCATCACATCGTTGTCCCCGAGACTCTTCACCACTGCCTGGACACATCACAAAATGTTGCCCCCACACTCAACTCACGGCTACAGAAACTCCTCGATACGAGCAACATAACAATAATACACAAATATTTCCTTATTTCAAACATCCAACCAACACTTTTCATTTTTTTTTCCTATTACATAATAAACATTTTTTTTGAGATATTAACAATTCTTTTGGGTCCAAAATTAAAGATTAATTTCTCAACTGCTAACTAATAAGATTCAGTTGAAAGATTGGCCTTTTTAACACATAATTTTCATATACACGGCATAGAGATTAATCTCTAAACTTTATACTTAAAGCACAAGGCTATAGTACTTTTGTTACCTTTTTAATCTTTGTAGTTTGAATTGTGTGAGATTTTAGTTCCTCACAATTGTTTTGAAATAATTAAGTCTCTTTAGTCTTAAATCTTTAGAAATTGAATGATTAAATTGATATAAATATTCTTTTACTCAAAGCTCCCTCACTAAAATATCAAATTTTGTTGGAAATAAATAAATAAAAATCAATTTCTGTCCTCTTTAACCTTAACCATTATCTTACAATTTTATTAAATTTTCACTAAATCATTAACCTCTCAAACATTTAAATAAAAAATAACAATTAAAATTTTAAGTAGAAGAAACAAATTTTTTCAACTTACAAACAAAAATTAATTTAGCTCAAACCAAAATTATACACATTTCAAATTAAACGAACACCAAATGTAATTAAGTCAAAGAATATTTTTACAGCGAATATTCTTCATTTTGAAAATTCAATAAAAAAATAGTAGTTTAATTATGCATGCATGACGTAATAATTAGAAACTAAGGAAGAACAAAGAAATAGGTTAGCCCACTGCTCACGTCAACAATAACAATGATGAATTTAATAAGGATTAATGCGACATTTACATGGCAAGCTAGTTGAAGCAATCTATTATCAATGAGCACAATAAGTCAATGACCATCGGATAAGCGTCACCGATGAAATGAATGATCAGTGACAAGATTTAATAACTAAAAATACACGTACGATGAGGTAAATGAAATTAGTCAACGAATCGGGTTAAACTACGTACTTACCTGAAAAGCTTGGATGAGGGGAAGGTCGATGATGGAGGGGTTGTTGGTTTGGACACCAGCAACGGATTCAAGGAGGCCAAGGCTCTGAAAAGAACGTCTAACGCTGAGAGAAGCGAGAGAGTCGTTGGTGGCCAAAAGTGTGGGCCAAGTGAGCCTGACACAGTTGAAGCCCATGGACTTTATTCCCTTTGAAATCGCATCTACGGGCTTTTTGCTGAGCCCTTCGGCCACCGCAACTTCCAAATGGGATACCCAATTCACACATGCAAGCTTCACCCTTTGCCCACCTTGGTTGAGGATCCATCGGGAATCCGTGTGAAGCAGACCCGTCACAGCCATTGTGTGATCATTGTCGACGTCTTCCACCGTGGTGGTTCCTCCGGAGGAGAGCAATGCTATTATTATTATTATTGGCGCAGAGAGAATAGTGAAAACCAACGTGCTCGGCCTCCACCTACCCATTTCTATTTCATACTACACATTCGGCACGGCAAAACACACCAATATGTCTATATATACATGCGGGGAATTTGTGTTTCTGTGTACTGTTCTTTTGTCGTCGTGTTTATTAAAGTATTTCCTTTCAGAGCGTTACCTGCCAAGTCTTTCTCATCAGACATTTTTTTTTAATAATATTTATTTTTATGTTATAAATTTCAACTTTTTTTTATTGGTATTCACTTATGTCTCTCTTATAAGAAAAAAAAGCATGCTTCATAATTATTAAAAAAACTAGTTAACTTTATTAAATGTGTTATTTTCAATTAAAATGAATTTTTCTTAAATTATTATTCATTAAAACTTGATATTAAATATAAAAAAATTAATTTTATTAAATTAAAAATATTCTAGAGATAATATCATTAAATAATGTATAAATAATTGAGATTTTTTATATTGAGATAAAAATATAAGAGAGTTTTATTATTTATATTCGAAACCGGATGATGTAATGTTTTTTAAGAATAATTATTGAATAAAAATATTTTTAGAACATACAGTATTATTTATTGATAACTTTTTTTTGGAGTTATTTCCATTTTGATTGTGTTACATTTCGTATCTCATCTTAATCTTATATATTAACATTTAGTTTTTTTTTAAAATTATCCTTTTCAAATATATTTATTAATTTTTTTTTTTCATAATTGACCATCCCTGCTTTTATATAACATTTTTTTTTAAAAAAAAGATTGTCTATGACACAATGTACTATGTTGATTTTGGTTTTGTGTAGCAATGATGCCCTGGTCTTGAGCCAAAAATCCCAGCCAAACAACGTTAGTAAATTCTGTACATTTTTTAATAGTGACAATATGTATTCATATATATGGATATGCTTAATGCATCACTTTCCTGCGATTTTAAAACATAAGTACATGGTTAGAGAAATTTACAGTAATATTCATAAAACAACTTATGCTGAGCTAAACGGCTTCCATAAAAGGTCCGATGAATTTATATAGCATGGATGACGTTGAGGTTGTCAACATTGACCTGCTTCCGCTGTCAATAGGTTTGAACCATTGGCTACTAGGGTCACATGTACGATCTTTGCTTAAGCATTTGCAAGCATTGGTCACGATGTTATTGTTGTCATCCACATCTAGGCATACATTAGAATCATCGCTGAGTTTTGATGAAAGGTGCAACTTCGAATCTGAGATCATTTCCCATCTAGAGTTAGGATCTGAGCACATTATCCCAAGTGTCGCAGGCATCCCTTCACTCCCCGCTTGCATGCAGAAGTAAGTACCCTTTATTGATAGAATTTTCTGGGGTGTGTATTTCCAACCATCAGATAAATAGCAGGACCCAATGTCAATCGATCTAGTAATGACTTTCTTATGACACACAAACCAGTCAAAGGATGGAATATCAATTTGTATGGATTGCCTCTTGTTATGCC
Organism: Glycine max; assembly: GCF_000004515.6. NCBI lineage: Eukaryota > Viridiplantae > Streptophyta > Magnoliopsida > Fabales > Fabaceae > Glycine > Glycine max. Next base: position 10,113,013 of record NC_038244.2, read on the forward strand.
TGGACCTGCAGGTTGTCAAAGAGAAATGTGGTTCAAGTTTTCATGAAGTGCTAAATTGGTAGTTTAACCCTATACTATATTGGCAATTTAATTTCTGTTAAATAACATATACATCGATGGTGGCAAACTCAATACTTTTGGTAGAAACAAGAACATTTTTATATCGTATCTTTATCAAGGTTAATTTGTAATATGGTTGACAGATCCTTAAGTATATAATTAAGGATTCGATCTCCAGGTTTGTATAATTGATCTTTTAAATAGATCTCAATATTTCAAGTGGTTAGTTTCTAACTTCGAATTATGATTCACCAACTAATAGTGTAGAGTTAGGAAAAGAATATTTGCACAAATTACATACCTCGAAATGGAAGTTGGAGGGCAGAGATTCTGTTTAAGAAAGTAGTATTTCTAACTTGGATCCAGTCCCAACTAAGAATCCCATAAAACTCTTCCATTCCTATAACTCCTTGTCTAAAGTAGTAGCTACCAACGAGTGTCCACAGTGCCCAATCTAAGTCAAGCTCAGCTGCCAGTGCTAAGAAGCAATTAAGGTAGCGATTGTGGTTCACGTTGGTACCTCTCAAGTCTCCACCAAACTCACTAATAAACAATGGCCATCCTTGGTTCACCAAGAAGCCTGAGGTTCTCATCATATTTCCTGCCACTTGTCCACATACCTGGTTTGGATTACCATTAACCCAAGCTTGACCATCAGTGAAGGCATACCAGTGTGCCTCATATACTAATTTCCCCTTAAATGTGAGGCTCACTGGCCGTTTTTGAATGAAAGACAAGTCTTTGTCATAATTTAGGCCAGATAGAATGACAAGAACATCTGGATTTGCTGCATGAATCGCTTCTGCTCCTTTCACCATGTACCTTTAGTTCAGAACAACAACTTATCAATCACATGAGATTTCTCTTTGTTTCGTTTTTTTTTCCTAATTGAGAGAGAGAAAACTATTAACATGTAAAAAGAATATTTTACTTCAATCTTGATAGTCACATACTATTCAACCCACAATTGCAATATTAATATAATTCCATTCGGATTATAGAAATAGAGAAATACTTAATTAAAATTTTAGTCCTGAATCTTTTCAGATTCATTTAAAAACAAAATTTGGCAACTTTTTAATCTTCATTAAATTTTAATAGGCATTTTTAGTCTCTCTAAATTACTTTTATTCATCCTTTGTCTCTTATTTATTTTTATAGCTCATAATTAGTATCAAATACAAAAAAAAAACAAAAAATAAAAATAAGCGAAATGATGAGTAATTTTAAATAATAAAAATAAATGATGAACTAAAAATGAGTAAATTTTTTTAGAGGGACTAGAAATGTTAAATGCAAAATTAATGAAAGACTTGTCAATTTTTTTAGACAAAAATTAAAATTTAAAGGAGTTGAAGGATTAAAAAATATTATATAAACTTAATTAATTCATATAAAAAATATTATATAAACTTTGTCTGTTACCACTTACTTGTACCAATCGTTGACATTCTGTTTGGGCCCTCGGAGCTCATTCCTCAAGTTCATGCCCACCACATTAGTGACACCATTGAAAAGGGTGGCCATCTTGGTGAGGCCCAATATCCACTGGTCTGGGTTGAAAAATTTGTCACCGAAGAATCCATTGCCGTCGGAGTTACTACAGCACCACCCTGGCTGGGTTATGTGGTTGTCCAATATCACCATCACATCGTTGTCCCCAAGACTTTTCACCACTGCCTATAGTCATCACAAAAATTCAACTCAGACTTGAACAAACTCATTCTATACGTAAGTTAGTTGAGAGGGTGGTTCGTACTCTTAAGAAATGTTACCCTTAAAAAATACCCACCAAGAAACCGTAAAATATAAAAATAGTAAATTAGAAAATCAAGAGGGAAATTAATTTAATTAATCAAATTTATGAAAAAAATTATGCAATTACAATGCCATCTAATCATACATTATTATGTAAATTTGTTGATTTTTGTAAAATTATCATAAAATCCATACCAAGTTATCAATCATGAGATTAAATGATATTATAAAATTATTTTATATTATGAATGCATCTATATAATAAACATATGTTTTATTTTATAATATTTTTTCTTATAAAATATGGTTATTTAAAATTTTAAAAATTAATTTATTAATTTTTAGTAAATATTTTATAATGCTCAATGTTGATCGGACTAGGAAAGTATAAAATGAGAATTAATTTGTTTGTAAGGACAAATAACAAAAACATATTGAATTCAATATGTGCAACATAAATGGCAATTACCAAGGAAGTTGGTTGGAGCTACTTAATTATCAATAACCACCAAAAGTCAATCGCCACCAAATATGCGGCAACGCATCAGTGATATAAGATTATTAGCAAAGAAGATAAGGATGATGAAGTGATTCAAACTGGTTAATTAGGCTAAGGAAATAATTGAATATGATAATAAAAACAATTAACCTGAAAAGCTTGAGTGAGGGGAAGATCGATGATGGAGGGGTTGTTGGTTTGGACACCAGCAATGGATTCAAGGTTCTGAAAAGATCGTTTAACTGTGGGCTTATGCCATGATATTCCGCACTTGTCAAATTCTCTGCACGGCGGGAACAAGCCAATATATATATCTTCAGGATGTGGGATTCTACACGTGTCAACAAAATGAATTTTTAAGTTTAAGCAACTTGTTGATTTGATTTAGTGTCATTTTTTTTTCTTTCAAAAGTATTATTTCCTCCCTCATTAATTATAAGACTTTTTTTATTTATAACATATATGAATCCTACAATCTACCATGATAGGTTCTATTTGATAGATAAAAATTTGTCATTTTTTTCCCATGCACATAATTATATCATGTTACTCAATAAGAGAATGAATTCAATTTCTATGTCTCACCAAGTGAATAAGGTGACTTGTTTAAGGTGAGGGTTACTTGCATATTTATTAATTTTTATATTTTTATGACAATGAGATATTTTATTTAAAATCTACGACTAAGTTTAATTGCTATATATTATTATGAGTCAGTGTAAATAATGATATCCTGTTTGAAATTTTCTCAATTTTATTCCACTCCTGAAAAATACACTGGTGCAGACAAAATGACACTTTTATTTTAAGTTCAAGCGAAAAAAAGAACTATAAGTCACAACACATTTCATCCTACAAGTCATGTTGTATTTTTTTTTATTCGTCTGCAATGTTAATTTAAAAATAAGGTAAAAATATGTGGTTATTTGATTATTGAGATGATGCAACCTGCACGACTAATTAGATTTTTTAACCCATTTTGATATTGCATCGTAGGACTCATAAACTTGGCATGTGAGATCTTTGCCATTTCCTGTAACCCAAAGTAGCATATGGCCCATGAAATCGGCACGTACACAGCACATAGCACATGATGAACCCTAATGGTCTCCTACAAATTCAGCATGACACATAGAGGGATGGTTGACCAACATTATTCCGAGTATAACTTAATTTTCTCAACATTAGATGTGCATATATAAACTCAGAGGAGATAACTCCAATTACATTTTACTAATCTCAGAAATACACATAAATACCTCAAAACCTCTTTTTTAGGTATTTTTCTCATCTTCAATACTGAAGATCAAAGATTTCACTGAAAAAAAGAAAATTAGACAACTCGGTTGAAACTCATTAAAACTTAACATGCCGATAATTTTGATTTGATCCTTCATCAATTATATTGAATTGGTCCATTTGAAAATCTTGACTCCCTATATAAATAGTTAGATTGCTTTAATTAGACTTTTTTCCTGCGAGTTGTTTCTTATTTTTCTTTCTTTGATGGTTACTAAACCTCACTTAGGCTTCATAAAATGGGTTTGATTTACGTTTAAAAAACAAAAATCAAACAAATTAAAATAGATTAGTTTAATTTTGTATTTTTTAATAAATTAAAACCAAATTAAATCATTCAAAAATGGGTGTTGGTATTGATTTATTTATTATATTTGTTATATTTATTTTTAAAATTAGAGAAGAAATTTGCATTACTTGATTCGGATCATATATAATTATTCTTTTGACCAACTTAAATGGCATTGTATTATACATATAAATAAACAAAAAATAATAAGAAATTTGAGTTGATTGGTTAAGGAACTCAATTGATTTTTTCTTTTTAATGAATACCTCTAACTTCAAGAGACTAACTTTCATTTCACATCTCCATCAAACAAGTCATTAATGAACTACAAGTGAACTTAATATCAATTCTTCAATAAAAAATCTTTAAGATATTATGTGTGAGTCTTAATTTGTTACTTATATTTTTCTTAATTTTCTTAATTTAACTTGTTGAACAAATGATTTAACAATTTGTTGCTTATATAAACAATCATCATTTAATTGATTATTACTAAAAAAAGTAATATTTTTAATCAAATTTAATATAACTCAGGTTAAGCATTTACTCTTACAACTTTAGTATTAAATTAAATTTTTGTGTAAAATTTTTAAATTTATGTGACATTATAAAACTCAAATTTAAAATAAATAATCCATTTAAACAATCATGTGTTATAGATTTTTTTTTTTTACTCCAACAATGACACATGTTTTTCTTCCATAAACTTTATGTTTAACATCTTATTAATTTTCAGCAAAAAAATGTCGTTGATTGCTTGTTATATACTTTTTTTTTGCAAAGTGCTGCATCTTAATATTATTACGACGTAAAAGCAAAAGCAAAATAATTGTTTATTAATTTAACTTGTTACTTGTAAAATCAAACCATCTGTTGTGATTTTCGCCGTTAAAGAAACTAGTTTGGGTAGATTGAGTGACACCTAAGTATTGTGCTGCATTATTAGCAACATAAATTAATGCATGAAAAAAATGTATACCTAAGTGATGTAATAGAAAAGTTGAAAAAAAATAATATAAAAAATATAGTTTTTATATCCTAAATGCATTATGTGATTGCATAGTAGTACTATAGACGTAGCGTGACTCCATCTAGTTTGCTAGTTTGAAGGTTAATAAACACTTGAACTTAAAAGTGGTGCTAAGTAATACTGTAATTGGGTAGGTGATATCACGAAACCTTTGGCGACATTCTTTCTTTCTGCATTTTCTGCACAAAATGATAACTTATTAATTTGTATATATCGTGCGTGCACTCCATAGTTTCGCGCCTTCGAGAGAAAAAGAAAGTAACTGCTACCAAAGTTCATACTTTAATTACGGTGATTGAATACTGCAACACTTGCAATGCAAGGCAGCGGAAAAAACTGCCCATTGCTTCTTATTTTGGTACCTATGGCTATTGCTTAGTACAATCTGTGCTGTGCTCGTTTTTGCCGTTTTCCTTGTCTTTGTATAATTGCACATCTCTTTCTTCCTAACTTTTTGAGTTTCTTAGATCATTTTCAACCCTCATTTTAAATGAGTTGTTTACCAATTTTTTTTTATTAAAACTGATGATTTGACAATTTATTACTTAAGTGGATTGTTTATATAAGTAATTATGGTGTAATTGATTATTATGTAAAAAAGAATATTTTTTCCAATCCAAAGTTGAATGTGTTTCAAGTTTTTTTTAGAAATGTGTCTCAACTTAAGTAATTACTCTAGTAATTTTTTTGTAAAATTTTTAAATTTATGTGATATTATAAGACTTATAAATTTAAAATAAATATCTCATTTAAGTAATTATACATTATAGATGCTCTTATTTTCGATGAGACCTAAGATGTGTATCATTTACCTTCAACAAGAAAACTAAAACAAATAGTAGTACACTTAAAAAAACCTAATTTTTTTTTACAAGCAGCTTACATCAAAACATGAAACCTTTGGGAAGCAAAAACTTCTTATGTACAATGAGGCAACGCGCATCCACAACTCTTCCTACCCTGGCATATTAATTTATTTTTATTCAAAATTGCAAAATGCAGTTTTGGAAAGGCAAAAAAAACTATCCACCATGATCTTGGCTAACCCTGCTCCTCTCTTTGCTACCCTGCCTATGATATATCACGTTAGTTTTTGACTTATTGAATCAATTAAGCACTGAGTTTATAACAATGTTAAAACATAACTAACCTTTTTTCTGCATTGCAAGGTTAACTAGTAAAGCTTTATTCTGGTAGTGATTGTGCTTCGGCAAATGGGGCAGCATTCGAGGTTTTCTCCACAGTCACAACAAGTCTGCCAAATGTGAGAAAATAACAACAGTGGGAGAAAAGTTAATATAATGTCCTATTCATATAGTCTTAAGTTCAAGATGAATCCCTCTCATTAACATTCTAACAAAAACTAACATTTATATATATATATATATATATATATATATATATATATATATATAGTCTTAGATTCAAGATGAATCGGTAGCATATAATTGAACATGTTACCTGATGCCCGCAACCAAATGCCATATCCTTCCCATTAGTAAGACAAATCGGGCAAACCTGCAGTTAACCGTGTCATATGTAAACCATTACTGATTTGTTGTAAGTGACACAGAAACATCATGAATCACGATGATCACGGCATATGTCTCGGGATGAAATGAAAGTCGCATCTTAAGTTGAAAAAAGAATGGTCTAAATACCTTATTATCATATGAGCTTCTTGAAGACGATTCTGCGTTTACATTATCATATGTTGGTGTGCTATGCTGAAAACTGTTTGATCGAAAAGATGTTGTGCTGCTGCTAGAAGCCCTCTCATAATGAGGTGGAGGTAGAGGAACCCTGTCTGGTGAATGTCCTCTCCGTGCACTACTTTCATCAATGAAGACACAAAGCAAACTCAGTTTATTAAAATCTTGTATAATAGGCTATGAGTACCATATTTTTCTATATAACATTCATTTATTACCCCAATATGCCAAGATCTATGGTTGCCTTATATTGAGAAGGTATCTCCATCAAAGCTGATAGCGCAAACTCTGTCTCTTTTCTGCTTGAGTCTATACCCTTTGACATTATTTCCGTAAAATTCACAAACTACATGGGACCGAAAATAAAATATTCACATTTCAGCTTAATTTGAAGGAGTATGAAGAAGTAAATGTGGCAAGTCAATTGGACTAAGTGAATTACACCAAACCTGAAAATTGTCAAATGCTCGAGCTGGGATGTTATCATCAAATTCCCTCATCATATCCCACGGTCCATCTCCAACCCCTACCAAAACTATTGAAAGTGGATACCCGCTGCAATTTAAAGAGAGTATGAGAATGCAGGGTGGCAATCCAGAAAAGAGAAAACTACAAAATTTACCTGGCTTTTACAATTGCACCAATTGTCTTCTCTTCCTGTGGACTTAGCTGGCCATGTTGTGTGTCAACACTTCTGGTCACCTGTTGCAAAATTTTAAGTATCAATGTTTTTAGATCTTACACATAGAAGAAAAAAAGGGATTTCTACAGTAAAAGATTAGTCATTGTTGAAGCACTGACAAAATTAAGGGCATTTTAAGTTCATCTTTTGTTCAGATGCATTCATGTATTCAATTAATCATTGCAAAATATTGTAGGGAAGTAGGGGACAGACGTATTTCAGAATTCAGACACATTATGCTAATCTAACAATTATCAGTTTTCTTCTGCGGCTATCAATGTCAAGATGTTTATGTGTTAAGGTAGATATTATTATTATCAATAACAACAGAAACCAAAAAGAAATTGCTTTCGTGAAACTACTAGAGCATTTTAGTTTTTTTTTTTTTTATAAATAAATCTACGCCTTTGAGTTTAGAGTCATAATCATACAGTTAGTGTGAAAACTGCCAATGAAAGATTTGATGACTGGTGTACATTTACACTAGTTTAAAAAATCATCTTTTCAACTTTGTGAAATATGTATTAAAAATACCTGTCCATCAGCAATTATTAGCAGGACATGATATTGGCCACCACTTTGCTCAACTATAGTCATGGCCATCTCAATAATAGGGGCAAATGAAGTGGGTCCTGTCACATAAATGCAATGAGTCATGCTGAGCCTATTTAAAAAATGCAATGTAAGATTATTGGTGAAGGCAACACCTGCTAGACGCAGGCGAGGAACAATATCTCTATATCTTGACAAAACTTCCTCAAATCCATTGCAGAACCTCTCATCTGAATGGAAACTAAAGACATCTTGATCATGTGTTGATGCTGACAGGTAAAAAAAAAAAAAAAAGAGAAAGAATCACAATCAAGTTTGCAATTTGGAAACATTAGCAATCTGAAAGCATGAAGATTTCTATATAGAATTACCATCTCCAAATCCAAAACAAGGAATCAAGTTATCCTCGTCAAAAACACTTAATGTTTTCCCAATGATCGAGATTGCTTGTTCATAAGGATTCTGACCACTTCCTATATGATGTAAACTTTTTCGGTTGAATGACCTCTTCCCTGATTTCAAAGTGATTTATGCAAATTTAATTAATAGCACAACTCACTACAAGAAATCCAAACATCAAGGTATGAGTAAGAGATAAAACCTGTCCACTCGTTGCTCTTTGTAAAATCAATTCCAACAATGAGATTGGAAGATTCCAGGCCAGCATGTGAAAGAGCAGTGGTAACCTGTGCAAAATTATTTCATTATTTGACAAAATAAGGTGTTTTTCTGTGAGTAATAACCGTAAGAATGGAAATTTTGGGGAGTGAAACAACCAATAAGAATTTTCTCATGCTGGTCTCGTTGCACCATGAGAAAAGTAAAATAAAGCAAGCTACATTAAGCTTCATCCAAATATTTTCTCATATCAACCTTGTTGCATTGCACTCTTGGACAAGTTTGTTCCGGGAAAAAGTACTAGCTACTGATCAAGTTTTCTCTTATGTTTGGCCATATCAGACGTTGATAACATCTTTACTGCTACTCATATTATAAAATGAATAAAGGGATGCTCTGCTGATTCTTGCATGCTCAGGAAGAACAATAAAAATGAGAAACAGTAGTCTCTTTACATAGCAGCTTTTCTTAAGCAACTTCATTTCAGCTGAACTTGTTTAACTATATTCAATGACTTGAATTTAAAGCTCATGCCAAGCTTCAAGATCAGCTGAAGTATAAAGGTCTTGTTTTAAAAAAAGAAGGTAGAAGTACAAATAAAGGTTTTACTCGCACTCATAGTAAAAATGTAGCAATTCTAAGCAAGGGTCTCGCAATTTTTTCTCTTTCAAAATTCAGTATTTTTATACATTTTTTTCCTTTTAGAACATGGTCCCCATTGGTCCAAACAAGATCCTTTTGGTGGTCCAGCTCTGGCACTGATTTTGACACTCTTTTCTGTTGGGAAAACATAACATATAACAAAAAGAGGTAGTTCACAAGTTTGTTGTTACACTGAATCCTTATCAAGACTTAAGAACCTAAATACTTCGATTTTCAACGTGGACCATCATAGGCAGAAGCAGAAGTTTGAAGTCTGATTTCAGAAAGAACATAACTGATTCCCTTTCTTTCTTTCTTCTCCTCCCTTTTGTGCTGACTGCTGAGACTTTTATATCGATGCCATTAAGGTAGGAAGTAGATAGACATAGACTAGTTCAAGTCAATGCCATTATGTCCCTAATCCCAAGGTCCCCTATCCCCCTTGCTTACCAAGCACAAAAGTCAATGATGTAAACAAACCAAACCAAAAATGATGAAAAAATGCTCATATATTCATACACAAAAAACACAATTATACCTAAGCAAATCACAACAATTACCTCATCCAGGGAATGGTAATCATCAGCTATTCTTGAATATCTCCTATCCAATTTCCTTTTTGGCTGTGAATAGTCGTGGAATGGAGCCGGTGCACGGTGGTGAAGAGGCGTATGATAAGGATTTTGTTGTGGGTATGCATTTGGTGATTGAGGGTATTCGTAGTCATCCCATGAAGATGAAGAACCAGCAGATCCATATGATGAAACATGCCTTCTTTCAGACCCTTTTGAACTCTTACCTCCCATGATCGACTCCTTTAGAATCAACACAAGCAAAAACAAAAAAACCAAAGCTGTCCAAGTCTCTAGCTGCAATTGGAAACATGCTACATTAATGTTGGGAAACCGAAGGGGATATATGGAGGAGATTTATGCAACGTACAAATTTTCTGGGAAACTAAAACACAGTGATGCATCCGAAAATTGGTTCACGAAATTTAAAAACACTGGCAAATATGAAAGAGAAGACCAAGAAAAAAAAACTCAGGCGCGAACAATGGAACAATCATGACTGAAACAAATGACACCGACCCTGTATCAACCTTAATTTCCACACATGCTACAATGAAACTTAGAACTCAGGAAAAAAATTTTACATACCTCTAGAAGCATTGTTTCCACACAAGAATTGCAAATGAATTGTGAGGGAATTAACAACACGCAGGATGTTAATTAATGTCTCACGCTAATCACGTCAAGTAGAATAGCTTCTCCTTGTTGAACTAAATAGAAGGAAGAGGACAACGAATTAAGAAAGCTCCTGTTGGAAGGAAACTAGCTAGCAAGGTCAAGTCAACAACAACTGTTTAATCTTTTCTTCCTATTCAAACATCTATCTATCTATATTTAAATATGTGAAAGCCTTAAAATCATACTCCAGGACAAATTAATTAACAGTTTAGTCAAGAAGCTTTGTTTACATCGGCATTCAATAAGTAAATGAATGTTCTGTTTACAAGTAAGCAATTATATAGTATTTGTCAATTTTAAATGATGTTAGCAAATTGAGACAAGAAGTTGTCTTTTTATTTATTCATTCATTCATTCAATAGGACGTGGAAGTCACTTCTGTTTTTTCCTCGATCCTTCTCCGTAAAGTTGGCGTAATCACGTAAATATTTTCACGCTGATAAGAATTAAGAAATGTCAATATACATTTTGCTATGTCGACGAGTCCCACTGTTCAAAAGGACCGAAACTTCCAAGAAATACCTCGTCAACTAAACTACTTAAATCAATTAGGCTATTAAGGGCTTTAAGAAACAACTTAATTTGAGTTAGTAACTCTATTTTAATGGATCTATTATTGCTACATAGGATTTAAGAATAATCATTAATTTTTATTCTAATGATGGAACTTTTTTTTTTTTTTGAGATATTTCTAATGATAGAACTTAAGATTTTTATTTAATTTTAACAGGTCTCATTTTATCTCTCTACTCGCACAATAATTTTTATTTTAACTTAAAACGATATTTTCAAATAGTTAAGCACCCTTGGTGATAGTTGCTTGTATAAACAATTTCTATAAGAACTCTGTAACAACCCGTATACTCTAATTGTGTTTTCAAGTTACTTAACTTTAAGAATCAAATTAAGCAATTTTATTGGAAATGCTCTTAGTAGATAAAAACAATGATTTTCATTGGAGATGCATATGAAAAAATTTAGCATTATTTAATTATATCTTTCTCATTTATAAAAAAAAATATAAATTATTCTTTATTGAAACTTGATATCATGAATAAAAGAGATACATTAAAACTAAAACTAAATTTAAATGAATGATAATTTAAGAAAAAATGAAAAGAATAATGTAACATACTCTAAAAATTGATAAGTCAAGAATGATTTGTTAAAAATAACAAAAATTCTCTGATAAATAAAAATTCCTCTATAAGAATACAAGGTTACATGCAAAAACCAAAGAGAAATTAAAGTTAATCTCAATTCATTAGACCAAAAGTCTTTTACAACTCGTATAAATATTCCAACGAACAAAATTTTAAAAGCCAACCACAAAGGCCCACTGAAAGTCCTTCAAAACCAACACAAAAATACACATTCATAAAATCCAATTATAAAAAGCATAAGGATCGGTGATTATGAGTTTTTTTTTTTGGATTTCAAATATAATTTTTAAATAAAACATGTTTGATAAAAATAAAATTGAAATTACTTTTTCAATTATTTTTAAAACCAAAAAAAATATTTTTTAAATTTAATTTTTAGTTAAAATAATACATATTTTTTATATTTGACAATGATATCTCACTCCTGTCATATAGTAACTAATATCATTATTATTATTATTGTCATCATATATAAAATATCTTTAAACTAATTTTAATATAATATAAAACCTTTAAAATAAATTTATTTAAAACTGAATTTAAAAAAAAATTAAAATTAAAACTAAAAACTAATTCTTATTTTAAAACTTAAAAAAATCACCCCAAACAAATCCTAACAAAACCTCTTTTGTTAAGTAACTATGCTAGTTTCATTACTATTCTAAATAAATAAAAATTTTAAAATATAATTTATAAAAAAAATATACATGTGACTAGACAGGTTAAACTCTAGTGATAAGTGAATGGGTTGTTAATAATACTTACATTATTATTTAATATTACTAAGTAGTAATAGAACTAAAAAAAAATCTATAAAGGACTAAAATCCTATTTTACAGTGACAAAAGATTATTAAAAAAAAGAAAAGAAAAGAATACTAAAGGGATCTGTGGCATCAGGGAACACTCTCAGCCCACGCTCGTTTTCGCCTTACCGAGTCTCTGTCTGTCTCCATGTCGCCACTCGTCATCCCTTGCAAACGAAGTTTCCTACCATCACTCCAATAATCCCCTGGGCTCACGCCTACCATTGCCATCTTCACTTCCCCAATCCTAAATCAGCCCCGTCCAATCACATCGCCGTGCCGTGAAACACACTTCCACTACCCATATTCCTTTCTTTTCTACTTTTTTTTTTTATTTATTTCCTTCACTTTCACATTCTTCAATTAAAAACGAGATAAACAATCAATCATTCAATCTTTTTTTTTAACACCACAACAGCACTATTTTTTGAATTGAAATTCCAAGAACTAGACAAATTTTTAATTATCAATTCTCAATAATCTGAAATTCTTCAGAGGCTGTCTGGTAGGTACGGTGTGGTGGTGTTTCTTCATCAATCTATTATCATCAGCCACCTAAGACAAATTCACATTTCATTAGACTTCCTACTTTCTAGGGTTTGTCACGTATTCATATTTATGCTATTAAATTAAATGGCCGGCACCGGCGACCTTGATGCCGATGCGGTACTCAGCGACGTCGAGGACGACGGCGGCGATCCGATTCCGCTCGAGACGAAGGCTCCCTCGCCGGAAGACGTCTCCGTCGAGAAACTCCGGGATGTTCTCGCCGAACTCGATAGGGAGCGGCAAGCGCGCATCGCCGCGGAGAATACGAAGTCGGAATTGCAGGTTTCGTTCAACAGATTGAAGGCGCTAGCACACGAGGCAATAAAGAAGCGCGATGAGTTCGGTCGCCAGCGAGACGACGCCGTTCGGGAGAAGGAGGAGACGGCGAAGCAATTAGAAGAAACCGCGAAGGAACGCGACGCGCTGCGATCGGAGATTGGGAATTCGAGCCACATGCTGGTCACGGGTATGGAGAAAATCTCGGCGAAGGTCAGCAGCTTCGCCGGCAACGCGCTGCCGCTGCCGCGGTCACAGAAATACACAGGCATGGCGGCGGTGGCGTACGGCGTAATCAAGCGCGCGAACGAGATCGTGGAGGAGCTTTTGAAGCAGAACGAGGCGACCGCGAAGGCGAGGAACGAGGCTCGGGAGCAGATGGAGCAGCGGAATTACGAGATTGCCATTGAGGTTTCTCAGCTTGAGGCCACGATCAGTGGCTTGAGGGATGATGTTGCAAAGAACGCTTCGATTGTTGAGGATTTGGAGAGGGACTTAGCTGTTAGGGATCAGAGGCTGAACGAGGTTTCGGAGAATTTGAGTAAGGAGCAAAGCGAGGCTTTGCAGTTGAAGGAGTTCGTTGCTGAGTGTGAGGAGAAGTTGAGTAACTTGGAATCTCGGATGGAATCGCAAAGGCCTTTGTTGATTGATCAGTTGAGTTTTGTTTCCAAAATTCATAACCAGATATGCAATGTTGTTAAGATACTTGATGACGGTGGCACCTCGGAGCTGTCTGAATCGTTGTTTGTCCCGCAAGAAACAGACGTTGAGGAGAATATTCGTGCCTCTTTGGCTGGGATGGAGTCCATATATGAGTTGACCAAGATTGTTGTTCAGAAAGCTAAGGATGTGCTTGAGGAGAAGGATCGTGAGATTAAGAGTTTAGATGAGACGGTGGCTCAGTTAGTTAGGGAGAAGGATCAAATTGGTTCTTTGCTTAGGAGCGCTTTGTCTAAGAGGATGGCAGTTGATCCATCTTCTAGAAAGAGTGAGCTGTTTCAAGCTGCAGAGAATGGGTTGAGGGAGGCTGGGATAGATTTCAAATTTAGTAAGCTTCTTGGAGATGGGAAGGTTGCAGCTTCAAATGACAAGTCAGATACAACGGAAAAACAAGAGGATGAAATATATTCCTTGGTTAAGCATTCATTCCTGTTTCTAGTTTTTAATGAAACTTGTTCTCGTCTTACTTAGCATTTTGAAGACCCGTTAATGAATTCTTTGTGCATGCATGCAGGCCGGTGCTTTGGAGGATGTTGTTAGGGCATCTCAGCTTGAGATCATTGAGCTTAAGCATACTGTGGGTGAATTAAGGTACTTAACATCAAAATTAAATGCACAGTTGTTTGTACTTTTAAGTTTGATAAATGAAAGTCATACCCCGCGATACTGAAGAACTTGCATATTTGCAATTTCCAGTTGTGTTGACATCATTACTTTTTTTCTTTGCATATTGCTTAACTGCATTAAGGGCAGAGTTGAGCTTACTTAAGCAGCATATAGAAGCTCAGGTCAAGGAGCTTGACCATAGAATGCATCGGATAGAGGAACTTGAAGAGAAGGAGAGAGTGGCAAACGAAAATGTAAGCTCAAATTTGTTTTATGAGTTTAATTTGATCTAGTTCCTTAACCATGGACAGTTTATCTTTCACATTTGTATATTGTAGAACATAGAATTTTGTTGTGTATCCTAGGCTGTGGAATTTTTTACTGGACATTTGATTGTATGTTCTTCTCTGTCACAAAGTAACAAGTTGGTCTATTTATAATGTAGATTGAGGGACTGATGATGGACATTGCTGCTGCTGAAGAAGAAATTAACAGATGGAAAGTGGCAGCAGAGCAAGAAGCTGCCGCAGGCAGAGGCGTCGAACAGGAATTTGTGGCACAGGTATGCTATCTATTACCAATATTTGTTGACTTGTTTGCTATATTTGGAGAATGTGACCAAAAGAAAATTTCAGTTGTGCGGTGCCCAAGTAATCTTAGAGTTTAATGCATTTAAAATTTAATTTGTGATTTTTTTATGTCCAACTTTGATTGTGCAATGGTGAATTGTGGAGTTCAAAATTTGCTTTTAGTTAAGCCTATTTGTTTTGGTGTGAAAATCCAATTCTTGCACTTTCCAATGAAAAACACATGTTCCAATGTAAATTTATGACAGATTAATTTGGACACACATCCTAACTATGTTCATTGGTTCAAAATTAATTTTATCAAGATCAATTCTACTCAAAATTAAAACAATGGGCCCTAAATACATTAGCTGGTTGCTAGTGGCATGAACCAACTATCTCAAAGGCTTTAGATATTGGGTGGAAGCAAATGAATGATTTTATATATCTAATGTGTCCCCGCATTAAAAAACCCTTTGGGCCTATAGTGTGGATAACGTGCAGGCTCACTGATAGGAATCTCAGGGAGAAGAGTGGAATGATTGCGTTTGCGTGAATAGTAGTAGTTAGTTTGGATGGTTAGAATGGTTGCAAATGCTACCCACTGAGCTGTTAAGTTCTTGTGTATAAATAAGCACAAGGCAAGATAATGCATGCTTTTCATAATGACCAATAAGAATAGTTCATGAGACCGTGGCTGGAGTGAAAGTCCTCTAAATTCTCCTATTCCTCCATTCATTGTCCCTTTTCTGCATGGCATGTCTTTGATACCTAAGAGCTGCCACTTGTCCTACCTTGAGCTGAAATTTAAAATTTTCACTTTTATATAGAAGAAAGGGGACTATGAAAAACAAACTCTAGTCCCTAATGCCGTAAATACTTTAGTACACCATGTCATGAACTAATTATCCCAAGAATTTAAGTAATTGGTTTGGGAAAATGTTACCTTATTTTCACTTTGTTTTCTGATTTCTCAAACCAAACAGCTTCTAAGCTTTTAGTTGAAGGCTGATTTTATATCTTCTACTAATGACCTCTTTTTTCCATGAATTCCATTGCTACAATCTTTTTTTGTGCATTCATTGTCTGGTGCTCCTTTGGCTCTCTAGCATTATCTTCTCACTGAAAAATTTATTGCTGTAACTACTGCAAGTTGATACTTTAAGTTGAGATCAATAGAAAGCCACCTGTTGGTAGATTTTTTTTCACTGCTATTGTATGTTTTCATCGAATATTCCTAGTCATAATTGCTGTCTGCAAATCTGCAGTTGTCAGCACTTAAGCAGGAACTTGAAGAGGCAAAGCAATCCATGTTAGAATCAGAGAAGAAACTAAAATTCAAAGAAGAAACAGCTGCTGCTGCCATGGCAGCCAGAGATGCTGCAGAAAAGTCTCTTAAGTTAGCAGACTTGAGGTCATCTAGACTAAGAGACAGAGTAGAAGAGCTTACTCATCAGCTCGAAGAGTTTGAGAACAGGGAAGATTCAAGGAGCCGTAATCGGCCTAGATATGTGTGTTGGCCATGGCAGTGGCTCGGCATGGATTTTGTTGGATTTCAGCAGCGACCCGATACACAACAGGAGGCTTCTAACGAAATGGAACTTTCTGAACCTCTATTATAATTGGGCCTTTTCTTTTCTCTTCTTTTTTATTTTCCTTTGTGTATTTATGTTGATTTCTTCAAATTAATATTACAAAGTTGTAGTTTATACCATCAACATGTTCCACCATCTCTTAAAATGCAGCCATGGTGTTTATTGGTTGAGCATTAGACTCCTGTAAAAGTGAGAAAGTCTCTGAAGTCTGAAGTATACAAGTGAGGGTGTGTTCACACGCTTGAATTAAAGTAGGTTAAGTTCATCATACACTTTAATATTAATTAACATAAAATGCATCTTCACTTATTCACTTTTAGAGGTTTTCTCACTTCAGATGAGCTGTTTCCCTGCATTATCATGTTGCAGCTGCTTCTGGCTTGGGTAGCTTGCTATTGTACTTTGGTTGTTTTGAACGAACATGTCAAGAAAGCAATAAACAAATACCCTGTCATTACATTACACTCAAAAGTCTAGACGTGTCCACGGGAAGGTGCGTAAGCCTGACTTCTGTATATGCTCAATATATTACAATTTTTTTGGGTCGGTGCCTAATTGTGTCAATTGAGTTACAACATTTTCAGCTTCTGTATGGTCAATTCTTTCATTGAGCAAATTGGCTTTTGAGGGATCTATGGATTCGTCAGTCTCTCCCTTGTCCCTAGCAAGTCTATATTTGGAACAGGTGGAACAAGTGGATCGGTCAACCACTCAACCTGACAAATCTCTAGTATATCCAATACAATTTTATTAATAAAATTAATTATTTTTTTTAGCTTTATTTTACTTTTGGTACCAAGAGATCCAGACATTTAATTTTGCAGAAGGGTTTTCTTTAATTTAAAAAGAGACTGCATTTAGGGGTGTTCCTCAACCGGGTTAGATCTTCACTCAGTCTTGAAACTATGATGACATTAGATTTTAAGAAGTAAGGAATATATGGGTTTAACTAAAATTGGACCTAAGTAGGACAAGACTAAATTAGTGGCGCGAATTAAACAAAACCATGAATGATGTGACTAAGAAAAATGATGTATTATGTGACTAAGAAAAATGATGTATTGTAATCTAGTCGGCATATGTTGGTTTAATGGCAAGACATGTTTTCATTCGCTTCGTAGGTGTAGACAAATTCTTGTTGGAATAAAAAAAAATTATCAACAAATCATAACAACTACTATGTTATATTAGTTGGAACAATTTTTTAACAGGTAGTAATGTTCTAAACATATTTGATGACCCGTCTCAAGTCCAAGTGCAACACCAAAGATGTTGTTCATGTATGTATAGATTAATATTTTGAAAACGTGTTAAGAATTAAAGAATCACATTTGAGATGTGAAAGATATAATTGTTAATTTTTAAAAATTATATCTTTAATAACGTGAAACCAAAAATGCTAAATCATGCAGTGAACTTTGCAACGGTGGTGGAACATTAATTAAACTTGGAGCATGTTATACGCACCCTATTTTTTTTTTTTTTTCTATATATACGCACCCTATTTTTCGTTGTCTAATTTGGTACGATAATGTATAAGCATTTCACCTTTTAGGACAAATCTTAGACCAGCTGGTCTGTGCCTTGTGGGATATATAAGATAAGAAAAATTAGTAATCACTCTCTGGCCATTAGCTACACATGTCACATTAAATTAAAGTCCCCTAAAATTGTGGATTTGATATTTATTGGCCATTGAACATGATTGATCATACTTGATGTGAAAACTTAAAAAACCACATATCCTTAAGAAACTACTACTACTACTACTTAATAGTATGAACTAATGTTAAAGAAGTTGTTACTAGTTTATAATAAATAATCTCGAATAATTCTCGAGAAGAAGAAAAATAAGATACAAATTTGTGGTTTAACAAAACTACATGTAGTTGGGAGGGAAAAACAAAAAGGCTAACCTTCAAAGATGTTATTTTCAGGAAGAATAGGCAAATTAAGAAAGACCAAAACCCCCCAATTTTCAAGGACTAAAAAAAAGAATACCAATGACATAGAATCATCATCTGTGGTGCTAAATTATTGCTTCAGCGCTTTGTTCTGCATTTCTTTTTGAGCAAAATGCCATCAGGAGGGCGTGTTAGCATGACACTGCAACGGCCATAAAGATTATATGAATACCTTAAGATGCTTCCCAATTTGGACCGTGCCCTGAAAACTCCCCTCACTTCAAGTATAACCCCATTGCCTTCCATTTGTTTCACAAGCCTCTGGCTCTCTCTTAATGGAAGCTGAACTTGACTAGATACCAAATGAATATATGCAAACCTTGATTGAAGCCTTGCAGCATTGAAAGGCTCAACATATTGAGTCGCAATAAGGGTACTTCCATAGTAGAGATAAATGATCACTGAGCTGAAGTCCACATGCACCTTCTTGTTTGGATTTGTGAAGTTAGCCAGCATTGTTAGATCAGCATTGAGTAGATATCCAAGGTCAAGGTATGCAGCATTTAAGGTCACACTAGACACATCAAAATGAGGACTTTGGGGGCGAAAAACCAAGTACACTATAAGGACTATTAAGCCTCCTATGATTATGATGAGCCAAAATATTACACACAAGCAAGCACCTAACCATGTCAAGGGTTGAGACTTCTGTTCCTTAGGCAACTTTATACCGCTGAGGCGGGGATCGCGGTGAGGCTGCTGTCGAGGCTCGGGAGGGACATCGGCCGAGGGAGGAGGTTCTTGAAAATTTACCTTTGGCTTAACCGGCCGGAAGCCTTGGTTTGTTGGCTGTCTACGTGGACTTCTTTGCTTGCCATGGCGTGGCTCTTGGGGAATAGGTGGTGGTGGGTGTGGATGATCTTGGGGAATAGGTTTGGTGGCAGGTTGCAATGGAACATGATCTTCGTGCTGAGGTCGTGTTCGTAATGGAACACGGTCTTCATGCTCAGGTGGTAATGCAACTGGTATAGGTGCAGCTACTTGTGTGGATGGTTTGCCATGGCGTTTTCGTCGTGGCACAAGTGGATAAGGTTCGGTATCATGATCATCTACATATTCAGGCTGTGATGATCTAGAAAAATGAGGGTTGGTTTCTCGACGAGACATGGTGTGGTTGTGCAAAAATGTATGAGGAAAATGAAGAGAAACAGAAAGACAATGCTAAGAGATTGTTATTAAGCTAATGGAAACGAGGACAAATCAAGCCTAAAACAAAAATTAAAGCATATAAAGGGAAAGAGAATGACTTCATGGGAACTTCAAGGATGATTCATGTAAAGGCAAAGAATCAAACATAAGCCACTTATGTGGGGCAAAATGTTTCAATTCTTTATTTTAAATATTTAACACCCGAAAGTGATATCATGTATCACTTATGGATGCTATGCTTAGCTCAAGCCTTGAGTGGATGTGTGAAATTTAGACATGAGTTGCCGAGCTTATTATTCTCCTATAATATAGAGAATTTGAATCCACATTAGAGAACAAGACCTTGTGTGAATTTACAGATGGCATGGATTCTTGGACTATGAAGGTTTCAAAATTTATCATAAAGCCCCCTTCAAATTGTAAAGGTTACGGAAAAGACCTGATCATACATTCTAACTCTCAAGTACTTTCTGTTTCTTGTACCACAAACAAGACTGCGGAAGATACCTTTCCCCTACTTTGGTCCAAAATACGTGGACCCCACCCCAGACACAGACTGCGAATTCTAGCACAGAACAGCCGATTAAAGAGAGGAACTCGTTATGACTTATGAGTCAACATTAAATCAATTTAAAAAGAAATCAATATTTTCAGCTTAAATAAATAAAGCAATATGTTAAATATAAGAACAACCTTAACATACACGTTTCATAAAAAGGATTCAAATTTGGCAAAAATGAAAGGTATATGCCCATAATATAACAAACTCAATTTATTGATGAACTTCAGGCGCTTGGGCATTTTTTTTAACTTTTCCAGCAACTGAAGGAGGCTATAATTTTCAACAGATCGACCAAACAGCACCCCCACCGCACTCTCAATAATAGAAAGAACCAAAGTTCAAAGGCAAAATAATGCAATAGCTACAAAACAACTACACAAAAGTTTGTGAATCCTGTGACTAACATCAATTCCTCAGGTTCATGTCACTGTAGTAAATGCCTCAATTCAATAGTTGGAAAGAATTTTCTCTTCAAAATGCCTCAAGTCAAATGGAGGAACTAGAACTAGGGTTTTTTGTTGCCTTCAATTTTCTATATTTTCCAATATCTGGTCAGATGTGTTGTTAACAGTTCCTAGATGCAGATAAGGCAACGGTTTAGCAAGAGCTTTTCTCCATTGTTACTTTTCAATATTTCTTCCATTTACTCCCCCTCACCCCAAAACAGATGTAAGTATTGTGATATGCACGCATAAATACTCCACCTCAATATTTAACATTCTAACTCCTCCATTCTGACATTGAACTGTGACGGGATAAATCATATAAAAGTCATCTTGCCCGATAAACTACATTTCATAATTAAGCAGAGACGAATGTAAAAAGTAAATATTTTAAAGTTGCTTTCATATTCAATGGCAAGATTCAGGAATTAGAATTATCGGCTTGAAATCATAAATTTAGATAACCAAGCCTTTGATTGTTCCTGGTCTAATTATGTTCAATACTGGATGGGAAAATTTATTTCTTCTTCTGAAATTCTATATTCAGGCAAGTTGAAGTCCAATTTCATTTTGATAACCTGGGATTATATTAGAAGTGGATGGATTCTCAATACAGCTGGGATGAGAGTTTCTAAAATTGGTTTAATATGTGTGAATGAAGAGCTTGAGATACCACATGTAGGAGAAAGATTTATTACTGAAATGAAAATCTTTGAGAAATACACAGTGAATGAATGAAGAAAGGATTTGTCAACCCAGTTTCAATACTGCACTTTTCCAAACTAATTCTAAGATGTAGCAGTTTTGAAACTAATTTCCTAATACAAAGCATTTTCTGACATTTAGCCCCCACCATGGCATTTTCTTAACTATTTCCAATTTTTCTTTCATACTCCAGAAGTTTGGATGGTGGACCCTAGATGATTTATTTCTATTTGGAAATCATCAAGAATCCAGACATGTCCTGCATCCGTACTTTCTTTGTTCCCTCCTTTCTTTCTGTTTCTTCTCCAATTTTCCATCAAACCAATCTGCAAATTGCTTCTTGTGCTGGTTGTGGTTGTCCTTCGGCTGCTCCTGTTCCAAGGTGCAACATTGTCTGGGGTAGAATCTATTGGCAAGGAAATACCAGCATGCAATAAACCAGGGTACATTAGTATCATGCATATAGAATGTTATGGTTCTCTAATAAAAGAATGTGCTGAAATTAAAGGAGTAGAAACATACTTTGGATAAATGATCACAGTGACATTTCTTTGGAAAAGTTTGAAGTTCCATGCCGCAGATACAGGCAGAAGCATCATAGTTAACCAGAAAATAATGCTAATAAAGGTCAGACAAGTTGAATTTTGTAACAGTATAATCCTACAAATATGTATTCCTGTATCCTAATCCAAATCTCAGAAGCCAAACATAATTTGTGATAGCATCACGGTTTTTCAGAAACTAATAAATTTGAATCTTGAAACCTAACAAGGCAACCTAGTGAATCTTTTTTCCACATCCACAATTCTCCGGAGTTACATATGTCTAGACATAGACACAAATAGTAAACCGATGATCTGTTAATAAAGGTTCCAGAATGCTTGTATTAAACCCGAGTTTATTGTTCAACAATTTGCTAGGATGCTAAGGAGAGGCAGCAAAGTAGCAACAAACTAGGCATAAGCCACACCAAGGTGAGATCACCAATGAAAGCGTATCTTCATAGTTCAAACTATGCTCTGCAACCACAAACTTCATCTTGAGGAAACAAGACAAATTTTTACCAACATCAAGGAGTTATCCCAATAAGGGTGCTATACTATTATTAATAGTTAGAACCATAAATGACATAACATGTTCATAACCAAGATTTCTGCTATGCAAGGCTGGACATGAGTCAATCTGAATTGAGCTGCCACTGATGAAAGATTTACTCAAATAGTATCCAGATAGCATAAAACTGACTCAAAGCCACCCTCAATATGAACTCTGAATAAACAACAATTGGGATTTGAATAGGCAGCTGGAGGGATTCCAAACAAATCATCAATTACTGATATTAGTTGTGCTGGGTGAGAAACAAATCCATAGCTCTCAATGTATAACAATTGCCAAGTGTAAATGAATGCTCTATTATATTGACAAATACAATCTGCCAAGTGAATAGTCTGTTGACAATATGAAACAAAACTTGGATACCATTACTTCCATTGGTAGCAAGAAATCATTACAGCACTTCCCTCTGTATGGATCCTTTACAAGAAGCTGGCCTGTGAATTAATAGTATGTTATACAGCATATAAGTATATAGGAGCACAGAGACACATAAAAGGTATGGGATTGCACCACGAGCGTCATAAAAATAGGATAACTTGATTTACAGGCGTCATTACCTGCAGATAACGTTTCAGGTCAGGTTTGCTAAGCCTTTGTGTAACTATATCAAGAGAAAACGTTTTAAGTTGGCTTTCCCATTTGAAAGAAGGGTGTGATGAATTTGAGAGGATCAAAATACAAACTAGTGTCATGTTGTGCCATCACTTGATTGAATGGCATTGACTAGAGTCTCAGAGAGATGTCTGTTAAGTGTAAAGCCTCTCTCCATCATCTGATCCCATACCCTACAGGCCAGTGAAATCTTTTTTCCCCTTATAAGCCCTCCAACTATCAACTTGTAAGTTACCTCATCAGGGTACAAACCTTTGCTCTGCATTTCATCAAATAGATGCATGGCATCCATAACTCTAGAAGTCTTACAAAACCCATTTAGAAGTGCATTGTAAGAGATAACATCTGGATTAACCCCATTCTCCACCATGTCACGAAAAACACTATGAGCCACATCAACCTTCCCATTCTTACACAGATGATCAACTACTGCTGTATAGAATATACAATCGGGAAGAACACGCATCTTTGTCATTTCATCAAGCAGCTTCTTCACCACATGGGTACTTCCTTCCCTCAGAAACGCATCTATAAGTATATTAAATGTCACCATGTCTGGCCTAATCCCCTTCCCACACATCTCCTCAAACAACTCATAACCCTTCCTAGTCCGGCGCGCCTTACAGAACGCCGTAATAACGGTATTATACGAAACAACATCACACATCCCTTTTGTCTGCATCCTCTCCACCATCATCAAATGAGCCCTGTCCACCATATTCGCCTTGCAAAAACCCTTCAAGAGCTCATTATAGCTATACAAATCCGGCTCCACCCCGCTCCTCTCCATGGTCTCCACCAACCTCACGGCCTCATCCACCATCCCTTCCTCACAACAGTAATTCAAGAGTATGTTATAAGTAACCAAATCCGGCACACACCCGGTGCGGCTCATAAACGCCTTAATCTTCATGGCCTTGTCAACCCTCCCCATCCTACAAAACCCATCAATCAAAGCATTATAAACTAAGCTATTAACCTTCACCCCACCCTTGATCACACCAACAACAAGCTCATAAGCCAAATCAACGCGCCCTCCACTGCACAACCCAACAACAAGAGCAACACAGGCTTTATAATCAGGGCTTAACCCTTTGTCAATCAAACGACGCCAAACCTTAGCAGCCTCGTCAAAGCGTTTAGCATTGCACAGCGCGTCAATGATGATGGTGTAGGAAACGACGTCGGGGTCTCTTCCCTTGGAGGGCATGGAGTGGAAGAGTTCGAGGGCGGTTTCTAAGCGATTTTGGCGGCATAAGAGGTTGAGGTAAGTGTTGAAGGCCCAAATGTCGGGGACGAAACCGAGGGAGTCCATGTCGAGGAGGAGGCTGTGGATGAGGGGGAGGTTAATGTTGTTGGGGGCGGAGCAGAGGGCGGAGATGAAGCGGGAGTAGGTGAAGGGGAGGAGGGAAAAGCCGCGGGGGATGACGTGGCGGCGGTAGTAGTGGTGGGCGAGATGGAGGCGGGAGTGGCGGAGGAGGACGCCAATGAAGCGGTTGTAGTCGACGCTGAAGACGCGGCAATTTGATTCGGTCATTTGGTCGAACAGGTAGATGGCTTGGTTGATGAGACCGGCTTTGACCAGTTTTGATATTTGAGAGCGGTATGCGAGGCGGTGTGCGCCAATGCTGCTCTGATACATATCAATCAGGGGTTTCCAAATCCTGATTCATTCATCTCCCTCCCTCCACTGCTGCCTATCCCATTGCTCTCTTAAATCTTAACAATGTATTCAATTTGTTCATTCGTTCCGCGTCATGAGTTATCAACGCAGCAACTAAAGTTATTGAGAGGAACACCTACTGCGTTGAGTGTGTTTTTCTTACGCTTGGTGACACTGGTACTTTTTCTCTTCTCGATTCGAGAAGGAGAGGGAAGACAAGCTCTATTTCTTTCTTTTTCTTTTTTCTCTTCCGTTTTATTTTATGACTAATTAATTTATACCAGGATGTGATTGTGAAAGCATTCAACGCCTGATTGGGCTGGGGCTGGTTGGTTGGGTTAGTATAGTTGCATCAACTTCAAAATTAAAAAAAAAAAATTGTCTCTTGAAGTGATCAATACAATCTGTCAATTTGTGGTGAGGTTGTTTACTTGTAATAAAGTTTAGAAATTTTGATGTTGATAAAATTATTTTTGAACTATGTAAAATAATTGAAATACATATTTAAACTTAGAGATTTTATACTGGAACATGTAACGTTAGACATTATGTTTAACCACTCATGTATTATGTTCAACTAATTGAGGTAGAGTTTTTCAGAATTTATAGGTATTTATTTGAGTTAGAGTGTTTCTTTCCACAACTCAAGAAGCCACTAATGTAAATCCTTTTTTATATATAAGTATTTGTTGGTTAAGTTAGAGCGTTTCTTCCATATCTTAGAAACAACCAGAATTTAAATCTTGTACCACTTGTTTAGGAAACACAAGTCGCTATCACTTTTATCGATCGTTGTTGATCTTATAAATGCTTATATAACAAATTATTCAAACACTTTAAAATTTCATAAACATTTATCAATGTGTCAACTGAAATTTAAGAAAGTATAGATGCGATAAGTTACAAATTGCACGACAAAGGAACAAGGGCCCGAGAAAATAATATCAATGGATCCAAAAAACCTAAATGAAGGCATGTGATATGTTACAATGTTTACAATCAATAAAATGTCACTTGCAATTTTACTGCATTTTTTGTCGCAATGTGTGTTTTTTGTTGTGACTGAATGATTCTTCAAAGAGACGAAGTACATAGCCACTCTAAAATGAAGCGCAAAAGTGGACTTGCAAACTTGGACGTGAACTCATGATTTTGAACAATTTTGAGCAATTCTACCTATTTAACTTGATTTGCATATGTCTGCTTGTCAACTTGGATGAGTTTACAAGTTAACACTCAATTTTGACAACCATTGGTGAACCAATGGCGATATTGGATTGTATTCAAATTTTGTTGGTGTCTTTAGGCTATAAGACAATGTGTATGTCCTATAAAAAAGAATCATTGTTCTTTTAGAAGAACTTTTTGTTATTTCAAATGCCTTCTTCAATTCATCTTTCAATAATTGTCATGCATGCTTAAATAACATATAGCAATGAAATTGTTCTATAAGCTTATGCTTTTCTTTTTTTGCTTACAACTTGTATGTAGCATCCCTTTAGTAAAAAAAAAAAAGTTGTGATTTGAGAACAACAATAGCAAGAAATAAAATTAACTTGAGAGGAACAAAAAAATATAACTCGAGAAGAATGACTACACCATAACTCATAAGCTGAATAGCAATGGTAATTTTGTTGCGAAAAGTATTCATATGATTTTTAACTAGGAGTTTCAACAACTTTTCCCTAAATTTGGTTAAATTGTACGCAATGGTAATTTTCGCAACTTTTCCATCAATTTTTCATATTCATGTTCATTTTAATCATAATGTTCTCTTACTTTCTTTTCATATTCACTTTAAGCTCTTTTTCAAAACACTTTCCTACCTATTTTCACTCAAAATGCTACTAGGCACAGTTGCTTCTCTCCAATACGTTTTTGCTTCAATGCATTTGTTTCTCTAAAAAGGCCCTTGAGCTTAGACATTTCTCTATGTGACATCTTTGACCGAGATAGGGTTCAAATTGTCTTTAACACGCATGAGTATCTATCTTTATCCTTTTTCCAATGAGTTCGAGCTTCTAATGTAAAGCAGGTTTGATGTGTCATTTGTGTGTTTGAGTCTCTCCAACATCTCTCTGCTAGTTTAAGATTCTTGAGCATAGGTCATTACCAATTTTATCATGCAATGGAAAATGAGTTTGATTTTGTATTTTTTTGTTGTTGTGATTTTATTAGTATATGTTGAGTTTGATGTGTCATTAGTGTGTTTGAGTCCCTCCAACATTCAAACTTTTTTAGCATAGATGATCACCAAGTTCATCATTGCAATGAGAATAAATTTGTTTTTGTGACCTTACGAAGAACGTGGATTACAAATATGATTGTGATTTTTTTTTTGTATTTTTTAATTATGAGTTTATCATGTTTTAATTTTATTTTAGAAAATGGTTTGACTCTGATTTTTATGTTTTTGCTAATTTTCCTCTCCTGTTTGTTGATTTTAAGTGCAAAAGATTTTTATTTATTAAAAAATTCTCAAGGAACATTTTTTTATACAAACAACATATTTGTATAAAGAATGCACTTTATTTGGTCTTACCATACATTTCAGTTAAACAATGTTGCATAACATTAAGAAACTCTCGGTCAAACAAAAAAAACTTTAAGAAATCACAAAAGAAATCCGTTGACCAAATTTGATTATAAAAAAATTATTCTTCCATTATATATATTGAAATATTCCAAAAAAATTGACGGTAGAAGTGTCAACTCTTTTAATGATGCTTTAATGTTGTTAGTATAAAGAGAATTTTCCAGATGATAAATAAAATCAATTCAAATACATATTCTAGAACAAACATTTATTTCTCTGGTCAAACATTTTTTCATTGTAACATCTACCATTAAAGAACTGTAATAACCGTTTGACTACCAGATGAAAAAAAATCCAAAATATTAAAACCGTTTCAAAAACACAGCAATGACCACACATATATATGAATAGAAATAGAACAAGAATTAAATTCCGTAGGACTTCCTTCACTGGGTTTTTAAATGCACATTACTATTGGACCTTATTATATAAATATAAATATTATCAAAACAGATGATATAATTAATAGGGGTAGAAAGAAAGTCAAATAAAAGTAAATTGAAAATGTGAAACAATAAATGCAGATTTAAAGAGGCAGTGTATTTATTATTATATTTAAGAAAAAAGTGTTCCAAAACTAAGGTGGCACTTTGACGCATATAAGCATATTATGTCTCGGTCAAACTGAAAGACCATGACCACCCAGCCCCACTTTTATTTCCATTTCTCAGCAAACTCCAAATTCTTCACGTCCCTCTGCCTCTTCTGTTTTACACCGCTTTCTCTCTTCTCCCTGCAAGATCCACCCCTCTCTGTTTGAATTTTCCTCTCTTTATAACAAGAAAGAGTCAGAGTGGGTCACGGTCAATGGTTTTAGGTGAGAAAACTCGAAACTAGCCGCAACACAACACCGCACCTACCATAACCATCACCATTTTACCTTTCTAAGCTTTTGCTTTCAACCCATTATTACTTCTGTTAATGGGTTTAAAACCCAATTGAAAAGGTTCGCGTCTTGTGAGTTTTGCTTTCTACCCATGTTAGGAGAAGAGAGTAACAACAACAACGACCGCGCCGGCGGTCACCGGAGAACAACACATTCCCGGTCAGTTTCCTGGACCGACCGGTCTCCGGTTACCCGGAAACCGCCGCGTCCGCTTCAGCCTCTCGCCATCCACAAACGCAGCGTTTTGGAGTGGCCCAGCGCCGGCTGCGACGATCTCGGTGATTGGTCTCTTCCACCGACCCCTAGAGGGTCCACCAAAACACCAGATTCGGGTTCGGGTCAAGTTTTCCAGTTCAAGAAAGACTATTACGCGTTCTACGACAAGGAATGTTCGAGAATCGCGGAGCACGTGTACCTGGGGAGTGACACGGTGGCGAAGAGCGTCGAGCTTCTGCGGCGGCACGGGATCACGCACGTGCTCAATTGCGTCGGGTTCGTGTGCCCCGAGTATTTCAAAACCGACTTCGTCTACAAGACCCTCTGGCTGCGTGACTCACCCTCGGAGGACATCACCAGCATTCTCTACGACGTCTTCGATTACTTCGAGGATGTCCGGAACCAGGGTGGGCGCGTGTTCGTCCACTGCTGCCAGGGCGTGTCGCGCTCTACCTCGCTCGTCATCGCGTATCTCATGTGGAGGGAAGGCCAGAGCTTCGAGGACGCCTTTCACTATGTCAAGATCGCGCGTGGCGTAACGAACCCCAACATGGGCTTCGCGTGCCAGCTGTTGCAGTGTCAGAAGCGCGTGCACGCCATGCCCGCGAGTCCTAGTTCTGTTCTCAGGATGTATAGGATGGCTCCTCATTCTCCTTATGACCCTCTTCATCTTGTGCCTAAGTTGATTGATCATCCTTCCTCACGCGCTCTTGACTCGCGTGGCGCATTTGTTGTGCATGTGCCTAATGCTATATACGTGTGGATTGGGAAGGAGTGTGGGTCGGTGATGTGTTGCAATGCAAGATCAGCGGCTGCTCAGGTTGTTCGGTATGAGAGGGCAACGGAGAAGATTGTTAGTGTGTTTGAGGATGAAGAGCCTAAGGAGTTTTGGATTGCTCTTTCTACCAAGGAAGTGGTGGTGGTGGAGAATGGAGAGGTGAAGAATGTGGTGGAGAGAATTGAGATTGATGTGGGGATTCGTCCCAGGAGAGTTGAGGAGTATGATTTGGATTTTGGGATTTTTCATAAGGCGCTTGCTGGTGGGGTTGTTCCACCTTTTTCTTTGTCTAATGCTGGATCGGAAAATTGCCTTCCTGCCAGGGAAAATGGGTGGGGGAGATTGACAAGGAAGCTTGCTAGTGGTATCATGAAAGGGTTGTTCACATCCTCTAAGTGCTGTGAGTCTAGTGTGAACATCATTGAAGAGGGAAATCAACATAAGAATGTTGATCCTCCTTTGCCACCATCTTCTAACAATGTGGGTGGTTCGTGGAGTTCCTTTGAGTGTTTTGTAGATAATGGCTTAGAGAGGGGAAAGGATAGTGTTCAACAAGTCAGGGATCAGTTTGTTGTTCCTAGCGTTGGGTCATCAATGCCGCCACCATCGCCTCATAGTCGAGCAGCATCGGATTCTTTTGCTTGTTTTCTAAGTAACAGCTCCAAATTCAGTTCCAAATCTCCACCACTTTCACCCGCCAGTTCGGATTATGCAAGTTCCTTTACATTTTCGCCTTCATCGACTGATTTGTCAATCGTGTCTTCTCGGCAGTCATCGCCTTCCGGTCTGGAATCAGCTGAACCCAATCATGTGAAAGATGCATCTTCCTCAGAGAGTCGCTCTTTAGTTCAGAAAGAAGGTGAGGCATTTCTGGCTAATCACACCTTGGTAGGGGCAAAGTCCAGTTTGCCGCGCAAAGGATCTTCCCTCTCCATTGCAGAGCGCAGAGGGAGTAACCCGCCACCTCGCATGATGCTACCCTTGGCCAGTGAATCATCCCGTGTCAGCAAGGTCCGGGTAAGATCCAGGTCTTTCTCATTGCCTGCCTTGGATGATACTTAGATGAAGGATGTTAGTTGCAAGCAAATCTGACCATGACAACAGTGGGAAATGGCTAATATTATGAGATGTTGATATCATTAGTATAGCTGTTGAGAATAAGGTTAATGGCTGAGGATCATTGCAATATGGTACTGTTTCATGTTAAGGTAGGTTGTTATGCTTGAAGTAGAAGACTTCTAAGAGAAAGTTAACTTCATTACAGTGGTTCAGTCTCTTCCTGTATAGATATATCGTATAGCCATAGTTGGCTCAAATGATCTATTTTTGGAGGTAAACTTTCACTCCTGTTTGAATATTGGTGCATGCCTGAAAGGTTTGTAGTGTAGGCTGAGCAATAAAAACCACACAAGACATGTAGGCAATGCACTGATAGCATCTCGAGTACATAACAATTATCAAATTTAAGTGAATATAAAGTCTATTTTTCTCTTTGGCTGTTCTTGTTCTTCTTTGTTCGGTTGTTCCAGCTACTTGCCAGTATGAATGATATAATATTAAACGCTAAATTTTTTAATAAAAAAAATCATTTATAATTTCAAAATCATTATCCTTTGTAAAGGGCAATGGTTAGCAAAATTGATATAAAATTAGTGCAAAAAGATCACCTTTGTAGGGGGAATCATGTAGCAGATGGACATTGCTTGAGATGTTATCATCACCCTTTAGTAGTTACTGTTTCCACTAAAAAACTAAAACCAAGTTTCAGAAACAATATTTCATTTACTTGATGGTGCCAAATTGTTTATTCGCATTTCGTGGTTTATATGAATGGCATCAACTACTACTGTACGTCTAAACTCCAATAGTAGTCTCCAACTTACTGGATATAATCTTACCAGTAAATGTATGTGAACCAGTCATCTCAAAGTGAAGCATTTAATCTATACACACAATTATTCTTTACTTATTTAGGATACACTGGGAGGCTTTGTCTAGCAGTGGATTCGATTTCCTATTTAGTTTTATGGGGCACTGCACCTATGGAAATTCGAAAGATGTATTATAAGACTCCAAATTTGTTTCCAAAAATATATACTGATATCAGAATCTGATAATGAGATGAAGCATGCACGGTAAAGGGTAATGTGGATAATTTGTCCTTACGTTGAAACATATGTATAATCTGTGCAAAAGGAACAAACAGAGCAGACATAGCCTTTGAAAATGGCATCATGGGACCGTTTCATTCGAAGAGAGTCACACGACGTGACGTATTTGTACTTCTAGACATGTGACCTTTTACTTGAGATATCGTTGAATGCAACTTCCTTCAGCAGTTTGATTACCCACAAGTTGTTCATCAATGCCACCGCTGGTTGCTTTTGTTGCATCAATAATAAAAAATGAAAGCGACTAATTTGGCCGTTTCTAAGTACTTTTGTTTTTTGGTTTAAAAAAAAAAGAAGTACTTTTGTTTGTAGGTTTTTGCTTTTTGTATAATTTTTGTTTCTTTAATTTAAACAGGTGTGGTTTTAATCCTTAGAAATATGTAGTTAGTTAGTCAATAGCTACATGGTAGCAAACTTATGCGGAATTTTTTGTACTATAGTCCGAGGCAGGCTTGGGGAGAAAAGCACGTTCAACTCAATCCTCATTGGACTCAACATCCGTTTTCAAGCTTTCTAACGAAAACAAAACACACTCTAAGACATGCCACAAGAACGAGCTTCTATTCGATAAGCTTATCAAGGTCTAAATGGCTAGCATGCTTCTCTTCAGCATTCTGAATGCAAGACCAATCTTGATTGCAGTGCTTATAGTCAACCTGTAACGCACAAGTTAAGCATTATACACACAAAATGTAACAAATGCGCACCTTGTTTCATCACACATGGTTCCCTTGAAATCCTTACTCTGTTTATGGTTAAGCAAGTGTGCTTATTGGAGACTTGTCTTTATTGGCAAGAGTGGTGGTTAATAGCTTAGGGCATGCTTGGATAAACTTTTTCATCAACATTTTTAGAAGAAAATAATAAAATAAGCATCTTCCTAGACTAAAATTAACACAACTTAAAAAATAAGCATTTAGAAAAATTTATATGAAAAAAATCTTACAGAAAAAAATTATTTCATTTTTCTTCTCTTAAAAATACAAATACTATGTTCGTTTAGTTTGTAGGTGCGAAGCTAAAAAAAATCAGTGCAAATATTTATTACCAACCAAAAATAGAGAGCATTTTACACTCGAGTGTGAGGATCCTAGATGTTATTTTGTGGGCTAATGGGAGAGAAATGGCACCGACCTACCGTTAGTCTTGCTGATATTAGTCACTGTATCACTAGTTTTAAATAATTTAGTTTTAATTTCTATTCTTAAATATTTGGCTAAAATATAATATTTGTCTCTCTATTTTTTTAAAATCTGCTTCTTATTTTTTAATTGATATTTCGCCCACCACTTAAAAAAGTCAACAATTTTTGTCTTTAGTCAATTTTAAAAATTGATCTATGTAAATATTGACCGATAATTTATTATGAAAAATATTTTTTTAAAATTATTTAATTACTAACCAATTTAATTTATTAAAAAAATTAAAAAAATATACTGTTTGAAATTGACCATAAAATTATAAATTTTAAAAAATGAGGAATAACATATCTCAATTAAAAATAAAGGAATTTAAATTATAGATTTTTTAAAAGTCAAAGAGAAAATATCTCAATTAAAAAATAAAAAAAAAACTAAAATTACATATTTAACAAAATAAAAAACAAAAATCACATTTTACCTTAAATATTTGCCAGACAAAGGTTCTTCCATACAAATCAGAGAAAGGTTCTTCCATACAAATCAGAGAACAGTGACTGAATGAGTCAAGATTCCATTCTTCATCTACTTGGACTACCTCTTCTATTTTAATACTGGCTATAAATTGAAGATCGGGACAGGACTGTATAAACAAGAAGCTAATTAAGGTGAATGTTACTGTATAACAATTGATAGGGTGTGATTAGTTCCATCCACGTACCTTCTTTTTTTTTTTAGTACAACTTAAAGCACAAAAGTTTATAAACATAAATATTTAACAAACTACTTATGCTCCATGCACCACTAAGCAGCTTAAGCTTTCTATTTTCTCTTCAGTGGGAGAGAAAGGATGACATTGCTGAGATCATTCCACAACTCAAATGCCTTCTTTGATCATAATCAGGGAAATGCTTTACGTGTTAAGCAGACTTTGCCTGCATACAGACCACATCAACCACGTGAGTTTAAGATTCTAGCCATTATAGGAAGACGTAATTGAAAATCATCCTTTGCAAAAGGAGGGGAGATGGAGATAACAACGACAATAAAGGAAGGAACTAAGAAATACGTAGTTTCCATTATTAAGTAATAACTCAAATGATATTATAATATCCAAAAAAGTGCTAAATTTTGGTTGGGTAAAGGAAACAAATGCAGAATGCTTTACCAACAAAAATTTTAGGAATGTAGCATATTGCCTCAAGAAAATTGGATTGAAATTATTTCAAGTGCAGAAAACTGCCAAGATAGTTTTAGAAAATCTGGTAATAAATATAAAAAATATTCCCAAATTCCTTTTTTAATGGTTTGGGATCCATATAGAAATGACAGCAAAGAGTTTTGATGCGAAAGGGGAATCATTCATAGCATATCCATAACCTGGACGGTAATGCTGACTCATTTTGTGTTGACAATGTCAACACTCTTTTCACTGAAATTTTAGTCCAAAATCTTTCATTATAATTCACATTTGTATTGGATGGAGCTGAGTGTTGCGTACATGCAAAAGCTTCTCCGAGTAAACACTTCTCTTTGCAAGCATGACTGTTAGGATGATAGGAACCATTGCAGCAGACAAATGCTTAAGTGTGTGACCACTGACAATGTGAAACGTCAGTAAATAAATCACTCTATCGGCGGCCTCTTGCAGCATAGCTAGAACATAAAATCCTGCCAAGATTTGAAATTTGAAATTGAAGGTAATTGAAAAGAGTATCTGCATTACATCGAAACAGCTATTATACAATACCAAAAGTGCAAACCTGAAGCCCAGAGCCAATATGCTGAATGCGTGTACATTGGAGGCAATAAAGTAGCCATGAGAGGTATGGCAATGCATGATGCACCTTGGGCCAGAACATATAAACGGATGTCACCAAAGAACCTTCATTATAAAAGAATAAGTGAGAAAAGTATCAACTATTCTCAAGAGCTAAAGTTCAGTAAACTGGATTCTCAGTTACTTCAGGCCTCAGTTAAGAACTAGCCTAATTTTGACATTATCTTGCCACTCACAATAAATCCTATATCTTTATGATAACTACATTTTCAGAATTGGCAATTTTTTAGGACAGTAGTTAGATGCAGTTTGGTGCTTTTAGTGTTATTTTCCAACTAAAATTAGAGTTTCACCTTCATAACTTACACAACAAATGTTGACATTTAAAGTTGGCATTGAATGACGTGATGAAACTTCAACTTTGACTAAAGAACAGCCCTAAAAGCATCTAAAGAACTGGAACTAAGTTTTGTCCAACTTTTTATCCGTCTGAAGAGCAATTTTGTTCACTTCTAGAAGTACTGTATCAATGAGTAAATGTCCAACTAATGCAATAGGGTAAGGAAAAAAACTCATGCAAATGGAAGGAATGAAGAAGTAGGCTTGCCTCCAATACACATTGCTCATTATGCCCGCCATAATTAGAGAGACAATTGAAATTGTTCCCTTCTTTGCATCAATCCTTTCAATGACAAGGATTGCCAACAGAGACGCGAAAGCAACAGACATCTCCAATAACAGACAATAATCAAGAAATCAGAATTATGAAATGGAAGAATATAGATTTCTACTGCAACAATGGCTGAATTGAATTCAACTTCTATAGGAGAAACTCACCGGCAACCTGTCCCACACAAGTCCTGCATCATTTGGGCCAAAATGATAGTATGAAGACCCAAAAGCAACTGAAGTCACAGCAACATAGAAGCATGTCCAACCCCATAGTTCACCTTGCAAACTGATGCTACATATCTTAATTATATAATTTACAACAACAATCACGTAAGCTAAAGAAATTGATGGTGACAAAATGAAAATACCTGATGTTAAAATAGTTCATACGGTGGCAAAGCACAAGGCCAATGAGACCAATAACCATGAATAGGAAATTTGATATCACGTTAAGTGCATTGGGAATGCCTGAAGAACGATCAAAAAGAAGAAAAAAAACTTTAATTTTAAGATACTATTACCGTAAAGTTTTTCACAGAAAATAATTTTTACATTGTGAATTAATCACAAACAATATTTATATGATAAGGTTGTACATTTTTTACAATAATAATTATCTTAAAGTTCGTACTAACCATAATTTTTAATAGTTGGCGAACTAAATATATATAGAAATTGAACTCTTCAATTTTAACAATATTACATTATACAATTTATTATTAGAAATCCTTATAAATTTGTTCACTTAGTGTAATGTATTCTAGTTAAATTCGGAAAAGAAACCCTTTTACTTTCAAAATTTTCCAACAAAAGAAACTGAACGGAAATGAAAGAGAGAAAGACCCTCCTCTGCCCAGTTGACATAAACTCCTCTACATAACCAAGTTCACATTTTTAAGGAAAATTTACTGGAAATGAAAGGGTAAGAATAGTTTTCATAAGGAAGTACCAAAGAATTCGCGCTTGTCAGCGAAGTCATGGTATCGCTGAGGCTGAGGAATGGATGGGGTTAGGAGGATGAGTAAAAGGAAGAAGGCAATAGCGAGTCCCAACGCCTGCACAGTGCATTTTCTCATTTTTGTTGGAGAATTGATGAAAATGGGAGAAAAGAAAGAGAATGAATTAGAGAGTGAGAGAGGTGAGTGAAATGAAAGACATCATGTAGGAGAGAGGTAGCAGGTGACGGTGGGCGGTGTGACGGTGGTGAATGGCGCCATTGCAACAACATTAATCTATATTGATATAGAATAAGTGAGTACAACTTTCCTTCCAAATCCTTCTTTTTATTTTTAGTCTACAATACAACAAAAATTTACTTGCCTATTATTTTCCAATTAAGATTGACATTTTACACGTGGCAAAAAATATCACTTAAATTTTGACTAGAAAATGATCCTAAACATACTTTAAAAAATTGTATTTTATTTTCATAAGAGTAACTTCTCTCCATGTAATTTCAAGATCACAATCCTTCCCTCTTTTGTTACAAAAATACACCTTAGAAAAAATCGATTTGTTTAATGAGAGCATCTCCTTTTAAAAGATAAAATAAATAATTTTGGTTGCTAATAAAATAGTTGTTCTATTATCGAAATAAATAAATAAATAATTGTTAATATTATATGCACAATTTCTTTTCATCAGCTATGTATAAATTATTTAATTCATCAAAATATGAAGATAACACATAAATATTATTATTTTAAGTTCGTGTGAATGCAATGACAATAAAGGATGAAACAATCTAAAAGGGTAATTTTGTTTTTTAAATTATCAAATTAAGGTAACTTTTAAATAAATACCCAACAAGAGATAAGTTGTAGGATATTACATGACATATGAGTTCAAAATCGTATATTATTTTATGATTTTTTTCCTTTTCTACTAAAGTTTGTAAAAAAATTCTGATTTTTTTTTAAAATTTGACTTTAAAGTTATAAATAATTATTTATGGCTCATAAATTATTTATGACTTTAAATGTCATAAATAATTTTATTTAAATTAATATTTTTATTTTTAATTTTATTTAATATTTAATATTTAATATTTTATATTTTATATATTATTTTATTTAATATATTTTTAATTAATATTTTTATCAAATACAATATTAAAATAATATAAAAATAGGAAATATGAAATAAAATAATATATACAAATATTAAATAAAAATATTAATTTAAATGAAATAATTTATAACTTTAAAATCATAAATAATTGACAACTTCAAAGTCAAATTCATAAAATAAAAGTCATAAATTTTTTTACAACTCCCATAGAAAAAATTAAAAAACATAAAATGATTTATAATTTTGAACTTAGAAGTAATGAGAAATCCTATGACATATCCCTTTTTTGTATTTATTTAAAATTTATCCTTATTTAATAATTTAGAAAATAAAAATATCCTCCTAGAAGGGTTGTTTATCCGAAAATAAAAGTTCAACCAATTAACCAAACACATCATAAGCTACGGTTTTTCTTTTTTAACATGCACTATAAGTTAATACACATAACCCTATCTATATTAAAAAAATAGTTTCATTACATATAAATTTATATACTTAAGATTGAAAGTTTAATAAAATTCAACAATGGTTATGAATTTGTTTAAAATTTTAAGCATGAAATATATTTTTTTAGAATTCAATATATATAAACAATCTTAAGTTAGAATTTAAAATATATATTATTTTCGTACAATTACAAACATAGTCTAATACACACAAATTATTCAAGGAAAAATTGAAAATGATAACACCTTTATCATCTCAAATTTCAAGATGCGATTATGGTTGGTAAAAAATATAAGCAAATCTATAAAAGTATAAGTGTAAGGTATAAATTTATTTTTTTAATATGAGTGATGTTGTTCAACTGTAAAATAAATAAATAAACTAAAAATGTATGATGCACCATGTCAACCGAGTCACCGAGTTGCTATTCAAGATTGAGTCATGCTGAGTTGGATCGGATTGCACCAGGTTATATGTGAAATCGATCCAACAGGTGACTCGAATTGGTTGAGTGTTCGATTCCTAGACCAACGGATCGACCCGATTGATTTAAGTCGAGTTTAATAATTATGATTTTTTTCTATTCTCATATTGCTTATAGAATGTTTTTTTCTTTCCAAAAGCAACATTAGAAGTGGAGGAAACAATTCGAAAAGTGTAGGAAGCAATTGCCCAAAGTGGGTGGTATAAGATGTCATACTTCTAAATTTGTATTTTGAATATTAAAGTTGATCCTAAGAAGTTATAGAAAAAAATCCCCACAAATATTTAGTGGTCGTGGTATACGCAACCCAATTTATGTAACTCTAATTTTAAACAATTCAATTATTTTTTTTTTCTAATGAGAATTTTTATTAACAAATTGTTTAACTGATCATTTTTCTATCTTATATTTATTATAAAGTTAAACAACTTATGATATTTGTGTAAATGGCTTTGGACACCCATTGTGCCTTACACAATAGTATATACTTTTTTTTTATTAGAAAAAAGTTTAACAACTTACCAACACTAATTATTTATATAAGTAATTTTCTCTAATTTAAAATAACTTAAAATCATATATAACACTAAAATAATATTTTTTATAAGCAACTTATTAAGTAATTCTTAGAGTGAACGCAACGCTCTCATGTTGGAGCACATTGTTCGTGATATCTTGGGTGAAAATGCAGAACGGCCCCCTCTTGATTAGGTGAGCATATGAATGAACCATTTCGTGCCAAAACTAACTCAAGCTATAAATAGCATTGGTCTGTTCCTTTCCCCGCCTACTACATGGATCTTTTTTTATTTTTTATGTTAGGTCCGTGATTGATTCCGTTCCTATCTTTCTCAAGAATCCACCAAGATAAATTCCAACGAGTAGAATGAAACGGTGGAACGGTGGTTGGATGAGATTCTATCGTGCATAGGTCGTGATTAAATTTTGTTGACATATATCATTAACATAATAAAACATCACCTATATATAGAATCTCATGTATTTATATATATAGATGGAAAGTTTTGGTTAAAATGCAAAAAAACAAAAAACACCCAACGCACCTCACCCTACCAAGATAATAAATTATATGAGAGTAATATAGATGAAAAATAAAATAATCTTGAGAAAAACATTATCAAAGACAAAGTCCTACTGTCTCAGTGACTTCCTATAAACAGTAAATGGTCCTTAATTAGGACACTTTATAGAGTAATTTTTCTAATTAATTATGTCCGAGACTAATTCCATGCAAAGTGATATAAATCAGGATTCAAATATTAAGAGACGCTTTTTTATTTCTCAAGAAGGATATTTGCATGCGAACATCTAAAAAGGAAAAAAACATGAAAAGGAAGTTTTTAATTTCTTTGACTGTTATAACACGGATTAACTATGACTTGGGTATCATGTAAGCATAAGTATAATTTATAGTAGAATGTTAGCATTTAATGAGTTATGAAATTATCAATTATCAAGAATAGACAAAGATTAAGATTAAGAGGCAAAACCAAAGGAAAGGTCTTTTACTAGAGCTGTATCTTTGTCTTGTGCGGAGGAATCTAAGCTCACGCGCTCCACCCCGCAAATTTCTAGACACATGCCCGACATCAAACCACACATGATATCATGTTCTCTCACACCGCATGTGTGAAACTGACCCCTCTTCAATTCTCGTCAATTTTTATTACCTTATTTTCTTTTCTCTCTCCCTCTTCAAACTACAACTTTCGTGCACTTTTTAATCACCCAAACCGTTCTTCGTTGATCGTCGCTGACATGCATACAAATCCGAATTTTGGAATGAATTGCCACAATTTTGGAGGTGGTAGATACGTTTGCTCCTCTGCAATTGGGATCATGCGCGTAGCGTAACGTAAACAAGTGTCAGGGGTTAAACAAGGTCGCGACAAAACCAAAAATGCGCATCCCTTCCAAGAAAGCCACGACTGTATTCAAGTAAAAGTGTAAAACAGATAAACGTCACCGTTATTACGTTGCTTTCAATGTCATGTGACATGATTATGCATTGGCATCATGTAAGCTTATATATATGGTTCACAACGCATCAACGCATCAACGCATCATCGTTATATTATTATATTATATTTGTTATTTCAAATTTAATTTATTAGAAATTATAAATAATGTACTATGAAGTTGGAGATTTTATCAGTATTTAACTGAGTGGGAACTGTTGTTTGGTGGAACAGACCTGCCCGCAATGATGAAGTGTTTCTCGGTGTCCTTAGCCTCTTTATGGGTTCTCCTTGCTCTCTTTTCTCTGAGGTATGCAACCATGGAATGAATCTTCTGCTTCCCTTGCTATTGTTTTGTTGATTCTGAGTTTCACTTGTGTAGTCCTTTATGCTACACTTTGGACATTGTTAGGATATGCTTGATTGGTAATTTCTGCTTATTTGGAGGCTTGAATCCAGATCCTATAAATAAAGTGTTCTGCTTTTTTTATTAATTCACATTGCCATTGCTTGCTGTTTGAGCTTATCAAATGGACTGATTCACACTGGTTACTCTGGTGGATCTGTGCACAGAAATAGTGATTTACCGAGTATTCAAACTTTCCACTGCTTTTTGGAATTATCAAGTCGGACATATAGTTGTAGTGCTGCTGCTGTTGTCGATTAGTCTAATTAGTCTAATGATACTCAGATAATTCAACTCAGATTTTTGCATTTTTAGTCATTGTCAGTTTGCATGTGTAAATTCTTACTCAAAAAGGAAAAATCTACTTAAATATTTGTTCTCGAACAGAAAATAATTTTATTATTATTATTAATAAAGGAAAAATTTATAGTGCATTTGGAGCACTGTTGTCATTATTTCCTGAAATTATATGAGTACAAAAAGGTATAGAGCTCACTCACATTTGGGGTGGATTTGGTATTGCTGGGTGATTTTCAGAAGCAGGTTTTATGTATTGCTTTAGATATAGTATTGGTAGCTAAATGTCAAAAGCTGTTTACAAAACTTGCATTAAATATCATTTATGGTAATCATATACCCATGCAACCTTTAAAATCAGTAACATAATAATGTCACTGTTGACTTGGGTCCTCGATGTCAAATGCTGGAAGCCCAAGTCTGGTTAATTTGGAGAAGTAGACTTGAAACTCAGCATAGGTTTTAACATTAATGTTTACTATTGCAAATGTGATTTTGAATTAATATAGAATATAAACTAGCTTCAATTAGAGCAGTGTGTGTGGAATGACTTGTAAACCTTACAAGCAAGCTTCAATTTTGTCCAAATTAATTGCAGAAAATATAAATTGAAAGTATATTAAATTGAAAAATATAACATAATAATATACATCTGAGTGTGTCATTTCAGTGTGTCATCTCAAAATATATCTGAGAGTGGGCTACAGCAAGCTAGCCTCCCACCAAGAGGTTGGAATTCCTATGATTCCTTTTGCTGGACAATTTCTGAAGACGAATTTTTACAAAGTGCTGAAATGGTTTCTCAACGTCTCAAGGCTCACGGATATCAGGTATAGATACTGCAAAGAACAATAACTTATGGATGATTTATCTGTGTTAGCAGTGCTTTGGTTAGATATGGACTGATTTCTTTCCATCAACTCTTGTAGTTTGTCGTGGTGGATTACCTCTGGTATAGGAAGAAAGTCAAGGGTGCTTACCCTGATTCTCTTGGATTTGACGTGATCGATGAATGGGGAAGGATGATCCCTGACCCAGGAAGGTGGCCTTCTTCCATAGGTGGGAAGGGATTCAGTGAAGTAGCTAATAAAGTACATAGTTTAGGTTTGAAGTTTGGGATTCACGTTATGAGAGGGATAAGCACGCAAGCTGTCAATGCAAACACCCCTATCCTAGATATAACAAAGGTGTTCTTTGCATTTCTGCTATGACTTGATTTTTTTTGTATACTTTTGTATTAGAAATTTGAAGTGATGGATGCCTTACATAATACCTTTTTTTTTCTTTCTAAAAATGTACAAAATGGCAGGCAGAATATGATAATATTGTTTTATCTTAATTGGAAGTTCTTGTTGACCTTGATTTCCTCCTCTTGCAATTTCCTAGGGAGGTGCTTATCAAGAATCTGGTCGAGTGTGGCATGCAAAAGACATAGCAATGCCAGAAAGGGCTTGTGCATGGATGCCTCACGGTTTCATGAGTGTAAATACGAAGTTGGGAGCTGGGAGAGCTTTTTTGAAATCCCTTTATGAGCAGTATGCTGCATGGGGTGTTGATCTCGGTACTAGTACAACTAATTTTGTATTCTGCTTATTATGCACTATCAGGACTTGCATCATGTCACAGACGACAATCATGATGAATTTAAATATTTTTTTTTGCACTATCTTAATCTAAGTTTAGTAAGTGAAACAGTGGTACTGCTTTTTTCATCTTTCATCAAAAGACTAAGCAGGACAGTATTGATATTTTAGTGGTCCAATAGACTTCAAGTAATTGTTATCATATCAAGGAACTTCTATTTTTCACTAAAGATAAAATCAACACAGCCCACTTCCTTGGGCCACACTTGTAAAACTTAGTTTACTACAGTTTCCTTTTTCATGCATTCTAAACCTCTAAAATTGTGTCAGTCTTTGAAGCATTGATGGATTATTCACTTATGTGCTAATTCAGGATTTACATGGAAAAAAAATGCAATAGAAATTACTTAGTAGACTCTTAACTGGATTTTCATTATGATCTATGAGAATACATATATCATCATTATGCCTATGCTTTGGCAGCTATGTTGATAGATTTTCTGCTGTCCCTGCAGTGAAACATGACTGTGTGTTTGGAGATGACTTGGATTTAAATGAAATAAGCTATGTGTCGGAGGTATTCTACAGTTCCCTCTCCCTCTTACCCTCGTCTCTACCTCTCATTCTCACATAAACACTGAGATTGGTAATATTTTGCCAATGATTTATTGGCTAACTTATCATATGACATGTCATGACAGGTTCTCAGTGTGCTTAATCGCCCTATTGTGTATTCTCTGTCTCCTGGAACCAGTGTGACACCAGCCATGGCCAAGGATGTCAGTGGACTAGTCAACATGTATCGAATAACAGGAGATGACTGGGATAAATGGGAGGACGTCAAGGCTCATTTTGATGTAACAAGGTGATTAAGCTGTCTATATTTCTGTTTAAGATTTTTTATCAGTCTTTGCAGTATGTTGCAATCATGCTACTTCTCCGTATACATATTATCACCATATTACATAACTTTAGTTCATTTAATTCTGAACCAGGGATTTTTCTACAGCTAATATGATAGGAGGGAAAGGTTTGAAGGGAAATTCCTGGCCTGATTTGGACATGCTACCATTTGGATGGCTAACTGATCCAGGTAATGAAACTGGGCTGCTACTTTTTTATTTGCCCATTTTGAATGTCATAATCCTCATACTGAGCATGAGTTGGTTATTACTTATATGTATGTATTGATCCAGTAACTGCTTTTATCTATTATTCATTTGTGTGAACTAGAATCTTCATGTTATTGGAATATGGATTATGGAATTATTTCTTATCCCCCTGTTCTATCTGTAGGATCAAATGAAGGTCCACACAGATTTAGTAAACTCACTCTAGAAGAAAAAAGGACACAGGTATTGATAAAAAATGCATAACTGAATTGCTTTCCTATATATTCATGTATCTATTTTGAACTTCGTACATGCATTATGATAGACTTAGTGAATCAATTCTTATCTGACAGATGACTTTGTGGTCTTTGGCAAAGTCTCCCCTTATGTATGGGGGGGATGTGCGGAGGATCGA
The DNA here is from genome assembly GCF_000004515.6 of Glycine max. NCBI lineage: Eukaryota > Viridiplantae > Streptophyta > Magnoliopsida > Fabales > Fabaceae > Glycine > Glycine max. The sequence continues at coordinate 10,156,929 of NC_038244.2, forward strand.
TCCAACCACATACGAACTTATCACAAATCCTACCCTGCTAGAGATTAATTACTTTAGCTCAAACAATATGGAGGCATGTGAGCCATCTAATTTTTTAGGGAATTATAGGCACGTGAAGCATAGAACTTATCATGAATCATTTCACTTTACTTCAATGACAGTTTCCTTACATCACAAGCTCAATTAACTTGAAGCACCCTGGAGGGAAAGAAAGAAGACTTAAGAAAGGAATACATTCATTGGGTTTGACTAGCTGCAGTGAATCAAAGGCGAGGGGTTGGTCTATTGAAAGTCTTAACCAAGATCTTGAAAGAATCTGTTGGAAAAAGGGTTTAGAAAACAAGCATCAGGCCCCTTTCTGCGTACACAAAAGAGAACTTCAATTCAGATTGTAATCCTGCTTTATCTTTCTATTTTCCATTTATCCAACTTCCATTTAAATATTTGTGTTGCAGTTAACAACAGAAATTGTTACATTGGTATTGTTATAGAGACGGGGTGAGTATGTATCAAGAGGACTATCGAGGGAAACATCAATTAGTTGCAACTGACAGAATGAAATTTTGCTTGGACGCTTCTCCAAGACGAAAGGTTACTTCTAAAGAGTTCAAGAGAGGTACATTTTCTCCATGCAGATGGGATTCAAATCAGGTATGTTGCAGTCCATATTTCATGTACAAGAGTAGCATGTGGCTCTTAATCTTTAGGAACGGAGTCCTGTGTGTGATTCATTGAAACAACGTCGTTATGTGCATACTATTATATTTGCCCTTATTGAGTATCATATGCCTTGGTCAATTTGTATTTTATTGGTTCTGTTGGAAGCTGATCTATATCTTCTTCTACAGATCTGGGAACTGAACTCCAATGGGACCATGGTAAATAGTTACTCCGGTCTTTGTGCAACTGTAGAGTATATTGAAGGTAAAATTTTGTAAACATTTATTCTTTTCTTTTTCCCCCTTTCCTTGTATTTGTCACTCATAAAGCAAATTGGTCACTCATGCAGCTAATGTTAATTCTGGTGGGATTCGCTCTTGGATCGCAACAGGAAGAACAGGTCTCTCTCTACTTTCTAACAAACACTTGGATGGATGTCAAGAATTTTCTTCTTTTCTGCCACTGCAAAGCATCAAAATTGGAAAAATGCTAATTGCTTAAATAATCATGAATACCTTTTAAGAACTTAAATAAAATACACACACACACACATTGTAGAATTTGCTTAAATAAGCATGAGTACCATCTGACTCTTAAATAAAGGCCCAATCAACTACTATAATTTTACCCACTTCACCCTCTAATAGGAGTCAAAGTCAAATCCTATATTAATCTTATATCTGTATTCAGGGGAAATCTATCTTGCTTTCTTCAATCTAAGCGAACAGAAGACGGAGATATATGCAAAGACATCATATCTGGCTAAGGTTCTTCCTGACAAAAGCATCACTTCATGCAAGGGCGAGGAAGTGTGGAGTGGAACAGATGTAATAACAACGCAAGGGACGATATCAATGAACGTGGAAATTCATGGATGTGCACTATTTGTTCTAAATTGCAACTAGTTTGGCATGGCTTCCAATTAATATTTAAAAAAGAAAAGGAAAAGAAAATAGCATCCCATTGTGTTGAGACTTTTTTCCCCCCATATTTAATTATTACTCTTCCTCTGGTGGGGTTAGGTGAAATTTGTATATGTTAATGCAGTGTAGTGCGGTACGTAACAGTTGGACCGCACCGTGTTTAAACAAACTACATAGGAGATTATTAGTTGTATGTTAGTCAGCCTCATGCTTTTCCAAGTACGCGATGGTTACTTTGGAAGAACACATTTTGTTTTTTTAAAATAAAATCGTGGCCTAATAGGGTAATGTACCTATGTAGTGGTGTTGTTAGGGCTCCATATATCACTGATTCACTGACCACTATCATGAATGTAGAAGGACTTAAGAACATGATGGTCTGTACTGTAGTGAAAACCAAATCGAAATATCTAAACAGGAAACTACATGTAGTTAGGAAATTAAAAATGCTCATAGTGAATTAAGCAAAAGTAACAACAGAACGGAGTAAAAGGTCAAAAGTCTACTTGCCAGTTGCCACTACCTCTTACAGTTCAGTGCCACATGAAACTTGCATATTTTTTTAACCAAAAAAGAAAATTTGTTTGTCTGTTAGAAAACGATTTTTCTTTTTGTGACTTTGGTTGTGGCCCACATAAAGAAAAAAAGAATGAGTATTGCTAAGTACACCCAACATTTTTTAAAATGACAAAATTATTCCTGTTAATTTCTCCCCTTATGGATCAATTTGATCCGTCGGATCAACTTGATCCGTAAATCTTAAAAATCAACTTACGGATCAACTTGATCCGTAAAAGACTTATGAATCAAATTGATCCATAAGTCTTAAAAATTAACTTACAGATCAAATTGATTCGTAAGAGGTATTTCTGTCTTTTCCGATAAAAGAAGAAAACTGCACCACCGAAAAGCAATTGGATTTTTATTTGGTGGCAAAAACGGGGCCTAGGCCCCAAAGAGCGAACTTGAATTAAAACCCACGAGGGTAACCAACATTACAAAAATCAGCCAGCACCATCAAGGAAACAAAGGCTGGCATATTCTAAAAAATAACCAAATCGGATTGTGATATTCACGGCCTTTTATGATATCGTAATACTTGTGAGAGTGAAAAAATCAACTAGGAGTTTTCACAGGAAAATTTGTTGATGAGTTTTTTTTTTTATAGGCATGGACGGTCAATAAAATATAAAATATAAATAAAAAGAAAACAACACAAATAAAAAAGAAACAAAATAAAAATGTTTTTTGGTATAATTTTATGTACCATCAATATAAGATTTGAACGGTTAACTAATAAAAAATTATCTATCCAATTTTAAAAGAATTAACTAATTTTTTAGTACTAAACATTTTTGGAATTCAATTTTAAGTCTCTATTAAAATTTTGACCAGTCAATATCCTTAAATTTTTTAAAAGTGTGATTTTTAATTCCTAAAATGTCATTAAATAAATTAAAATAGTGCACTTCAGAATTTTATTCATGGACCAAAATTTGATTTTTTAAAATTTTTGATCAAGTTAAATTTTTTTAAAATTTTTGTTCAAGGACTAAAACATTTTATGAGAAAAAAATTAAAGGACCTTGATTAATCAAACTTTTATTAGGAACTATTGAATTTTGAAAAGTTTAGAAGATAAAAACTTAGTTAAATATTTTTAAAATAATTTTTATAAAAATTAATAATCTTAATATATATCATATTTTTAATTGAATAATAATATAAGAGTAAATAATAAACAGTGTATTTGATTAAATTCTATTTTTTTTCCTATTTACACAGATATTCGCGCTAGTATAAGTTTTTCAAATATCATTAAAATAAGTATCATATTCGGATGGACTAAATGGACTTTTCACGTACACAGCATTAGGGTTGCAAAACCTCACTGGTACATAAACGATTCGCTCAACTCAAATTGCCGCACTGCAACTTTGCTCTCTGTGAGGCTTCAATTTCTAATTAGGGTTTCGCTTAGAGTAACCAATAACCATGGGAGTCTTCACCTTTGTCGTCCGCAAATCCGGCAGCGAATGGAGCGCCAAGCAACATTCCGGCGACATCGAGGCCTCCGCCGATTCCACCTTCGATCTCCAACGGAAGCTCGTGCAAGCCGCTCTCGCCGTTGATTCCTCCGGTGGAGTTCAGTCCTCTTTCTCTCCCGTGTCTCCTACCTCCGCTGTGTTCCAGGTATTTCACATCCCTAACGATTTCGGTTTCTTGATTCGGAAATAAAACTTCACGGTTTATATTTACCCTGCGTTTATCCCTGATCCTTTTTATTTGTATTATTTGGATTCTATAGAATGTTACATTTTCTATGCGTCATTGCACTGTGCCTTTTCGAGTGTTGCTTAGGCTTTAGTTATGCTTATTTTTTTTGGTTTTTCATTCTGATTATTCTGAGAATGTGCGCTGACTTGAGGAGAATTAATGGTTTAAGTGCTATGAGCTGTAAAGCTTAATCATTGTTCATTACCTCAAAGTATATAATTTGTGCACACAAAAAAGGATTACAAATTTAGATCTAGTTACTCAAGAGCTTTTAGTGCAATTCTGAAGAATTGAAGTTTTACTCTGGTAACATTTGCTGATAGACGATTTAATGGGTATTAATTTTAAGTATGTATTTTTATTTAGACTTGGGACGCGGCTACTTATAAAGTTCAGCTTCTGTCCATCATAGAAAACTGACTCCTATTTTCCGTAGTTTAAGTTTTAACATTGCTTAGACAGACGATTATCGAAATGAACCTAATTTTAATTGGAGAAAAATACTAAATACACATGTCCGACTCAATGAATTACTGTGTTATTGATGATTGATGGTGGCATTTCTGCCTGGCTGGTTTAATTGTTGGATTCAATCATAAAGTGGGTCACACTGATGAGGTTATTTATCCTTTGTTGATTATTTTGTTCAGGTGATAGTGGGTGGTGCAGTATTCGTTGGAGGTGGTGGTGGTGCTGTTGCAGCTGCACCTGCAGGTGGTGCTGCCGCAGCTGATGCTGCCCCAGCTGCTGAGAAAAAGGAAGAAAAGGTGGAGGAAGAGTCCGATGATGATATGGGATTGGGACTGTTTGATTAGAGTTTTTTCTGCTTTTTATTGAGTTTTGATGGAAAAGTGTTTTTAGTGTTTAATCCTATAAATTGTTTGTTTATTGATTTGCACCAGTTAATGGTACATTGAACTTCGTCGGATAGAGTTATGTTCTGTGACCCAAATGGTTCTTCTGTATTGGGTTTTAGTAATTTTTTTCTTTTTTAAACAAATGTCTCTCTCTTCTTTTATCACTGGCGGATAGATTGTGCTGATGATACCTTCAAGCGGTTTTTGCTGTTAATACGATTTTCTTCCTACATGTTACTGAACAAACAACCATACATGTATGAGAAATAGTATTAACAAATACTATATTTCCTAACACTTTTGATACATTCGTTAAAATTCACGTTTTCTTAAAATTGTTTTTTTTTTTCTTTTCTCATTTATCGGTAGGGTGGGGGTAAGAGTGCTACTAGGACTCTTCTAAATATAATTGCTTGGCATATTTGGATCAAAGGAATTGGGTTTGCAAGCAGCATCCAATGCATTAAAATTGAGTGATACCCCAAATTGGTGTTTGAAAGTATAACTATGTTTATTTTAATATTTTAAATTATAAAAAGGTAAATTAGTACTTTGATGTTTATCAATTAATTAAGACGTTGAAATTAAATTTAACATCATTATTTTATTATTTTATTATTATGTTATTAGTATGAAATATTCATTGGTAAGGGAATCTGATTTTTTTTTCATCTATGAGATTCAAATATAAAATTTTGTGTAAGAAGATAAAGTTAATTATCATTCAATTATGATTTGTTGGTCCAATACTTTATCAAGAATCAAACTAAAACATATTTAATTTGATACTAGGAACTTGATTGAAATTCTTACTTATAAGCACAAGTTAAGGTAGTGTTCCGTTGTAATAGTTTCAAAATTTGATATGGATGTTATGCTTTTATATTCTATTTTTATTTTAAGATTTGAGTAATGCTAAAATTTTCTATTATATCTTCCTATAAATTCTCATACTACCGAGTAAATATTAAATGTAAAGTAAAAATATTTATTATCTTAAAAGTATAAAACATATTTAAAACTTATAATAAAAGGTAATGGGATGATTTAGAATTATTTCTAAATTTTTTTATCTTAATTCTATTTTTTCTACTTTATCTAACCATAAATGAGCACTTGGAAGGGAAGATGAATTTGATAACATACATTTTTTTAACATATATAAAAGGAAAATTAGGTGAGAAGGCAAATCCAAATGTATAGTTTAAATGAATGGTTAAAATTAAAATTAATTAAAATAACTTTGATATTTTGATACAGTTATATGATTAAGATATTTTAGATGAAATTTTTAAAAATTAATGTATTAAAATAAAAATTTTGAAAATATAATGGTCTAAAATAAACTTTTTAAAATTTAATGCATCAAATTGAAAAACACTAAAATATAATAGACAGGAAATGACTTTTAGTTGTTAAGATATATGCATAAGGTGACAATGTCCCTATGGAGTATTTGGTGTCTGAGGAATACTAAGCTCTAGGAAGGGAAGATGGAGAGTTCGGAGGTAAACATAAACCCGCAATTGAATTCCCATGGTTTTCTCAATTGCTATGAGGATACAGCCATTTTCGAAAGAGGATAATAAGACTGGACTGGGTCTCAGCCTAAGGGACGAAGTTGGAGTTTTTGTGGCAGCGGAGACAGCTTGGATTACACCTGTTTTGCAGCCTAGAGAAGGGGAAGCACTAGCTCAGTTGTGTGCAAGTAAATGGTGTGCTGAGAGGCGTGTGTGTGCAGCAAGTTATCTTCAAGACTGATAGCTTGGATTACACCTGTTTTTATGGACAATGTTATGTTAGCAGAGGAGATTGAATCCACGATATTTCTCTCATTTTTTCCTTCCTTAACCATCTAACTCATTTTATATCTTGAGAAGTAAGAGATTCATCTTTGGCTCCATTCTTGTTGGTTGCAATCACTCATTTATAGTCTTTTCTAATTATCAAAGTTGGATGTATTAGGAGGCATACATGGATACCCATAACTTAGCTAGGAAATCAACTAATCTAACTAATTTTTAATTTTTTAGTCTATTTTGATGGTAGAGATAACTACAACGACAACCGTTATAGTTCTAAAGACGAAGATAGATAGTCAGGATCACAATGATAATGATAATAATTGAAATGATTTAAGACATAATTTATTTGATGAATCATTTAAATATTTAAATATTTAATTATTATATTTAAATTTAAATTTTTAAATATTTTAATCTCAATCATTTATTATTTTTAATTATGATCTAATGATTATTATTATATAAAATAAATATTCTCACGAGAATCATAATATATATGTATATACATGGGCACACAACACGTCTGTAGGTCAAATACTTGTAAGAAAAAAAAGCGGTCAAAACTAATAAATTCTTGACATGGTTCAACTCCACAGACTCGGTTACATTTTCCATGCACTTTCAATGGCTGAAATTGTCGAGGCACGAATCCTAGATACAATTAATGGAATAAAAAAATATTCCTTTCCCTTAGAGTTAGATGGAAATCAATGTCAAAGGAAAATGTTTTATTTTCTATTATTTTCCTTTTAACATGATTACACTTTTTATTTCAACTTTTTTATGTTCTTTTACAATTTTTATGTTTATTAATTAATAAATGATTGTGACAAAATTTTCTTAAAAATTGAGGTAAAATATGTTTGATTAAAAAATTGGAGATAAAATTCATCAAAAATTAAAAAGTTTGGGTAAAAACTATAATTAAGATTTTTTTAAAAAAACAAACATAACATTGTGAAAAAAATGTTAAACAAACATAGTTTTTTTTTTTAAAAAAAAGAGAAGGATCTATTTTTTTTAGTGTGAAAGAAGAATATAATTGAAATGCAATTGTAGTGTGAAAAATAGAATACACGTGTTCAAGTAATCAAGAATTGTTATATTATTAAAAATTAAAAATCATTAACATGTGTGATTACTCCTTTAAAAAACAAACATAGAGTATTAGTCAATTTGATTGATTTTGTAAATAAAAATTAAATTACACTAATAATGCATCGAAATTAAACTTATAAAAGAAAACAAAATTACCTTAACAATGTAATTATTATTCAAATTTAAACTCGTTCTAACATTTGATTGAGAGTAGTGTGTACTTAGATTAGACATAAACTCTGATAAAAAAAATAACGAGTACTTAAGAAATATTATTAACGTTATTTATTTATAGTAATATTCGGATGTCCTTTCTTGGTGAGAAGTTAGATGTTTATTTGCCCGTGAAGCATAACAGGGCAATTACTTGACAGAGTCTTCGCAACCAATCCCAAACACGTAGATATTTAGAAACAAGTACTAATAAGCTAGTTGAGTGGCAGCAATGTAGAAAATCATAGTTTATGATGCGTTATGCTAATCATTCGCTAATTCGATTAACAAGAATTAAGCAATCAATAATGATTTAGTTTTTCAGTAAAAAAAATAATGATTTAGTTTTGACATTGAAAAATAAATTAGACATAGAGAGACCAAAGCAACAGACACCTTTTAAGGGAGGTTAATTTGGGCTAGCCGGTGGGCCCATCAACCAAGTTGGATTCAAGGATCATAAGTCTGAATTCAATAAGACTTAATTTACAACTTTTGTTAAAATAAGGTCCACATAAAATTTGGGTTAACACAATTCAGACCATTTTTCACGTTAACCTGACATAGGGACGGTGCATTTTGCCGATACTAGTATAGATGAATTTTAAAGATGAATTTTCCAGGTAGAATTATATCCCAACTTTTATTACAATTTTTTGTGTGCAGGATAGACAACATCTTTCCTGTTATAGGTTCTTGGTTCTGTTAGACCTTTGCTTTGGTCAGGCTTCATGTCCCCAAATTTATCTTGTCTTTTTTTTTTTTGTTAAATTAATTAATGGATTCTGGCTTTGCTGTTTAGGCCTGTTATTATTGTGCTGTTAATCTAGTTGGGATTATTGCAATCACTTGCTAGTAGCTTAGTTTTTTTCTTCATAAAAAAATAAATACAAACTCTACTTTTGATTCTCTCCTCTTTTTTTTTTTTTAAGCACTTTGGTTCTTTCCTTAAATGATTGTAATATTGTTCTTTATGTTTTATACGTTTATGGTAATTTAAAGACAAATACAATAATAGTGAAATATTCATTATAATGTTAAGAGTGTTTTTATATAAATAAAAATATTATTTTTTTCTTAATCTTTATGCTATTATTTGAAATAAACAAATGCTTTTTAAAATTAAATATTAGTTAAGGGTCTCTATTATTACTTTCATCAATAATAACGTTTGAGTTAATACTTTCATCACCTTAATGATTGATTTGAATTTTAAAAGGCTGACATTAAAAAAGCACGATTTTAAACGAAAAAACTATTAATTATTTTTCAACTAAAAGAAGATGTAAAGTAAATTGAAATTATGCACGCAAAAAATTGAAATGGAAGAATATAATAAAAAGAGTAATATTATTTATAATATTAATTTTCTACCGTAGTATTTATTTATTTTTTATATTTTCATTCTTTCATCTACATAATAATAGCTGTGAAATTTTACTCTATAAATAACAATCATCGAATGAAAAAGAGGTCAAAACTTAACTGGTAAGGTAGTAAAGTACCCCGAAAAAAAAGTCAAAACGAAAAAATAAATTAAAGTGTGAGTAATAGTACTTGGAAGTGCTTCTAGCGTATGCGTATCTTCTACTACAAAATTAATTTATGAATTTAAAAAAATAGCACTAAAAATATGTATGGTCTTTTGCACAAAAAAATAGGCTAAAATAAAACGTTAACGAAAAAGAAGGTGGGTAGCACGACGACGCATTGCTCCAGGGCCATGAATACCGTGCACCCCTCATCCGCGCGTGAGAAATTCGCCAAAGCCACGCGCCCACGCTCCCAAATCAAACGCTAATGCTCCTTTGCCCTTCATTCTCATTTCGCACTAACGCACGCCTCTCGTAATCCTCTTCCTCTTCCTCTTCATGTTCTCGGAGCTCCGGCTCCACTAGCGGAGCCCCGGCTCAGTTCAAACCCATTTTCCAACACAACAAAAAAAACCTAACTCCATTTTCTCTCTTCCCTTTCGAGATCTCGAAAATGTCCAAACCCTGGGGCAACATCGGAGCCTGGGCCGCCGATTCCGAGCGGGCCGAAGCCGAAGAGGCCGAGGCCCAGGCTGCGGCCGCGGCGGTTGAGCCCCAAAGCTTTCCCAGCCTCAAGGAGGCCGTGAACTCCAAGCCCAAGAAGAAGAAGGGAACCACCATCACGCTTTCCGAGTTCAACCGTGGCGGTTTCGACCAGGGCCTTACGCGCGACGAGATGCTCACCCTTCCGACCGGGCCCAAGGAGCGTTCCGCCGAGGAAATGCAGTTCAACCGCCTCGGCGGCGGTTTCTCCTCCTACGACCGCTCCGGCGGTCGCTCGCGCGACCGCGACGGTGGCAACAACGAAGGTTCGTGGGGCGGAGGAGGCAGAAGATCCTACGGTGGATTCGACGAGGAGCGCAGGGGTCCGAATCCTAGGGTTTCGGAACTCGATCAGCCGTCCAGGGCTGATGAGGTTGATAATTGGGCGTCCGTGAAGAAATCTCTCCCTGCCTACGATTCCGGTCGCCAGAATCGCTATGGTGGTGGCGGAGGCGGCGGTTTTGGTGGTAGTTCTGGTGGTGGTGGTTTTGGTGGTAGTTCTGGTGGTGGTGGTTTTGGTGGTGGCGGCGGTTTTGGTGGTGGTGGTGGTGGGGGCGGATTTGGAGGCGCGTCTAGGGCTGATGATGTGGACAATTGGGCGGTTGGTAAGAAGCCTGCTCCTGTTAGATCTTCCAATTTCGGTTCCAGTTTTCGCGATTCCGGCGTGGAGCCTGATCGTTGGACGAGAGGGGATCCGCCGCGTGAGGTTGAGCAGCGGACGGAGAGGCCAAGGCTGGTGTTGGATCCGCCTCGAGGCGATGGTTTGGTGAATGAGTCTCCGGTGAAGGCGATGGATAAGGCGAATCCGTTTGGGGCGGCGAGGCCGCGGGAGGAGGTGTTGGCTGAGAAGGGTTTGGATTGGAAAAAGCTGGATTCGGAGATTGAGACTAAGAAGACGAGCCGTCCCACGAGTTCGCACTCTAGCAGGCCTTCCAGTGCTCAGTCCAATCGTTCTGAGGGTCCCGGGTTGCAGGGGACCGATGCTGTGGTTAAATCCAGGCCCAAGGTGAACCCCTTTGGGGATGCCAAGCCTAGGGAGGCTGTGCTGGGCGAGCGAGGCATGGATTGGAGGAAAATTGATCTTGAATTGGAGCGTCGCTCTGTTGCCAGGTTTTGTTTGTTTGGTCAATTTATGATTTTATTTGTTTGAACTTGCAAATGTTGCCTTGTTTGTAGTGGAAGATTGGTAATGGTCTTAGATTGGTCTCTAGGCTTTTGTTTGAACTAGAATTTGTGTCTGGTCATACCGGATTTGCTCCCATTATTCAATAGTTGCAACTTGCAAGTAATTACCAAAAGAGCTTTCGTCCCCATTATGCAACAAGGACCATAAAACTGCTTTAATGGTGGATTGTTGTGGTGTGTCGAATTAGTTTGATTTATGGCAGCATTTACAGATTAGGCAAATCATGCTGGCATGATTTGTAGGTAAAATTTAATCAAGAGTGTACATTGGGATTGGATTAAAGCAATGGCATTTCATTAGACTGGTCAATAAATGGTTGGTGACATTGAACTGATTAGAGGGTGGTCGTTTTTTTACTACACTACTTTGTAAGATTTTAATGGGAGTAACAAAAGAGCGTGAACATCATTATTTTTTATGGTTACTTTATAATATATATTCTAATCCTAGATCAAGAGCTAATTGTGGATGTCATGTAGTGGTTATGAAAAATAAGAAAGTTATCCATGTAATAAATTGCTACAAAAATGAGGCTTCCTTCTAATTTTCACTGTTAAATTCAGAACTATCAGGTTTGTAGAGCTATTTGTTGTTATTTCAGTTAAATCTTATGAAAGAAATCAAATCTATTATGGATGTCATAGAAGACTTATGACTTCCCCAGTCAAGTTTTATTATGCCTGTAAAAGACTTGCTATCTGTAAAATAATTATTGCCTCATTTCTTCAGTTGTTGAAAATTTCTTGAATGAGGACAATGCCCATGGTAGATGCACCTCAGCAACCATGTGTGGAACCCACGTGAAAATTATGCTGGGGCTTTTATGCTGGTATATGTATTGATTATCAATTTATCATTGAAAGGTTTTTATAGTTGGCTTCTGGTATAAATTCTGGGGTTTATTTGTAGTGAATACTAGGTCATCCGAGGGAGCGATACCTGGCCCCACCTTCTATATCTTGGATTGCAGAATGAAGCAAATAGTTTATTAGATCCATTGATATTTTTTCAAAACCGAATTGAGTTGAAAAATAAATATTTGTTGGTGTTGGAATATTAGGGGCATCAAGTCCTAGTGTTCAACAGGGTCAACTTTGGGCCAGAGATCTCTTTCCTATAGCTATAGGACTGCTCCAAGGTTCAGTTTTGAGCCCCTATTTTTTTCCTTGGTCTTGAAGGTGCTTACCAAGCATATCTAACAGCGGGTGCCATGATGAACACTTTTTGCAAATGTTATAATCATAATTGAAGAGTTGAGAGGAAATAAATAGAAGTTTGGGATGTTGAGACAAGCTTTGGACTCACATTGCTCTTGTTTAAATAGAAGTACCTACTGGGAGAATCTTGCCTTGGGTTGTTTATTTGGGCATATGTGGAGAAGACTTATAGAAGATCCTATTAGGAGAGCAGATTAGATGAGGGGATCCTTATCACTAGTCAGTAGAGACAAAAGGAAACTGAGAAAACTATACGAGAAATCATTAAGAAGGATTTAGAGGTTAATGGTTTGTCTATAGAGACATGATTTACTAGAAAATTGTGTTGTCATTTGATCCATGTAGCTGATTAGTGGGAAAAAGGCTTGGTTGGTGTTTTATTAAGTTCTTGTGTTGCCAAGTTGAGATAGTACTTGCAGTAATAGTACTTCTGCAAGTTATTGGCATAAATATTGTATCACACTAATTTTTGGCTGGTTACTACTGTTCACTATTTTTTTCCCCATTCTTTCTCTTCTAATTCTTAACCTATAATTCCAACATGGTATTAGATCTGTATCTTCCTTCTTGATAAGGATCTGTCTTTATTGCTTTGCTGAGCGCTCTTCAAAGTGGTGCTTTGCTGAGCTCTTCAAGGTGGCCAAGGGGTGGTTGCTGGAGTTTGCAAGTCACTTTTGGTCAGCCTGTATGAGATGACCTGCTGGCTATGGCTAGCTGGCTGTTTTCTGGCTGCACTGTTATTGAACTCTGGCTAGTGATTTCTGTTTCAGCCTTATTTAAGGTTGGAAGTAGCCAGAGACAAAATGTTAGAGTACCACTGGAACTGGAGTCCCTTGGGGAGTTGATGTTGATGGTGAAAGGCACCAGTTTGCCTCTCCAGCTTGTTTTCTTCCTGAGTTTGTTTCAAACTGTGTTTTATTCCATTTTGGATTATGCTTCTTTCACCTCTGTTCTGCTTATGGGTGGCATTTCTCTCTCTTTCTTTCTAGCTTTTGTTTCTTGTTTCTGGTTAGATATGCCTTGTTTGTGTCTTTGATTGTTTTATTCCTGTGTTTGGCATGCTTGGTTGCTGATGTCACCTCTTTTTGTTCTCTGTGGTGTTTGTTATGCCTTGGCATGGCTTGTTTGATGTTGAACATAGATGCTGTTTGGGGCTTTGGAGTATTTTTTGTGTGGGTTTTTTCTTTTACCTGGAGATTGGAATTTGCTGTTTTTTTGGCTATCAAGAATTTGGGTTACTGGGTGGTATGAAACCAATCCGGTGTTTAGATATCAGTCTAGATGTCAAGGGGTATCCTTAAGGAGAAAGGTCAAAAGCTTCTAGCAGCTGTCTACCTTGGAGGTCAATATTTTGATATTCAGGACTAGTAGCCTAAATGCTTGAGATGGGTTGTGTTATTCGTCTAATGCCCATTATTTTGCTATTTGTAACAAGCTGAAGTGCTTAAGCTTGAGGGAGAGTGTCAGAGTATTAGGATTACTAAGTTTCAGTGTTATTTGCCTGGGCTTGTAGTAGTTTTACCAGTACTAGACACAATTTCTAGTATAAATAGAAGTATTGGATTGTGGTATTGTATGGCAGCTATATATCAATTTCAGTATATTAGTTATCTTTCTATCTTTTTCTTCTTCCTTACCTGAACCTTATATTTCCAAACGATGAATTGCTAATAGTTTAATCATTGTTCTATATCATTTACTCCTAATAGTTTGGCATTAATCAGGACTTGCTTTCATAAATCTCCATCATCTCCTTGTTGATTTTGTTCACCTTGCCAGATTATGCGCAACATTGCTACATAATTTTGTGTAATTAATTGTGAATTGTTCTCTTTCAAATGTACAAGTTACCTTGTTGACTCCTGAATTATTTCAGGCCTGAGACAATGGAGGAAAAATTATTAAAAGAAGAAATTGATAATTTAAAGAAGGAACTTGAGAAAGAGTCTACAATAAATTCAAATAAGGAATCTGTGGATGAGGCTGGTGGAGACCAAACCAGTAGACATGCAATATTACAACAGAAAGAAAAGGAGCTGGAACTTCTTATCCATGATTTGGACGGCAAAGTTCGTTTTGGGCAGAAAGCCGTTGAAAGGCCAGGTTCATCGGCAGGGAAGTCTTCTACTTTTTCTGATCGGCCACCTTCTAGATCTGGTTCCTTTGAGGATTCTAGAAGTGTGGATTTTACAGACAGACCTCGATCTCGTGGTACAGGAGATATGTGGATGCGTCCTAGTGATGACAGAAGACAGTTTCAAGGTGGTAGCAGGGAAAGGGGATGGTTTTCTTCTGGCAGCAGAAATAGGTGAGAAATGTGTTATTCATACATTATTTATGGCAACTGGTTAAGGTACAAAATTGACAGTGGCTTTGAATTCAATTTTGTTTCTTCTCTTGTATTATTTGACAGATATAGCTTTTACATTATCGGAAGAAGTGATTGAGAATGCTGATATTTGTTGTCTTACAGGTCAACGTCAAGAGAGAGATGGTGAACAGCAGTTTTGTGTGGATTAAGAGTTATCTTCAACTTTTGATGACCAGAACCTAATACTACTATTTTATTACTTGTCTTTTCTAATCGTTTTGTTCATTTTACTCCAGGCAATTGGAGCAACAATCATTGAGTACTGGCACTAAAACTTTTGCCTAATCTGTTATTGCATCTCGAAACATTGTAAATTTGTTTTTCCCCTTCTGGTAATTTTTTGGGTGTCTGGATGAAGGCAGAAAGCCTTGTAATTTTATTAGGACTAAATTGTTATTGAGAATCATGGAACTTCCTAGTTAATGTTAATGTGATATTGTTCTGAATTCTGATATAAAATTATTTTTCTTCAATTTTGCGTATGCACGGTATTGGCCAGTTTGGTGTTTGTAACATTGGTTGCTTAAAGCCGCTATCCTCTTCCTGTAACGTTGGCCAGTTTTAGTAAAATTGATGCCATCCCAGTATTTATGTATTACCCCCGTGCTATCCTTAATACTAGAAAGTATCTCTTACTCCCAAAGGTCCTTGACTATAGTGTGGAGAAAGGGATGGAAAGTGCATGCTAACTGCTAAAGGGGACAGGTTAGGATTTTGTTACTGGATAAAAAAATCCCTAAGAATTTTTGTCTCCTGAGTCCTGAATTTGATATCACCAACCTTGGGAAAAAGTTTGAAAGAGTGATATTTGCTATCTTAATGCCTGCTTGAAAAGTTGAGGTAGTAGTGGTTCTTTTCATTAACGGTGGTAAAAAATTGAAGCTTAACGTCGTTCAGCCCGCATGATGGTTTGTAACTGCCTGTGGTTCAAAGGGGATGGGACTCCAGATAGGAGATAGATTTTATTTAAGACTAGCGCTTGTTTAATTTTTAAAAAATAGGAGAATTTAAAATTTAGCTTATTAATGTTTTAATGGTAGACAAATAAAATCATAAGCTCAAGCAATTAAAATTTTAAAACTTATTAGTACCACGAATAAAGTTTTAAAATATTCTTATTCTCTTCAAATTATATTTTGATGAAATGCAAGATTTTTGGTTTACTTTCGTTGTAAAATTTTGGAATAAAAATGACTTTTGAAAAATATGTCAAAAGTCCCTTCAAGCCGGGCCTAATTGGTGGAATGAGATGGGTCATGAACATCCCTAGTGGAAGGAAAATGAAGGAAAGAATAATTAACTTTTTTTTTTACGTTGGAATAATTAACTCTAAATACTCTTAAAAATGTTAACTTTAATATATTTGGGGGAAAAATATCTGTTCACGGTGTAATTATCATAATGATTTTTTTTTAAAACAAAAATTCTTTCTGAAAAAGAGATTGATTTTATAGTGTGAATGCTAATATTAAGTATATGAATATAATTTTTAAAGTAATTATTAATTAATGATTTGTTATTCATGATAATTTTTAATTAACTAATAGTATAAAAATAGTAAACTTTATTATTTTTTAAAACTATTTAATTTTGACACATTCTTTTTTTATCTGAAATCTTTCAACTTATATGATCAAATATTAATTTCACTTGTGATAGATGACTATTGTTATTTCAAATTTTTTTTATTATTATGAGAATTAAACATAAATTTTTGTGTTAAATAAACCATTCTCATTAATGTAAATAGAATTTTACGTCCGCATCAACCCTTTTAAGTTTTGACAAGTTATAATATATCAATACAATTTTTTTATATATTAATAATTAAAAAACACGTAAACACGACGCAAACAAATAATGTAGTTTATTTTTCAAATGTGAACTGGACACCCCTTGTATATTAAAATGATCCCGTGTTTGTTGATTTTTCTTTGGACGGAATTCGGGGATACAATACAAATGTAACGTAGTAGTTGAAAATTTTGTTGCATCAGATGAAAGCTATGGAGTTGGTGGGAGAGAAATGGATAGAAATTGTGACGTGTTTGGTAATTTCAACAACATTAATGCGGAGTGTAAGTGGAAGTGAAAGCGAGTGCATTTTCCCAGCGATATTCAACTTGGGAGACTCGAATTCAGACACTGGCGGTCTCTCAGCAGCGTTCGGACAAGCTCCTCCCCCCAACGGAATCACTTATTTCCACTCCCCTAACGGACGCTTCTCCGATGGTCGTCTCATAATCGATTTTATAGCCGAGAGCTCCGGGTTGGCATATCTGAGGGCTTACTTGGACTCGGTGGCCTCCAACTTCACTCATGGAGCCAATTTCGCAACGGCCGGATCTACTGTCAGACCTCAGAACACAACCATATCTCAGAGCGGATACAGTCCCATTTCCCTAGACGTTCAGTTCGTGCAGTTCTCTGATTTCAAAACCAGATCCAAACTCGTTCGCCAACAAGGTCCAGTCCACACACCACTCATTTCCTACTTATTTCTTGTGCAATTGCAAACCTTATTCACTTAAACTAATGTTAATTTTTAGTACTATTAGCTAAAGATATTACTTTCTTTTTTTTGTATTATTATTTTGATTGTAAGACAATTAGCATACTTACCGAGGATCCTGATTATTAGTTTAATATAAAGACAAGTGCTCCTCTGACAGTCTGTCTCTGATTTTTTTTAACAGATTTCTTTTATTGGTTAAAACTCATGTGAATTATCTTAATAGGTTGGTCTAACAATGAACAATTTGTAGTTGTTGTCAATTATTTTATAAGTCTTACTAATTTAGATATTAAATCCATGTATTCTGTAAAATTCACATAAATTTTATCTAATATGAAAATTAGATAGTGTGTTGCAAGAGTGTTAAATAGTGTGTTAGTAACATTTTTCTAATAAGAATAATGTCTCCTATGAAAGGCTTAGATTGGATTTCTACTTCTTGTATGGAGTAACCTCTCCTTAGCTTTATTCAACTAAAGAAAGAAAATAAATGATTTATTAATTAAAATTGAACAAACTAAAAAAAGGTGCTAAATGATATATTATTTTTAATTTTTAATGTGCTACAGGAGGGGTTTTTAAGGAATTGTTGCCAAAGGAGGAGTATTTTTCTCAGGCTTTATATACCTTTGATATTGGCCAAAATGATCTCACTGCTGGCTACAAACTCAACTTCACCACAGAACAAGTCAAGGCATATATACCAGATGTATTGGGCCAGTTCTCCAATGTCATAAAGGTCACTCATTTATTTAACCTCTCTTTTTTCTGGGTTATCTAACTTTGATAATATGATTTGGTGTATGGAATTTACTGAAGCATGGTGTTGTCATTAATCATATGAAGTAGGGTGTGTATGGGGAAGGTGGAAGGTCGTTTTGGATACACAACACAGGACCATTGGGGTGCCTGCCATACATGCTGGATCGCTATCCCATGAAACCAACTCAAATGGATGAGTTTGGGTGTGCCAAACCATTCAACGAGGTTGCCCAATATTTTAACCGTAAATTAAAAGAAGTTGTTGAGCAACTGCGGAAAGAATTGCCAGGAGCTGCAATCACCTATGTTGATGTGTATACGGTCAAGTACACCCTCATCAGCCATGCCCAAAAATATGGTAAGCAATAAAAAAACACCAAATGCAGAGGGTTTAGGAATTTTCTTTTGTTGTTGTTGCATATTTATTCGTGGAAATTGTAATGAAATACTCAATATGCAATGTTTGGAATGGAAAGGTTTTGAGCAGGGGGTGATAGCATGCTGTGGACACGGTGGGAAATACAACTTCAATAATACAGAGAGATGTGGAGCAACCAAGAGGGTGAATGGAACAGAGATTGTGATAGCCAATTCATGCAAAGATCCAAGTGTGAGGATTATTTGGGACGGAATCCATTACACCGAAGCTGCTAATAAATGGATCTTCCAACAAATAGTCAATGGTTCCTTTTCAGATCCACCTCACTCTTTAAAAAGGGCTTGTTATGGTAAATCCATTAGGAGACATAAATTCCAGTTATTGTAAGAGAGAATTTGGATCCATGTGCTTAAACTAGCAGGTCTTATTTAGTGTTTAATGAATTATGTTTGGCAAATTTTATTTATCATTGATGTGTATTTTATATGAGATATTAAGTAAAAAAATTTACGAGATTTTACCCCATGTTAATTATGATTATTACGTGTTAAACAGACGCTTATTAACTTGCTAGGTTAAGATTTGAATGTATACACCTTGCAAAGAAAAGAATTCATAGACCTTATGAGAAAAAGAGATACTAACAAAAAGAGAAATAAAATCAATACTATAAAAAAAGTATTTTGGGCGACCCATGATTGTTTCCTGATGATGTGATTAACGAATCACTTCTTCAGTTCATCGCAACCATGTAACATTTTATAATTTTATTTAATTAATTTTTTGGTCACTCTATTTATGATTAATCTTTATGTAAACACCTAGTTAATAACGAAAAATATAAAAAAAAATGTTAACACTCGGTTTGACCTTTTTCCTCTCTTGATCCTTTCATTTTGTACTAAAAAGAGAAATTAAAGTTTTCCCCTTCATTGTATTTACTTGTCCTTTTTCTTTTTATGTTAGCAAGAGAAAAAGAATAAAAAATAAGTTTTAACCGCGCACATAAGTTATTCAGAAAACAAGAATAAAATATATATAAAATTAAAGTTTAGGTACAAAAAAAAAAAGAAATTAAGACAATAATGACAAACAAAAGCAAAATTTTGAAACAAAGAGCTCAGGTGCCACTCACACTCTTACTTTTTCCCCCTTCAACTCCAAATCCCACCACAGACTTTTCTCAAATTCGCTGAGGCTCCCTCACACACACACCCCTTCATGCTTCCCAGCACCGACTTCCACCGACTCTGCCTCCACCTCTTTCGCAGAATCGTTCCCGAAGCCCTCCTCTCGGTTCCGATTCTCTTTTCCTTCCTTCCTCTTTTTAAATTATCTCACGTGCATGCATCCTTGTCTACCTTCAATTCAAGTCGCTTAAATAAACCTTCAATTTCATCTCTACTAAATGGTCCCTAAAGTAAAATAAATAAGTATATAACTAATCCCCCAATATTAGATACTCTTTCTAATATTGAAAAACTCTTCAAATTGATCCCGGACTATTAGTAAAATATATCAATTTTCTAGAGATCAATCTAATGGATATTCAATTCTTGAGGAGCCATTACTTTGGAGAGAGAATAATACTTGGGGGGGGGGAGGAACCGAATTGATGATTCATTCGATATAAGTCAAACAAACTCTATTCTGCTTCATTAAATTAGTATCACCCATCGATCAGGGTTTTAAGTTGCCATCCCCGTTGAGGTTTTGTTGTAATACTTTTATATTGGAGGGAAAATGCGGCTGAATGTAACTGCAATTTTAGTCCCAAAAACCTTGACGTGGTGGTTGAAATCGCGGTTGCAGAGTGTTTTATAAAACCTTGTCATCAATTTAGTCTTGAAATTGGCGAATTTTGTTGGTTCTTCGTGTAAGTGCACATTAGCCAGTCAATTGGGTCCCTCAACGTCTGTAACCAAATTAACTAGCAGATGTTAGGGACTAGATTGGCTAATTTGGTAATGTTAGGGACCCAATTGGCTAGTGATACAATTTCATGGATCAAATTGATCGACAGATTGTTACTAGAGATAGGGACTAAATTTGCTTTTTTTGTAATATTTATGACCAAGTTGGATGTTATTGACATATTTATAAACTAAATTGATGTTTACCCATTTTAGGGATTAAATTGGCATTTCTTAAATTTGAACTGAGTGATGTGGGTAAGGAGCTATGTTGTTTGTGTTGTTCAGGTGTATGTTAGACCTGCTGGTAGTTATGTGATGGGTTGGAGCTGTGGTGGGTTGCACTGTACCCTGGAGAGGCAGAGGCAGAGGGCATTGTCATTCTTGTGGGTCATTTTAATATTCCTGCAGGCTTGCGTGCTGCCAAGGCCACGCTTTCCAATTCGCAAGTGTGTTGAGTACCTTAAGCATGCAATGTGCTTCTGCTTTTGTTCCACTGTGCTTGATTATTCTTGTTGGGTAGGATGAATGTTGATATAGGTTTGAATGTTAATTGTAGGTTAATGTTGTCCCTGAATGTAAGGCTGTGGTTCTTCCGATGGTGAAACACCCATTTGTTGTTGGTTTCTTGGTTGCTGAGCTTCCATTGGTGGAGGAAAAGTGCCAGAAATCTAAAAGTGATGGGCCAGAAAATCTCATGACTGTTGAGGAACCTTATTCATTTCCTCCCTTTTTGGATTTAGACAAGAAGTCAAGGGAAATTCAGAATCTTCAGGTCAAGGATGAGGCAGTTGGTATGCATAATTTCACTTCTGAGCAAAGATCAAATACTGTCAACATTTCAGTCTCTAGCTATGGCATATGTCATGGATCAGGTTTATATACTGCATCTTTTTCCCCCAGAAAAAGAAAGAGAGAATAAAACCATGACATTAACGCGTTACTATTAAAATATGAAATGCTAGAAAGTTTGACGTTGCTCGAATTTTGTGGGAGTTGCCTTGAAATTTGCATTTCATAACGTTTGCTACTTGAGTGTGTGTTTTGCAAGTTGTTGCATTGAAATTCAGAATTATTTAAGCCATCACTCAAGTAAGACTGACTAACTGTTATTTTTTTGCTACTTTGTTGTATGGTTTCACAACTGTTATAAGAATAATTTTGACAGCTTGTATGGGCCTAAATTTCTAGCTCATGGTTATGCTACATTTACGGAAAGCAATGTTAATTCAGCAATCAGCATGGCAAAATAATGTCAGGATGGCTAATCTGGTTGAGCAAGTATGAGTTATTGACTGTTGTTGCATTCCTTTAATCTCTCATTTTCATCCTATTCTATTTTTTTTTTAAAATTTATACAGATCCGTGGTCCACTTTCAAGTATTTAAACCTTAAGTAAAATCCTATCTACAGAGACAAAGAGGACTCAGGTTTGAAAATTGTCTAAATTGTATCTCATTAAATGTATATTCACGTGCACTTACATTTCTGTAATTGGGGAACCCAATAGATGGGTTGGACAAAGTCCAATCTGAATCAAGTTTAGGCCAATGGTATGGGTCATGGATAAAATCCTGGTCTGGTGGGGGAACATAATTAATATTTTTTTTTGTGTGTGTGTGTTGGGGGGAGGGGGAATGATAGTTATTTTAGTGTAACAATAAAAAAGGGGGGTGTGGTTGTAAAATGTATACTATGATAGTTAGTTTATCATTTTATGTTAGTTATAAATCACTTTTCTAAAACTAACTACATATTCATGTTAGTCTTATAATTAACTGTTTAATTAAACCAGGTTAGCCCATGAGTTGAACTGACACATGATCATGTCTAGTCTATGACTCTACAAGTGCATGTTTTTAAAGTATCATTAAATTACTTTTTTAGGTGGATTTAATATTCTGAAAAGCCTTTGTTTCAGCATGCACTTTATGTGTACTGAGTTTGCTAACTTTAGTGAGTTGGTGATTGGTGGCTATCTTATTCATGATGCTTTGAATTGAGTTCTGTCATAGTTTTAAATGCAAGTATATAGGAGATGTTTGGTAAAACAATTACTAAATAAATATACATCTATTGTTGAATCCATGGCAAGTATACCAAAGTATCGTGCAAATAGTATAAAACAAAAATTCCGAGTATCGTATCTATAGAGACTTGCTTGTATCAAGCTATTTGTGCAAATTCAATAACTAGGCAAAGGATAATTTGTGTTTTTAAGATAAGATGATAATAAAAACAATAAAAGCAGAACAATTAAAAGGTGAGGAAAAACACAAACAATTGGTGGACAAAAGGAGCCAAATACAAATTAAATGAAGTGTTGGGGATTCGACTACACTAAGCTAACAATCTCAGTAGTTATAAATGTTTTCTTTATCCAATGTTCACTCTAATGCTGACTTAACCTACTATAATGCTCTAACCATGATCTCTCATGTGAGAAAGCCTAAGTTGCTTAACTCAACTACTAATCCTTAGCATGTCAAGCTAAACTACTTGGATTCAAGAACAAAGGTTTATCAAGGCTAACAAATGCTACTCCATCCCTAGACATAACACCCATTATATACCACTTTCAAATCTTAGTCAAAATGCATTTTCCAATGACAGTTTAACTATGAAACATGTTCATATGGTTGATCACTAATGATACTATCAAACATCTCTCCATCCCTAGATGAGACATTCATTAGATGTTTTGTTCAAAATTCAATTTTCAAGCATTTCCCAATGACAATAAAAACAAAGAATTGAAGCTAAGGTAATCAAGCCATAAAACAAACAAGCAAAATGGAAAGAAGCAATAACATAGGAAATGATACTGAATAAATAGAAAGATTAATTACATGAGAGTAGCTCAGTACACCAATCCCCCAGCAACGGATGAACTAGCCTCTCATTGTCATGAGAGACCTCAAAATTACAAAATGAAGGAAAATGGATGAAAATGGAAGATAGAGGTAGATGGGAGCTCCAATTGCCGCGCACAACCCTAGGTTTATGCCCTCCCTTGCAATCCTAAGAGAATGTCCTTTTATATCGAGCCCAAGGCCTTTCTCTCGTCACTTCAAAGTGTGGTCTACTCACTTGGCAAGCTTCAACTCGCTAGGCGAATTCTTTGACAATTAGAATTCTGAATGTCTTTTCTTCACTTAGTGGCATTTACTCGTTGGTCGAGTTTCTCCTTGCTAGGCGAGTTCTTCAATAATTGAATTTCTACAATTCTTTTCCTACTTCAGTGTCCTTTACTCACTAGTCGAGTTTGTACTCGCTAGGCGAGTTCTTCAGATGACTTGACACTTTTCTTTCTCTCTTGAACTGCCATGTGGCCTTGTCTATGCACTTGCGCTCGCTAGGCGAGTCATCATGGATGACAACTGCATTTGGTGCTATAAAATCCTTGACAAAAGAGTAGAAACTAGTAGAAAAAATTAAATGTTAGTTACAGCCTAGGATTCTATAAAAATCTATTTCCTTGCCAAATTGAGGCTAAACTAAAGCAAGAAATTCAGGAAAACCAGATAATTGTTGTGTTGTTTGTAATTTAGATGAACGTATGCACAACAATTATCATCTATCCAGAAAATTAGAGTGAACATGCTGCAAAAGGAAATAAAGAGTTCAATCTCAAAGGATGTTGAATCTAAACTATAGTTATTCATAACTTATGGTTATTGAATGTCAACAATGTCTTATAATCGGTAATTACACAGATTTCATATGACATTGTTGAAGACCTCTTGGTGCAAGGTGATCGTCTGAGGGATGTTCTCCATCAACTACAGGATACCGTTTATTTGACAAAGGTACTTCTTTCTCTTGTACTTATAATCATGCAAATACTTTTGGTATACCTATAATCAATTAATGACTTATTGTGTACATTGGAAGATCTTGAATCTTCATCACTTATTGTCTCTTGTTCTATATGGTTGTTGCATCCAAAAAATACACTTGGGCAAGTGTGCCTTGTCACAAAAGTAATAAAGGGATTTGAATCCTAAGTATCATATTCAAGGGATTAATTCATGATTACTGAATTAGTGAATTCTTTTAAATGCTATCCAAAGTATCAAGAAGTGACGATTGCAAAAGAATTAAAAGAGGAAGATGAATTAGGAATTTAATTCCAAAAGAACATGAAGAGTTTCAGTTATAAAATTGGCTAGGGCTTTGGCCTCACTTGCATTCAATTGTGGGATTTCCTATTTCTCTATACTTTATGTATTCTCTTATCAATTTGCGAATCACCTCTTCTATCCAAAGAAGAATCTGTGGTCATGAATTTTTATAACTATATTCTTTCCCTTGTCAAAATACCAAGTTTGGTCATGTAAGGCACAAAACAAGAAAAGCATAATGAACCAAGTGACTTGTTACTTTAATAATATAATAACCAATTGGAATTCAAGAATTGAGGTTTGGTCATGCTACAATTCTAAGTGCATGTTTGATTCAACATATTTTGGAGAAATAACTGTTTATTTTTGCCAGGTTGAGAACTTTTGGAAAAAAACAATGATTTCCTCAAAATTAATCCCAACCAAACATGCATTTAACCTAATTTATCCTAAAAATCTGTTAATTAACTGTGCATTGTCATCAATCTAGTAATTAACTCAAGTCATATTACTAACGACCAATTCCCAACATGCAACAAGTACAATAACTTAAACCCAATTGGAAAAGGAAAAATACAAATTATATTAATATTAAGTAACTCCCCGTTATGGGTTTAGTTACTCGTGTTCAAAAGATATACTAAATAAAGCAAGAATTCATAAAACACGGGTTCCTAAAGTGAAAACATTTAAAAAATAAACAGAAAAGGCAAGCAAACACTGATAGAAACCATTACCACTGATGTTCAGTTTTTGTCCAATATGTAGACAAATATAGTGCGCTACAATGAAGAAGCAATCAAGAAAATGAATGGTTTTACTCACATACTTGCTGAATGCATGTTTGGTTGGGATTAATTTTGAGGAAATCATGGTTTTACTCACATACTTGCTCTCCAGGGGATGTCTCTGCAAATAAAATGAAAAAATCTAGTGAGTCACTTTCTCTAAGTGCTGCTGTCCAGGATATAGAGATGCCACTGCCACCTTTGGCCCTTGCTCCATTGCAACATGGAATCAGGTAGGTTTCATTGGTTGGTTAATGCTTATGCTTCTTTTCATGGAGTCATGACTTATCCCGATATCTTCTATATAATATATTCTCTCGATTCTGTGATATCCCATAAACTCCTAACTTGCACTTTTTGTTGCATCAATAATCAATAATATCTTATATAGTTAGTTTCTTTCATTAGCTTTTAGATATTTATTTCTTTTTCTTTCAACAGTTAAATTTTTTCTGCATTTATTTTGCTTATGCTTTTCATTAATGTCAGGAAGATCATGCAATGTTTCTCAAGTATTGGAAGACTTGGTGGATTCAGTGAGACCACTTGCCCAGGGTAAAAAACGTGTAGTAGAACTAAGTGAACTCTCATCATCACCTTTGCTAGCTGCTGTAGAAGAACCTGCATTGCACCAGGCTTTCAGCAATCTTATTGAAGGTGCTTTACTAATCACACATGTTGGAGGAAAGGTTGAAATTGTATCTAAGGCAGCACCAGCTGGTGGTACCCTTGTACTTATTGATGATGATGGACCTGGTATGCACTATATGGTAACTTCAGTCCACTCCCACTCCTACTCCCTGCTGTGCTTGCTCACTTTTCTTTTGAACAAGCTGGAAATTGTTTTATTCATGTGTTTTGCAAATTTGAAACATCTCCATGGGAAACTTAGGGACATTTAGAGTGTGTTTGGATAGAGAATTTTAACTGAGAAAAGTAATTTATCAGAGAATTTAAATTTCTTTAATCTAAAATTCAGTATTTGGATGTCTTTTATGAAGAATTTAAATTTTTAAAATTTTAAAACAGAATTTTAAATAACTAAAAATGTGGAATTTTAATTTTCTTCTAAAAGGTGAGAAATTGAAATTCTCTTCTTGATAAAAGAATCTTTCAAAATGTTCGTGTGTTTCCTTTATCACCTCCATTCTTTCTTCCACCTGAAAGTTCTCAAAATCATGTTCTCGAACCCGCAACTCTTCCCTCAAGTCGATGATCCTCTTCTTCGAATAACACCGTCCAAGCTCACGGAGCGTCGATCAGGTACGGGCGTAAGGGGACACATGGAACTGCACCCGCCAGTTAGGAGAGCAGCCATCGCTGCCTATCACACGGTGGAGGTGCTCGTCGGCGCAGAGGGCTTAGGCCATGCCTTGCGTCTTTGACTGAATGTTGTGGTCAGGTGTGGTGGTGTACGTTGCCATATCCTGCTTCCCTGCGACTCTCTATCCCGCATGAGTATTATTCTCTTTGGAAGCACACCAACCATATCTCCTCTTCTCTTTACATTCATTTCTTTCACCCTCACAATTTTAATTTTCTTTTATCCAAACACAAAATTTTGAAAATAAAAGAATTTCAATTGAAGTATTTGAAATTCTTAGAATTTAAAATTTCTCATAAATTTAAATTCTATTATCCAAACACACTCTTAATGTCTTGGACTTGGTAAACAGCATATTGATGCCTTTTGTGAGGGAATTAGTGCTTAGTTTAAGGATGTTAATGTGAGAAAATTTTGCAGCTTTTCCCAGCGTATAATTTGCATGATTCATAACCATAGTAACATGTCTGTAAGTCTATGGAGATGTGGAACCATCCATAAAATTACCGTTATATTGTTGATATTTGAACACTTCTTTGTGGTACACATAGCACTTGATACTATGACATCTTTCAAGCACCTGTTGCTTCTATTCAAACAATCTTCAAATGAGTGTTTTGGCCCAAGGGAATTGAATTTTGTGAAAATGGAAATTAATTGTTGGTTATGAACTTGCCTGCAGACTCGGATGCACTCACTCACACCTCATGGACGAGAACTGTTGTCTGATAATATGATTGAAGACAGTATGACTTGGAAGTTTGTTGCTGGGTTGACTGTTGCTTGTGAGATACTAGAGTTATGGCTTTGTCGTCCGCATTGTTTTGCCTTGGATTAAAGATGCTCCTCTTGGAGCTGGGGGAACTCGTGTGGAACTCTGGCTTCCTTCATCAATTGTACAGTCTGATTTGAGCAGCCACGTCCAAGAGGTATAGCATGAGTTTGAAGTTCCATTGCAGATAAATAGATTCATTGTCATACAATTCTACACTGTAGCACTTGGCCAGTATATAAGATTGTGAAATTAAGGAGTGGTAAATATTACTAGTTCTTTTTTCATTGTTGCTAAAAATAAGTATCCGGTTCTGTATATAGCTCGAAAAGATTTCTTTGGTAGAGTTAATTATATGACTTTGCTGTGTCACCATGTAAACAATAGCATAATAAACAGTGTATGCATATTACATGACAGGAAAACTTGTTGGGTTTTTACAAGAGACCACGTATCTGAAGCTTCAGCATTTGTACCATGTGAATCCCTTAATCCAATATAAATAAACCAAAATACCAACAGTTTTCGGAAATGACTCATAATTATTACCCTTATGTATTGATTTGTCTAAGAAGCAGTACACGGAAGTGTACTTGTTAAAATATCAATAACTTTAATTTCGTCCTAATAATTTCTTAAGCTAAATCTCTTTTTGTACATAGGCATCCCAATTTCAATTTGTCTCAATTAATCCTTAAGTTCACCCTCGTTCCTGTGCGTAGTCTTTTGTGGAGGTGGGTTTTCCATGTGTAACAAGCTTGACAAAAGATAAATGCTTTGTGGGGTGGCGTAGCTGTCTTTATGCAGCAATGGTTTATGTAATTTATGTAATGGGGTGGTCACTCCTAGTGACTGTCCTCTGTGTTATGATTAATGAAATGTTTTGCTTTTTCGAAAAGAACAAAAAATCCTTAAGTTCACCCCATTTGTAAATAGTCTCTTACATTGAATTGGGGTTGAATTATTAAAGAAGAAATCTCAACTACTTATTTATTTTAAATTTCAATCATTTATTAGTTTAATTTTTATAAATCACTTTTCTAAATATTAAAATATAATAAAACTCTTCTAAAAACATAATAAAATTAATAACTAAAATAAATAAATTATTTTTTATTGGTATTTATTTTTGTTTTTTTTTTTTCTAAATTCATATTCTTTTACTTATGTTTTAATAGACAAAAACTGATTTGTAACAAAAGATTAATAAATGATTGACGTTTAAGTTTGGTGGTCAGAATATTTATTTAGTGTGTATATTTGTAAAAAGGGGTAAAGTTCAAAGTGGTTGAGCACTTTTTTGTCTTAAAAAGTCTCTTATGGGACATAACAAACCAAATGGGATAAATTTACATTTTTTTTTATTTATATGTATTTTCTTTTAGAGACAAATTATTCGAGGCACTCCATACATTGAGTGCGAATATTTTTTTCATCCAAAATTTTAACTTTGGTTAATCACATTATAAAATATTAGCCTTTTTTATTAAACTAAACTTCCGTTAGTAGGACAATTTTTCCTTTGTTAAAACAACAAAATTTAGGCAAAAGACTAAAAAGAGTAATTCAACCACCTTAAAATACAGAATAATCGTCATTAAATAAAATTAATAGTAATACATATATATATATATATATATATATATATATATATATATAATTATTAAGTTGTTTAAATTTCAACTTTTCATTTCAATCAAAATGACATGCATTACGGACTTTAGAGTTTAGATGATAGAATGCATAATATATGTTAATCAGAAAATTAATAATTTAAAATATAATAAATTCATTCACATATATAATATTAATTAAAATATTAAAATACATCTTAACAACTTAATAATTTATTATATGCGTAATTGTGACAATTTCAAGCAATTAATGTTATTATTTTTAATTAATAATTAAAGTTTTATTGTCATACATTGTTAGCCTCCATGTATAAGAAAACTATTCCTTTAACCTATAAAAAACTATCATTAAAATATTTTTTAAGATAATTATTATAAAAATCAACAAACTTATTAATAATATATGATTCAATAATAATATATAAAATCTTTGCATCTAACATAAATTATAATAATATTACAATTTTTTCCTTTAAATCAATTTTACATTTTAAAAAATCAAATTAAATCTATATCCGACTATTGCTGCGCATGATAGGCTCTAAAAGACCATCCCATTCACATATTAATATCTTATTCAACGTTAATCTGTGTTCTGTTAGATTCCAAAGATTCCAGTGAATAGTGATGGCTAAGAACAGTTTCTTGACCTTTCGCTAACAAGCAAGCCTACCTATACAAGCTCCAATTATTTTCTTTTTTGAGGATTGCTCCATTTATTTTCAAAAGATTAGTTAACATATCACTTTCTCCGACAAAACATACATGCATCTAAATGTGGCAGCATGCTAAAGTTTTGGTGAGGCTATAGTAAAATATGAAATAAAGATTTGAAGTTTCAGCCCAATATAAAAAAAAAATTAATTCCTTCTGAAATGAAAAGAGTATCAAAGAAGATATAATCAGTAAAATCTTTTTCATAAGCATTGATCTGGATACATCAACTTTGATGCGTTGGAAATACTGTGCTCAAGTTTGACAGCAATTCTTGGAATTTTTTC
The DNA here is from genome assembly GCF_000004515.6 of Glycine max. Taxonomy (NCBI): domain Eukaryota; kingdom Viridiplantae; phylum Streptophyta; class Magnoliopsida; order Fabales; family Fabaceae; genus Glycine; species Glycine max. Next base: position 10,186,823 of record NC_038244.2, read on the forward strand.
GCCACAACAGAAGCTCCAGACGATTATGATTTATGACCTTATATGATGTTAGTTACGTGAAAGTAATTAGAATCGCATTTGCTAACTATTAGCAATTTTTTTTTTTAAGCTAATGCAAGTGACAGAATCTTAGGTCTCTATAATTTGAACCTGTGGCGGTGGAACTCGTACTTCATGTGCTGAAAGAAACTTGATATTTTTTTAAGGGAAATAATATATATCAATGCTCCTAAGTCCTAAACTTTATCTTCTTTGGCAGCTAAATTTACTTTAAAAAGAAATAAGATTAAATAACTTTTTCTTACAAGAAAATATATTTAATTATTAATTGTTAAGTTTAACGTCTTTTTATACATTTATTTGTTTTAAATTCCAGTCATCTTTTTAACATAATTCCAATCATTTATTAGTTTTACTTTTATAAACAATAAAACATAATTAATTTTCGAATTAAAAAATGAATGAAGATTTTTTAATTGTTTTTTATTTATCTAAATTCTAATTTTTAATCATATTTTAATATAAGATAAAATGAATTGTAACAAATTAATGATTGACCTTATAGATAAGTAATTTAGCCAACAACTTTTTTAGTATTAAATTGATAGAAAAATTAAGCTATATTTGGGGGGGGGGGGGGGGTCAAGTTTAATGAAGTTAAAGTTCATTGAATATATTTGTAAAAAAAGATAAAGGGTTTAAGGTCTAATAGAGATAATATTTAAAGGCTTAATTAATTATTTGATCTTTATACTTGTATTTTTTTTTTGTTTTAGTTTCTATACTTAAAAATTCTGTTTTATTATTTTTACGCCTTAGTTTTCTAGCAATCTAAAACTGATATAAAATAGAAGTATAACGACTAAAACATAAAAAAAAAAAATTGTATAAAAAATAAAGCATATAGCTTTCATTCATATATAAGAACTAAACTGAAATACCAGTGTAAGTATAAGAACTAATCGATAAATTAAGCCAAATTAAGGGTACATATTATTTTTAAGAAAATTAGGCCGGGTATATATTTTTAAAAAGGACTATACACTATGTGACGATAGAAATAATAGGTATGTAGATGTATGTTAAGTATTTTCTAATGTGTTTTTTACTTTCTCTATCACACTTGTTATTTTCTCACTATTTTTTTCTCTTGTTTCTCTGTTATTTTCACTCTAAAACTGGAGTAATATGTTTATGACTACAACACATTTTGACATGACTTAGGATTAACATATATTATGATAAAATAACTAAAGATTGATAACCTTGATAGAAAAGCTTCTCATGTCTCCTCTCCCTATAAGTAGTTTCCCATTGTTATCACTTTTCATCAGCACAAGCTAAGACATGACTTCTGTACTACACTACTCACTCCTGCTGCTCCTGCTTGGAGTGGTGATTCTCACCACTCCAGTGCTAGCTAATTTGAAGCCACGCTTCTTCTATGAGCCTCCTCCAATTGAGAAACCCCCCACCTATGAACCTCCACCATTTTATAAGCCCCCATACTACCCACCACCAGTGCACCACCCTCCACCAGAGTACCAACCACCCCATGAAAAAACACCACCTGAGTATCTACCAACCACCTCATGAGAAGCCACCACCAGAATACCAACCACCTCATGAGAAACCACCACCAGAATACCAACCACCTCATGAGAAGCCACCACCAGAGCACCAACCACCTCATGAGAAGCCACCAGAGCACCAGCCACCTCATGAGAAGCCACCACCAGAGTATCAACCACCTCATGAGAAACCACCACCAGAATACCAACCTCCTCAAGAAAAGCCACCACATGAAAAACCACCGCCAGAATACCAACCTCCTCATGAAAAGCCACCACCAGAACACCAACCTCCCCATGAAAAGCCACCACCAGTGTACCCACCCCCTTATGAGAAACCACCACCAGTGTATGAACCCCCTTATGAGAAGCCACCCCCAGTAGTGTATCCACCTCCTCATGAGAAACCACCCATTTATGAGCCACCGCCATTGGAGAAGCCACCGGTCTACAATCCCCCACCTTATGGCCGCTATCCACCATCCAAGAAAAACTAATAACCACTTGCCTGCGTCACATGTTTTGGTCTACTCAAACTTAGACCTGCCCTTTGTCATATAAAGCTTTTTGTTTCTGTTTAAGATCTCAAGTACAATATGTCCCTTCTGCATGCACTACTTCTTCAAAATAAAGGCTTTATGCCTATGTATAATACTCTACTTTAATTCTCCTTTCACCATCGATATTGTAATGTCAACTACTAGTGTGGGTTTATCTATGGCTATAATAAGTTTTTCTTTGTGTTTACTTATGAGTCTTTGTTTTTAATTGCATGCTAAAAATTGGCAAAAACATATATAATTCTGTTCGTACATGTTTTATTTTATGAACTTCATAAGTACCGGTAAAGCAATGATAATGTGTAAAGTTGCTTGGTCTATATATATGTTTAAATACACATATCTCTAAACCTGTCAATGAGAAATACTCTCTTGTACCTTGTTTATTCAACTTGGGAGACTAAACCTATCATAATAGACCAATTATTAATTAAATAGTATAAAGAATTATATAACTATGCAATACGTAGTGATATTATGTTGCCGTTGAGGGGTTAATCGGTTTAAAATAAGCTCTATACAAATGTTTATATATCTTTGTTAATAATATATGGTCGTTTCATGCAAGTCTATATTTGACATTAATGTAGAACTAACATATTTAGTTAACGATTTTTACCGATTTTTAATAATATGTAATTAAGTCTCATTAATTTTTTCTTGTAAATAAATAAATTTTAAATATATCACATAAAGATTGTTCAGAATTATATACAAGTGGCCAAGAGGTTTGAATTTGGTTGTGTATGCACAAAACCCAATTTAATCCGTTATGATTGGTTGGATAACGGATTTAGCGAAATTTAATTCAACTCAACTCACAAACACCCCCTTTGTTGATATCATCATCAAGCTATATTACTATATTTTTATTTTAAAATTTAATGATAATTTTAAAAAATATTTTTTTAAAAAATATTAACAAAAAATTAATTTAAAGAAGAAAAAAAAAACAAGGGTGTGTCAATTACTAATTAACATAATAACAACGAGCAATACCATACGACAATAAATCAAGAAAGTGATAAAAAAAAATCCACAATTTTGAAATTTTGAAATTCATTCTTATTTTTTTAATTCTTTGTATTTTATGAATTTTGTTAATTATTATATATTTAATAATTATTAAAATTTTCAATGTTTTGTAACTATTATTTTTCTGAGAAAAAAAATCTTGATCTTTAATTTTTTTCCACACTGTAAACATAATATTTTACTAAAATCAAGTTTATTAAATATATACTCACAAAATTATTTATACTAGTTTTAAATTTTAATTATAAATATATTATAAATTAGAATATATATAAATTTGAAATTAAAACTTTTACTTTCCTATATTCACATTTTCATTTTTTTTCTCTTTTACTATATTAGATGTTATATAATTTAAACATTATTCGTGTAACTAATAAAAAAATATTCTAGCTTCAAGTTTAAAATTCTTAAATATGATTTTTTTTCATGTAACTAATAAAAAAATTATTCTTCAAATTCAAAATCCTTTAAATTTAAAATTAGTTTCTAATATTTAATTACATTTAAACTGTTCAGTCAATAAAAGTAGTAGAAGATTTTATTTTTGAAAGTAGTAGAAGATATATACAAATCAAATTTTAACAAATATAACTTTGTTTTGTAGTAGAATATATAAACATTATATTCTTGAAACTAACACATTTAATTTTATTCTTCAATGTTTTTTGGTTACTGGTATTCTTTTAGAACAAAATCTTATTCTTTAAATGTTCACCTTTTATTCCTAATAATCCCATTAACCTTGAATTCTTTGAAACCATCGAACTTTCAAACCAAGAAAACATGGCGGTGGGGTGCATCAGCTTCACTGCCATGCTCGGCGACGGCACCATCATGCACTGCTCCTCGCAATACGGCAGTGGAACAACTTCCTCTCGCCCCTCATGCGCCACTTCAACGTCCAGATTGGTTCTCAAAGCACAGTCAATAGATAAGTTAGTTATGATAATATATCTCCACAGTCCACATGCATTATCCTAATTAACTGTCGCGTGCTTCAAATATTCATTCCTTTACCACCAATGCTTACGGTACTTGAATTCTCAACCACTCTTTTCTTGTGTTTTTATCATCTTTGGGCAGTGATATTTCACAAATATTCATCTAATCTTTTATATGATTTGATTTTGATACAAAAATCAGATCAGAAAAAAGAAACAAAGTGTTTATAAAAGAGTGCATATATATCATCAGAATTTTTCTTCAAGCCAGATATTTAAAAGAGTGCATATATTTAAAGAGGCTGGGAAGAAGTTTACTTTTTTAATAACAATCATATACAAATGCTCACTTATTTTAAATATTTTATTTTTCTTTTTATCTCTCTTTTTACTCCATCATAAATTTTATAATACTTTTTTTTTTTGTCTCTAAATGTCTTATAGCATAATGATCTTAATGGGTGTTGACGAAATTTTTTTCTTTTCTAAAATCATGATTTGATTTGTAAAACTTAATTTTCATGTTTGATAAGTATATTAAGAAAAAATATTCACATAAAATAATATTTCTTGGGAATCGATTTTATTCCCTTTGCCACAAAAGCATTTTCATGTAAAGAGTTTAGAATCTAACTTTTCCAGCCAAGAAAAAAAGTTTTAATTATATAAAAGCATTATATGATTCCTTTTTTCCAATACAAGTGTTCTTAGTTAGGGTTTATCCTTATCCAAAAGTTATAATCTCCATCGTTATTGCACTCACATAATTCTATCTTTCTTTAGTTTTGAAATTTGTAAAAAAAAAATATTTTTCTTTTTTTAAACGTAAATTCTTATGTTAGTCGAATAATCTTTCTTCTATGAATTAAAAATCCTTTTGATTATATATATATATATATATATTTCAACGCATGACATATCACCTTTTATGCCTATATAGTATGATAATTATAATACATAACTATGGTTGGATGATGTTAGTGGACACGCAAATGCCCATCAACACCTAGAGAGAGCACTCATCCACATGATTCTTATATACATAATATTTCTTCTGTGAATTAAAATTTTCTTTTTATTATATATTTCAACGCATGGCATATCACCTTTTATGCCTATATTATTATGTATGATAATTATATATAATAGATAACTATGTTTGGATAATGTTAGTGGACACCCAAATGCCCATCAACATTTAGAGAAGAACAAATAAAATGAGGGAAGTAATAGATTTATGAGTAACGATACTTGAAAACTTTTTTATTTTAAAATACTCCACTCAAGAATAGATCTAGGAACCTATTATAGGGGTTAAAAAAATTCCTTCTTTCTAGAAACCTATTATAAGAAAACAATTCAATACCCTTTTAAAAAAAAATATGTTAGATATGAAAGTTTTGGTTCTTTTTCAAAGACATCTTGGACTATTTGTAAAGCCATTAATATATTATTGACATTACATAGTTGCTGAAAGGGAAATCAAAGTTATTACAGAGAGGCATATATAGAGCCTTTATTGAATAATTATTGCATGCAGAAAGGACAAATTGTACTTTCCATCTTAAATCGGTAGCTTCTCGTATGAAGGATGGTGGGGGCTTATATATTATGAAATGGCTGTGGTGGCATTCGTAAGCGCTCATATGTAGGTTCATATGTGAATGATTATGGATTAGGGGAGGAAGGCATGAATTCAGTGGTGACTTTTGGGGGTGCTCTGGATAAGGGCATGAATTCAATGGTGAATTTTGGGGGTGTTCTGGATGAAGACATGAATTTAGTGGTGGATTTTGGGGGTACTCTGGATGATGGCATGAATGGAATGGTGGTGAGTGGTTTCTCAAGATCATCATCTGGGGCAGGCTCAAAAAATCATGGCTTGTAATTAGCCAGCACTGGAGTGGTGAGAACCACCACTCGAAGCAGCAGGAGCAAGACAAGTGAGTGTACAAATGTCATGTCTCAGCTTGTGGTGATGAATAGTGATAATAACGAGAAACTATTTATAGGGAGAGACAAGGGAAAGTTTTTCTGTCAAGGTCATCAATCTTCGGTGGTTTATTAAATATATACATAATATTAAAACCCCCATTTAGTCATGTAAGCAATGTGGTAGGTGTAATTTGTGAATATGTTGCGGATTAACTTGGAATGAATTTTTTACCAGTGTAGTGCATGTTTGTGTGGATTAAAATTGGGATAGTTGAAAAATATTTTTATTTCGTAAGTAACAATTTTTTTTTCTTTCAATCCATGCATTATAATATACAATTTTATACTAAAATTTGTAAAATACTTTTATAACTTTAAACCAAGAAGAGGGATTAATTTACTCAAATAATAACTTTAAAAGGGTAACTTAATATAGATTTAGGTAATTATTTTATTCCTTTCGTCACGTCCTTTTTTCTAAAATGAAACCATCTTTCTTCACCTTTCATATTTTGTGTCACATTGTTTATTTTTTTTATTTATAAAACAAAATATCTTGGTGCAGTTATGTATTTTTATCTTTGTCATATTTTCTATTCTACCAAATATTTTAAAGTTTGACGGTCATATGCTTTTTTTAAAAAAAGGTTTAGTTGTGATTGACTTCGTTGGTTATGATGAATTTGAATAATGGGAATATCATGTGTAAGTTAAACTGAGGCACATTTAAGTTTTTTTTTGCACAAGCTATAAATAAGAAATCATTAATTAAACAAAACAAATGTTAATCAATTCATAAAATTATATTGTCCATGATTTTTTATGATATTCATAATAAATATATATATTTTTTTAATTTCTTAATCAGTAGGTGAACATTTATCAACAAAATCCATCAAACAACTAGTTGGTGGGCTAGGGACTAGGAAGGCGAGCATAAGTTATTAATACTCTTGTGGTCGTAATTTTAAAACCTAGATTGACCCGGATAGTTTGTTTGATTTGATTGTGAATTGATTATTTGACTGGTTTGAGTTAAATAGGTTATGTAGTCAACTAAGTTTGACCTATTGAGTTGGTGAGCTTGAACACTGATTTGTTGACTCGAGTCAAACCATATGTAGCCTTTTAACATTAATGACTAAAAAAAGAAAGAAAGAAAAGGGCATATTCGTGTTTGGTTGTCTCACTCCTTTAAAAACCTTAAGGTCCCCTATCCTCACTCTTCATCATCAACAACATTACCTCCCACCACCTTAAAACTTTTGAATTATGATATTCTCTTATTAATATGTCAACCATGTTTTCTTCATTTTACGTTTTCTTTTCGGTTACACATTTCGTTTTGTTGTTGTAATGTGGTTGTTGATTTGCACTACTAAAAAGAGTGCATTCTACTACGCCAAAATGATGTCAGCTCCAAATAATCATCTTAGAATATATGGCGATGACAACTTTGTAAATAGGAGGAGTTCAACAAGGATGATTTTACAAAAACCGTCGTGGTTTGCACACTATTTTTACAAATTAAAGGTACATGCATTCAAACCCTCACTCACTCATCGTCATGCCCTCCCTCCCTAACACATCCTCAAAACCCTAGCCTGTTCCCCCTTTCACCACATGCTCAAGCTCCTCTCTGATGTTGTCGCGCTCTGCCCAGACCTCGCCCTTTCACCTCCCTTCTTCCCGCCCTCGTTGCGCCTTGCCACCTCACTCACAAGTCTCCACCTCAACGACGTGTGTTTCACGTCACTATGCTTCGGTGTTGGTGCAAAGTTTAAGGTTCGACACAATTTGCACATGCGAGCCTTAGCGCTGAAAGGGGTCGATTTCTGTGAGCGTAGCGGAGAGTCAAGAGACGTCATGTTCCTGTTGGCAAAACCCTCGTCTCTCATACCCAGGGGACCAACGTTTTTTATTTTTCTTCTTTTATTTCAAAACCTTTTCTATATAGCTCAATAATTTCATTTTTATATATGGAGTTAGGCATATGATTGAATGATTGTTGGGTTGGATCTGCATCTATTCACCAAAACACGTAGTAGAATTTTGTGTATGGATTGACTTCAGGAAGACTATGATGTTGTATTAGGTTGTTTTGTATCTTGACAACATTGTTTTAGTTTTTTTTTGTCTAGTTGATTATTTTCTTGTAGTACTATAGGTTGGGCTATGTTGCACTTTTTTTCATATACATTGTTCATTGTTCATTATGGAGTGTAGTGTTTTGAATGCATTCTTTATAATTTATATTACTTGCTACTAGTGATTTAGTTCATGCGATTTAAATTGTGAGGTTAGTTTGGGCTTATATAAATAGTAATGTGATGGCTATTCTAAATAACATATTGCTTCTGAAGGACTCAAACATCGAGTGTTCGAAGTATCATTGGTTGATCTCCAAAGGGATGAAGAATAGTTCTTCAAGAAGATTCGTTTGAGAACTGAGGGCGTTCAAGGGAAGAATGTTCTGACAAACTTCTAGGTACGATGGTGGTTGGGCATATTTTATTTTGATCACTGTTATTGACTCACATGGTTTTAAACTAATTAAGATTGTATCTTTGTAGGGAATGGATTTCACAACTGACAAGTTGAGGTCCTTGTGCGAAAATGGCAAACTTTAGTTGAAGCTAATGCGGATGTTAAGATGTTAATTATACGTTAAGGATATTCTACATTGGTTTTACTAAGAGGTATAGTAACCGGGTGAAGAGGACCTCTTATACACAATCGAGCCAAATCAAACCGGTATAGTTACTACAACATTTTTATTGATTTGTTTTCAATCTATTTTTTCAAATATACTCGGACTCAGATATGTTCCAACATTCTTATGGTAATTTGAACATATTTTTAATTGTATTTCTGTTTATTGAAGTACCTAAGATAATAACAGAAATATAAAGGATGTGGACTAAGTTATCAACATTTGTTATTTGTATACTCTTAAAATTACAATTACTTTTGGTCCACACTGTAAGTCAATTAATGATCCAGTAATTCGACCATTAACTCAATGGTTTGATCTGGATGGATTTTAAAACTATAATGGTGGGGATCTCAATCAGACCACAAAATAGAAGGGAGACGCGCAGCTTCTTGGAGGAAAAAATTATGATTTGTGGAGATACACGCTTAAAAGCTACTTAATTAAATGAGTTGCAGGTTATCTTTTTGAGGATTACTGGTTTTATTTTCCTTTTGGTTAGTTCAAGCAACATTGGGATTGAAGCTCACAAATTTAAATAGCAAAATTAGTGAGATTTACACGTTGCATAGTGAAGAAAACACGCGCATGGAGAGCTCATGCGAACAGTGCAACCGGTTTGTTGTTGATTGTTAGTTACACGCATCTTCCCTCTAACTCAACATGCAACACATCTTGTGTTACTAAGATTATTATTAATAAAGTTACATTTGTTTATAAAAAAGCCATAAAATAAGTTGTTTTTACACTAGAAAATTATGTTCTTCATTATGGATGACAATTTTTTCTTTTGAATATTTGTATTAAAAGTAATCCTACTTAAATCTTGTAGATCGCTATCAGAATATCAAAAATAATTTTTTTTTCTGCAAATATTTAATGCTACGTACGTAAAACTCAAACTCAAAATTGCTACATATAAAACCCAAACTCAAAATTGGTTAAATGGAAATAATCCGCATGAACAAATTCACACCAAGCATAAATAGATAATCGGTGCATCATATAGATGACGGAACTATAAACAGGTGAATGCTGCCTAAGGTTTATCTTAATTTATTAATAGCAAAAAAGTGGCAAAACGATGGAAAGGGCTAATTTTTTTTCAAAATTATCAAATGGAAATAAAATATAAATTAATATTCAAAAGGAAATAAGTCATATGTTATTCTACAACTTCTAATTGAAAATCATAAATTATGTTATGATTTTCTTCTTTTTTTTTCTCCTTTTTCATTAAAGTCTTAAAAAAACATTACAACTTTAATTTTTATTTTTTTTCCAACACGGCCTTATTTTATGTTTTATTTATTTATTTTTAATACAAGTTGTGGGAGTATTTTTTAAATTTTTTTAATTCTAAATAATTTACAATTTTAAAGTCGTAAATAATTTTTTGTTTTAATATTTTTATTTAAATTTAAGTCTTTTATATTGTTTTTTAATTTACAAAATAAACAATAATCCTTAATAGAAAAATATATAAAATATTAAATATGGAAAATATACTAAATAAAACAATATAAAAAATATTAAATAAAATAATATAGAAAAATATTAAATAAAACTAAAAAATAAAATATAAATTAATTTATTAAATAATTGAAATAAAAAAATTATAAATTAAAGTTGTAAAGTATTTTATGAATTTAATAAAAAAAGTTCCCTTACAACTTTAAAGTCGGGTTAAAAAAAATTTAAGTAGATGAAAAAAGAAAAAAAAATCAATATAATTTACGACTTTAAAATAGGAACCTACCGTTTATCACTCAAAAAAATTATTTATTTTAAGAAAGTATACATATGTGCATGATTATTATCAAACTCTCGATTTAACTGACTAATTCTTACGAGTTTACGAGTCCACTTGTTCTCTACGAGTTGACTCTTGAGTAAACTTTTTTTTTAGTAGACTCTGGGTAAACTCTATAAATTCCAAGTAAATTGGGTAGACTTTCGAACTTATCATTCAACGAGTTAGCAAGTTAAAAAAAATTAGACCAAAATGTAAGTCATTTTTATTGTTTTCTGTGTGTTTAGCATTTAACATATTTTCATTTAGCATGTTATCCTTAAATACAAAATTCTCACATTTAATAATATCAAAGTCTTCTTCTCTGATAACATCAAACCCTCGATTCGAATAATCTACCACTACTATAACATGTACAAGTTATTGTCTACTAGTGATGTACTATTACTATATTTGGTTATTTAAATATTCCAAACTTTATGATTTACTGTTTTATTTTATTATATTGTTAAAATGTTTAATTAGTATGTTATTTATAAATATTTTGTTATTATTTTTATATGAAATAAACTCTTACGAGTCGAGTCTATAAAACTCTCATGAATGTGTATAAATTCTCAAGTTTGATAACCTTATTTGTGTTTTTCGAAGAAGATAGATTCCCATGGGAAAAAAATTTAGGACCGTTAGATTTGTTAGATTTTGAATGGATGGTTGATAATTTTTCTTCTTTTTCTTATTTTCTTTTCTCTTTCTCCCCTTCTTTTACCAATTTGCCCCGGTCTATTTCCTTTTTCCTTTTTTCTTCCCTTATTTTGCTCAAATCCTTCTTCCACTATTGACAATCCACTTCCTATCAGAATGAAAAATTTGAAGATTCAATTGTTTTTTCTTCTCATTGTTAATTAAAAGAAAAATGAGAGCATATAAGTCAACAAGCATCTAAATGGACACTCCATTCTCAAAAATCACCCATGCCACGATGAGAAACAAGAAAAATCGGAAAAAGAGTGAACAAATGAACGAGAAAAACAAATGGAATGAAGGTTCTTTGGCTTCTGTTGAATGCGTTTTTTTTTTTTGCAGATCTGATAAAGGGGTGGTTTTTTTTTATTATTTGAGAAAGGAGGGTGGTTTGGGATTTCTAGATCCGTGAAAGGGAGTGTGGTGTTGTCCGTTGTCGTCGTCGGCTTGGAAAGGAGCGTAATTGCGGTGGAGGTGTTGTCGTTGCCATTTGCCATCGCCGCCGTGGTGGTTGTGGATGTATTTTCCTCGTTGGGTTGTTGTGATGGTGTCGCTGCCGTTGACTCTTGGTGGTGACGATGTGGAATGGTTGTTGTTGCTGACTGTGCTAGTCGGTGGGAACAAAGGCACAAAGTGGGAAAGGGAAGAAAATAAGAAAAAAGAAACTTGACCTTTGATTAAACAAATAATATATCCAATAGTTGGTAATAACTTTCTCACCGTGGGAAAGTTGGCAAGGTTTCCCACGCTAGACTTCGTCTCTGAACAAAACGTTTAAATGGATACTGTAAGATAAATAGGTTGCACAATTGTCCTTTATTTTATAACCACTAAACCTGAAGCAATTGAGAAAAGCGGGAGGGGCTGAGCACTTGTACTTCCTGTGTCCTAACACGTCTCTCGTTTCACATACATGAAAAATAATATTAATTTATTGCATATTACAATCTTTAGTGATTTTTACGTGGGATTCTTTTCCACCTAAGTAGAAACTTTGATGGATTTTGTGTAAATTTCGCAATATACATGTATTATTTCAAAAAATAAGTATCAAATAACATTTTATAATTTTTTATATTTTTTTCTTAATCATTCAGTTCATAAAAAAGAAATTTAAATTAATAAATTTGATCAAAATTTAAGCAAATTCTCATCTAAGAATTATTTTCATTTAAGAATCAAATTCGTTATAATTTTTATATATGAATACTTTATTTTTAATTTTTTATTAACATTCCTAAAAGAAATCGTTAACATTTTATTTTTCTTATATATTAGTCATATTAATTTTATAATAAAAGTGACACAAAAAGCATTTAATGACATCTAACAATAATATACCATTAACATTTTTCAGAATCATGAAACTAATGTTATCCTTGTTATTTTGAACTTTTTCTTTTGGTGGTGGTATAAGGTGATAAAGATTTTCAATAACAAATTAAGATGTGACTTATTATTCCATCATTGAAAACATCATCTTAATTGTTTGTCTTGGTCATGGTGTAAAGGTGATAAAAATTCTAATAATAATTTAGGAGTATCCATTAATTATCACTCCAAAGTGTTTCTTTTGGTGATGGTGTAAAATATGTGGTAAAGATTCTGACAGTAAGTCACAAGTACCACCACCCTAATCAGTCTCTTTTACATGCATGCACTCTTCGAAATCTATAATAACTGCATGTAATTTCCTTTCTTGTAATGACAAATATATTGTTTATTATACTTTGTGCTTCATTATGAAATACTAGTGTTTCTGCCTTTAAATTACAATTTTATAGTCTCTTTTAATTTCTAATTTGTGACGTTGGTTCCTCTATATTTTTTATGCCCATATTTAGTCTTCATATTTCATAAAATTTATAATTTTAATCAAATTTTTAATTATGTTAATTAAAAATTATTTACGTATATATGTTTATCAATCATTGTCACTTACTTACTGTCATTGGAACTTTTTTCTTTTGGTGATGTAAAAGTGATAAAAAAATTTAAATTTTTTATCTAAAGATCTTTAATAATCAATTATATAAACTTTACTTATTCTTACAAAATATAATTTCTCAAATTTATGATTCTTAAATTTCAAGAATCATAATTGTCGAGTATGAGAAAACTTTTTCCTAACAAACATCTTCTTAAATTTTTTTTCTTTCTTTTTTGAAGAGAAAATTGTCGGAAACTCTGAGCATCAATTGTCAAGACATGAGTAGCCGTAAACCAATAAAAGACACACATTGAAGAAAATCAGGTGAAAAGTCACCTAACATTATTCCGCTTCAATTCCCGCACTGACAATTATAGATGGGAATTCTCTGCAGTCACATTTTTGTGGCTGCATGAAATTCTGGCCACTAATGGCCATTAAAATTAAATTATACATTAAATATCAAAACAAAAAATAAACTGAAAGTTTTTGGTCCGTTAGATGACGACTGCATACCCTGCACTGCAATTGAAAAGGGTCCGACAATTATCCGAACAGATCTTATCGTGGAACAGAATCAGACCAAAAAAAAAAATTACTGCAACGTACTAATAACAAATTCAAATTCAAATTTGTTCTTCGAAAAGCAAAACAAATCTGTATTTTGGCTACTAACCGAAACCTAAGATAGAAGATTCCATAGGACAATTTGTGTCCGCTGCTAAATCTCCTTCTTTTCACCTTTGTTTTTCTCCTCGAAGAACTCAGATCACTACCACCAGCAACTTCCCCGAGTGTTGTTTTTCACTTTCTCTTCTCAAAACCCACTCTCTCTGCCAGATCTTGCTTCCTGTTGTTCCAGGTGCTCTCCTCTTTCTCCCCTCTCGATTGTCTTTTACAGTTTTTAGAATTCATTTTTATATATTATTCTTCCATTTGCATTAATTTATTTGTCATTTGGTGTTCTCCGTAATTCCCGAAAATGACACATGTTTTCTTAATTGTGGAGCATTTTGGGGATATCCCCTCCCTGGTTGCTTATACGTCGCTTGCGGTGATTATTAGGGGAAAAACACGTGTTTTTATTAATTAATTAATTGAGTTGTATTTTATTTTTCCAACTATTGGGGTGTGTGGATGAAATGCCTCTATAATAGGAGGGTTCAAGTTGACTAACTGTTGAAATCCTGGGGTTATATGGGAAAGGAAAAATTGAGCTGGATAATTGATGTGGCTGACGTGTTTAGATTGTGACAAAATGTATCCAGATGGTTTATAGCGAATTATGAAGTTTTTTGAATTTATTTTCTCATTAAGGGGCATAACTCCTTACTTTTGGTTGTAAACTTAATTCGAGGAGTAAAATCCTTGCACAATTAATGTAGGTCAGTGTAGTACGACTTGTACAAGGTGATTGGTGAAGTCAATGAGATTAGTAATATAAGTATGACTCCTAAAACAGTAATAGTTTTGACATTCTAACGCTTCCCTTCAAGTTAGTGTCCACTAAGATCTTCGCCTGTTACAATTAAGCACACCGAAAGACAATCCTAAAAATTTAATGTTTTCTCCATCATGAATAGTGCTGAAGAGAGGCAGGAAAGACATCATAGCAAAATGAGACATTGCAAACACTTAATAACTGCTAGAGAAACAACAAAACATGATGACTGGGGTGGTTGACAGTCTGAAGAGCTGGTCAGAATGTTGCATGGCCAAGGAGTAAGGGAAACTGATGGAAAGAGGTGCTGCATAAATTTCTTGACAAAACAATCATACACTTGAAGGCATACTCTCCAAATTAATTAAAAACAACATTTGGAAGCTTCAAACTTCAAGAAATTCCGGAGCATAAAATTCAAAACCCTTGAATACTAAATATGGCTTGAAAACAGCTTGTGGTCGGAAGAGAACACACCCCAGTTGTAGTGAAGCATAGCCAACAGGGGTGAAATAAGTTTGCATTTAAGGCAGCCCCAAAGAGGCCACAACCAAGGCAGGCTAGAGATGACTGCAATTAAGGTAGTATTTCAACACTCCTCATGCTCAAGGCTACCGGCCTGGAGCGTGGCAAATGCAAGTGGCCCAGCAATAGATCTATGGTAGGCTCTGGTCCAACAATATTTTTATTTCTCTGATGTTTGAATAGTCAGCTACTGATTTATTATAGACAAAGAGGAATCAAAATCTGCCGTAATGAGGAAGCAAATCAGGAAGCAACGAATAGTCTATCATCTATCATAATTCAGATTTTATTCAAATCTGATAGACAAAGAGGAATCGAAATCTGCTGTTATGAGGAAACAAATCAGGAAGCAATGAATAGTCTATCATCTTATCATAATTCAGATTTTATTCAAATTTGATTCTAAACACATTTATTACAAAATCAAATCAAGGCATAAATTATGATATTTGAGGGGTATTGTATCTGAAGTCTAATATTTTTATCTCGCATAATGGTGTATTTTCTTCCTCTCCTTTTTTTTTGACCCTTTTCTTGTTCCATTATTAACATGTTTAGTTGTTCTTTGTACTTTGTACAGGGACTGTTTTCTTATAACAAGTATCTTTGCTTCTAATAAGGAGCGTACATGCCACTGGCTGACTAGTGAAGAAGAACAGCTCTTGTGTATAGTTTATGAGCATTCAATTAGAAAAGCTTGGATATTATGGGGATCAGTTCTCGAAGGTCGAATCTTCAGTGATGACTAACTTTGTTTATGCTGTTTGTTTTATTAAGAAATTTTGTATCTTCTAGTTAACATCAGAAACTCTGATCGATTGACATTTGAATCTTGTTGGCTGCAGTTCTTCCAACAGAAAACCAAGTGATAGTATGAGGCTTATTGTGACAACTTTTGTTGGAATAGTTTTTGGCTTCTTTATAGGAGTATCATTTCCAGCATTGACTACAAAGGTGCAGACTTTTAGCATCTTCTTGTTAATACTTATCTTGTCCTTTGGCAATTGATGATAAAATGTTGTCGATCTTAATAATGGAACTCTAATGGTACTTTAACAATTTGCAGTTGAATCTCCCATCCAGCCTGCTTCCTGCCATTGATATTTCTTACATTCAAGAGAAATATGCTGGTGGCAATGCACCGTCTTTTGTGAAGAATAATAACAGCATCTCATCAAAGCATCGGTTAATAAACGATACATTCAAGGTACACATCTCATGTCAGCCTTGTGAACGATATTAAAGTTGCTGGATTCAAGTTAATATCTTTATAACTTCTTTCATTGAGAAGGAAAAAGATTTAATTGAATAATATACTATAGTTGGAAGAGGTTTCATAATCTCATCAAAGATTCATGCACATTATTTGTTGAATGAAGGATGGTAAAGAAAGTGAGATGAGATAGTGGGCCAGATGAATGAAGTAAATTTTATCAATTGATGTTAGTTTACAATATTAAATCTTTAAGGTTTTAAGACCCATGATTTAATGGGTTGTAGTGGATAGGCTCTTCAGATTAAGTAGATGCAAACTTGAGTTTATGAGGAAATGAGTTGCTGGAGTTATTCATTTCTGTTATTAGTCTTCTGCTTCCCTTTTATTTATTCCAAAGGAAATACTGCTTAGCAACAAACTAGAGTAAAATTGGCTCGCTTTCTTTAATCTAGATCTTCCTTTCAGTTTTAGTCATGCAACAGACTGCTAAGCGTAAATTTACCATCAAGCATTGAGTAATTTTATTAAATTCATAAATTGTAAATCTCTCTCTCTTTCTCTCTCTCTTGCTTTCACACCCACAAATTATTTCACCATCAACAATCTAGAGAAGTTGAAATTGTAGAAAGCAAAATTCGTTATGAACAGAAACAGGGTGCTTTTATTAATTGATAAAATATTGATTCAAATGTAAGGAAGAAAGTAAGAAATTACTGGTAGGGTGATGTTCCAAAATTGGAAAAATAAAATAAGATCAAGCACATAGCAACAATGAGAATCAAAAAGACTCATGCTTCTTTTTGTTAACAGCTTGAGTATGATTTGTATTATTTAATATTGGGAAAATGGTTCGTTAAAGTCTGAATAATGATTGTTGCTTATTTTCATGATTCTCTGCAATGCAGATATGGGTTCCATCAAATCCAAGAGGTGCAGAAAGATTACCTCCTGAGATTATTGAAGCTGAGACAGACTTTTATTTGCGTAGATTGTGGGGTCAGCCCAGTGAGGTGTGTATCCTAAAACAATTTTCTTATTTCTTTTTTTTTTCATTCTATTTTTGGGAGCATCTGGGGGTTGAAACATAGAAAACATGTTCTTTTTGCATGCATAAAAGAATACATCTAAACACAAATTATGGTCCTGCTACTGTTGTTAATAAACTTGTTAAAGAAGACTTACATGTTTTCACCAGATTCTTTGTTTGTTTCGATGAAGGAAACTTCATATGACACCCCAAATCCAAGATTGAGACAATTTGGGAAAGAATAGTGACATAGAAAACTTTTGGACTGGAGTGCACTTTTGGAAAGAATAGTGCATTTTTCTTCTAGCTTGATTTTTTTTCTTTCTGTTTCTGTTATTAGGCCAGTCTGTAAATTTTTGGACTGGAGAGGCCTCTGATGTTTTTATTGTGGTATATCATCTATATACAGAGTATTTGATTAAGTTGCTGCTTGCAGGATTTAACATCAAAGCCAAAGTACCTTGTGACTTTCACTGTTGGTTATAATCAGAGATATAATATTGATGCAAATGTGAAAAAGGTCATCTGTTAGTTTCTTTTTCTTTCTGATGTATAAACTTCTGTATGGGTCTTTAAACTAGCTCAATTACTTGGAACAGTTCTCAGAGAACTTTACAATAGTTCTATTTCATTATGATGGCCACACAACTGAATGGGATGAGTTTGAGTGGTCAAAGCGGGCAATTCATGTGAGTGTTCGCAAACAGACCAAATGGTAAGAATCCATTGCGCTCGATCATAAATATTGGATGACATATTTTCCTTGCAACTCTTACCATCATTATTGTTTGCCTAACTAAAGTCAAAAGTGTTCTGCTAATTCAATCATGTTATGATATTAAGCATTTAATTTTTTTCCCTCCTAGGTGGTATGCCAAGCGGTTTCTGCATCCTGACATTGTGGCACCATATGACTATATTTTTATATGGGATGAAGACCTGGGTGTTGAACATTTTAATGCAGAGGAGTGAGTATTTAATATGATACAATACACAGTTTAATTTCAATATCCGTGTAAAGTTTTATACTATTATCCAATTATTTATTAATTGTTCATTAAAAGATTTTGAGTTCTAAGTCGGTTTGTCATCGTCTAACTTGTCAAATGTGGTAATACTAGATGTGATTAGATGATAGTGCTAGAAACTTCTGAATTGATAGTGGATCCAAAAAAAAAACATGTATATTTATATACATAAGGATTTTTTTTTTAATTTTACTTGTGAAGTTTGATATGTTCTAATTTCAATCACAGATACTTAAAACTGGTGAAGAAGCACGGGTTGGAGATTTCACAGCCTGGTTTGGAACCTAATAAAGGATTGACATGGCAAATGACAAAGAGAAGAGGTGATCGTGAAGTTCACAAGTAAGACAAGAATCCTGTGTTAGTTTTCTTCTGGAACTTGTTTTGTAAAAGAATGTGTACTAACTGTTTATTTTTGTGATTTCTATTAGAGAAACAGAGGAGAAACCAGGATGGTGCGCTGACCCCCATCTGCCTCCTTGTGCAGCGTAAGCATCAGTTGAAGCATTATTTTTGTATTATCCACCCATACCAAACTGTATCCAATTATGTTATGCATGCAGATTTGTTGAGATTATGGCTCCAGTGTTTTCACGAGATGCATGGCGTTGTGTCTGGCATATGATTCAGGTTAAATGTTTTCTCTTTATTCTTTTTAAATATCCATTGGTTAGTTGTTTAATGTCTGTTTAAGCGCACTCGTTAAAGTCTAACAATTAATTATGATTGTTCCATTCTGGGCATTTCAGAATGATTTGGTCCATGGCTGGGGCCTTGATTTTGCTCTTAGAAAATGTGTTGAGGTGAGTTTGTGGTCTCATTACTTAAATTCATCTAACTTCATTTTTCTTAATTGCAATTGCTATGCTATAGAACATTAAAATTAAACTAATATCTCTCCCCATCATGTAGCCTGCCCACGAGAAAATTGGAGTTGTTGATTCTCAGTGGATTATTCATCAAAGTGTTCCCTCACTAGGGAATCAGGTAATTTGTTTTCCATGATTATTACTGTTAGATTCAATAGTTTTACTCATATAGCCGATGTAAGATATGTATGTTTTTCTTTGCTTTTGTAGGGAGAATCACAACCTGGGAAAGCGCCATGGCATGGGGTATGTTAATGTTATGCATGTTTCATACAGTTTTATTCGTCTCTCCCATTCATACATACAAGTTTTCTGTGCTGAACCAAACCGCCATGAATAGGCCTATATATTACATTTTGCTTGCATGCTTGTTTAACATTATAACTCTTAATTTAATTAATCAAGAAGCTATATTACAATGGATGGAGCTGTTATTTTTTGCAAATACTTTGACTACTAAATATGCATGCATGTTGATGAACCATGGTGTTGGTGGCAGGTGAGGGAGAGGTGTAAAAGGGAGTGGACAATGTTCCAGAGTCGGTTGGCAAATGCAGAAGACGCATATTACAGGGCCGTGGGAGGGGATATGTTTAATTCGACTACTCCTTAGTGAGGACAACCACTGAAGTTGATTTGTACACAGCCATCACCATTATTGAGTTCGATTTTGCATGATATATAATTTTTTTTTTGGTTTCAAAGTTTGTGGCACTATAATTGAGAGTCCTAGCTAAGGACCAAACAACAGTTCAATGGGGGATTCCAGTGCTGATAGAGAATTAGATAATATATAGGTAAATAAAACTTACTGTGTAAGTAGTTTATTTGATTATAATATTCTTTTAGGACCTTGCATGAAAACTTACTGAATGCAGTGTCAGGTATACACATTTTGGGTGTGAAAAGGAAGCCATTTACCAATTGGAACGGCTTCACATCTTCGTTAAACCTCTAACAAATCAAGTTGAAAAAGTATATTATCAAATTAGAAGTAAAACAGAATGGAGAAAATAAAATGAAAAGATAAAAAAATATTATAGAAAAAATGTGTTGTTTAAATGGATAGAATTAAAAAAAGAAGTGGGAAATTTTCTTTTCTTATTTAGATGAGTGAAAATAAATAAAATGTATAAAAATTATATTAATTAAAAAATTAAAATTTTTATTTATCATTCTTTTTTAAACATAAAGTTATTATTTTTGTTATAAAAATCATTTTTAAAAAGCCAAAATAAAAAAAGGTAAATGTAAAAAATTAGTCTAATTATTATGCATTATTAGTATAAAAGTTTTTTTTATAGAGTAAACGTTTTTATATTTTCAATTAATAAAAATGTACGATAAATATGACTTTTTCTTCTCGTGTAGTAATCTATAATTATATAAAAGTGTGAAAATTCTATTTCCAGTGCATATCAGTTAAAATAAAATAAAATTATTTTCCTATACTTTCATGACAATTTTGAAGTTTCCTCATATAGGAGAGTAAAAAAAAAATCAATCTTCTCAAATAAATAATTAAAAATCGATATTTCTGCTCCATTTTTTTCTTTTCATTCGGGGGTCATGAGTGGCCAAGTGCTTTTCCACTATTTCGTGTGGAATTTGAACAGAAAATGCCAAGTATTCTACCTTTTCTTGTGATGGTTGTCGCCATGTATTATTCTTTTGCCGTGTGGGTGTGATTTTCTGGTGTGTGCCTTTTTTGAATCATTAATTCATTATTATTACTCAATTCAAGTAACTTGTAACTTTTTACATTATGGTAGGTGACAGGTCAACGAGGTTCCTTGAATCGTACTTTTCTTTGCTTCAATGGTCCTCCAAGTTTGCCAATATTAAGGAGGCAGATTTCTCAATCACGTGTTTGGCACACATTTTGGCTGCCTTTGCAATGTAACTACACCCTACTTTCCTAGTTGAATGATTTTAAGTTGCATTGTTGTCAACGATTTGCAAAGGGACGGTTGTGTTTGTATAAACTTTGCATCTCGTTCAACGGAAAAGTAACAATTTTTTCCAGTTAAGTTTGCTGCTTAGGAAAGTGTGAGAAATAATTGTCTTAGAAAGTGTGAAATAATGTTCCTAACATTCAAAAGTAGTTTGTTTCTACGCTTTAACATTGTTTTGTTTTACAAACAAGCACTTGGAAATGACGTAGATATACACGTCATAAGCAGACATGAAAATCAGAAACTGCAGAGACCTTCAAATGTGGCTTTCCTGTAAGTACATGTTTTGTTTTGTTCTTCTTCGAAAAATAAGCCCTTAGATTAGGAATATCGTAAATGCAACAAGCCATAAATTATGTTGTCTCTTATTTTAGTGGTAACGAAATATGATGGATGATTAGTTAAGTTTTATTAATTAACAATCTTGTAATGTTGATCTAATTCATTCAATTCGTTAAGTTTTATTCTTATGGTTAAATGGATTGGTTGAATTTATACATTAATAAATTAGATTATTAGTAGATAAACAGATGCAATCGCCATCCAAAGTTGTGCGAATACAATGTTACCTTTTGTAAAGTTGAAAAAGACTAGAAATCCGGTTGAAAAAATGCATGGGCATGATTAACCAGTTGAGTTTGTTCGTGGATGGTACTAAACAGTTTTATCCAATAAAATGTAATACAATCTCTCTCCTTCAATATCTTATTTATATGACTGTAATACAACCTTTTTAATACATTTTTCATATTGGATGAAATTCATATAGAACTCACAAATTTAGGAGTGAGACTCGCTAAATATGTATCCACGTTATTTAGGAAGACTGTCGTAAATTTCACTTGATAATAAAGATCGTGTAGAAAAAATTGTAAATTGCTAGGTCAACAAAGGGAGAGGATCCACCAAGGTTTCAGTATATTTCTTGTATTAGAAAGAAAGTGCACATAGACATAGTTTTTTAATTGCTGAGCTCTAAGCTAGGGATATCACGTGGTTGTGCATCTCATTTTGTCAAAGAAACCGCATAAGTTACTTGCGGAGGTTATTTGGGGGAAAAGCACATGCGTTACTTAGTTATGGTTCATCTGTTTCAACAATGGTTGCTTTTTTTATTTGGTTCCTTGTGCTAATTCTTGGGTCACACTTATAAGGTGTGCTTTCTAGGTGTTCAGACTTTCGCAATTGTCACTTTATAAAAATCTGCTGATATGTTACTTTTCCACTTGGGTTGTGGAAGTCGAACGAACACATAGTGGAAGTATAACTAATTTCATTTGTTAATCCCACTAGATAGATATTTGGGGTGGTATTTTCCAATGCATGATCTCTTTCTCTTATACCACGTATGTGTGTGCTTTCCTTTTGTTCTTTCTTCTGAATGGTTATCTGGTTCCATTTATTAAACCATTTAGCTGTCTTCTTTTCACTTAGACAGGGCTTCTATTCATTTAATTAGCGTCTCAGTTTCTTATATGGAGGAAACAATCAGAAAAGCTTGGATACAATGGTGAAAGCTACTCGCAGGTCTAATCTTTGGAGATAAATACTTTGGGTTAATTATTATGCTTGTTCTTAAGAAATTTTGTATATGCTATGATTAAAGTCGGCAATTCCCTTAAATTGACATTATTTTGCATTGTGTTGCCTTCAGTTTTACTATTAGGAAACCGAATGAAAGTATGAGGCATATCCTGTTACTTTTTGTTGGAGGATTTTTCGGCTTAATTGTAGGAGTATCACTTCCACCACTGTCAATAGCAAAGGTGCAGAAATCGAATATCTTATTCCTGGTGTACCTTATGCTTGATAGGACATTTCATATTTATTCATATAGTTGATGTTAGTTAACTTGATAATGGAACTCTGATGGTGCTTAGCAATTTGCAGTTGAATCTACCATACGGCCTGCTTCATCTCTCTTGTGTACAGGAAAAATATATAGATAGCAGCACCTCATCCCAAGATCAGTTTCCAAGTGATGCAACAAAGGTATGTATCTTTTCTTGTCATCCATGTGAAGGACTTGAAAATTGTAGGGTGGGCAGTGATTCAAGAAAGTTAGGGGGAAAATATATTTTATTCAATTATATAGTTGGAACGAAATCCATAAAGTCAAGAAAGATTCAGCACCTTATTAATTGAGCATCATGCTTCAAAAGTGATTGGCTTTAATTTGGAAGGAATTAAAGATTAGAGATGTTTACTCCCATAGAGCTTAAGTATGATCATTAAACACTGTTATTAAAAGCAGAATGACTTGTGAACAAAAACAGTGTTGGCTAATGAAATGATTGTCAGAATATATTGAAGAAAATAAGATATTATTAGAATTATATGCGGTTATATGACAAAGAGTGAAAAGGAAAATGAAATATAGCAATGTGAGATCCATAAAGCCTCGTCTCTTCTTTTCCTCTCCATCCTCTTCTTATTTATTAATCAATTAAAATATAATTGTCCAAAGGATTTAACCATGATTTCACATTATGTAATATTTGAAAATATGACATGTTAAAGTCTGTATATATGATGATCAGACATTTGTTACTAGTTTTCATTATTGTCTGCAGATATGGGTTTCAACAAATCCAAGAGGTGCAGAAAGATTACCTCCTGGGATTGTCAATGCAGAATCAGACTTATTTTTGCGCAGATTGTGGGGTCTTCCCAGTGAGGTGAAGTCTACTACAACAGTTTATTTATGTGCTCAATGTAGCTACACCCTTCAACTGTAATAAGAAAAATGCAGCTAAACACAGATTAATGTGCTGTTAAACATTGTGCTAAGGTTATTAAAAGTGACAAAAACTTAGCTTGCCACATGTGATATTTTTCTTTCTAGCATTATTCTGTTTTTTCTTTATTCTGTTCTTTATTATTTGTTAACTTGGACTAGGGGTCCCTCTGATATTTTTGTTGAGTGAGGTTCTCCATATACAGAGAGTTTGATTAAATTTCCACTTGCAGGATTTAACCTTTAAGCCAAAGTACCTTGTGACTTTTACTGTTGGGTATGAGCAGAAAAAGAACATTGATGCAGCTGTGAAAAAGGTTTTCTCTCTTTTCTCTTCCTCTCTCTCTGTGTAGGCTTGTGTACGCATGTCTAAACTAGATATGTCACTTGAACAGTTTTCAAAGGACTTCACAATCCTTCTGTTTCATTATGATGGCCGAACAACAGAATGGGATGAATTTGAGTGGTCAAAACAGGCCATTCATGTCAGTGTTCACAAACAAACCAAATGGTAAAAAAGTTCTCTGCTTAAATTCTCATTGTGTCATTTCCAGTTAATATTGTTTGCCAAACTTAAAATGGTTTGTTATTTCTTTTTCCTCTCAGGTGGTATGCCAAGAGGTTTCTACATCCAGACATTGTGGCACCATATGACTATATTTTCATGTGGGATGAAGACCTGGGGGTTGAGAATTTCAATGCAGAAGAGTAAGTATTAGATATTATGTGTAATTGTGTATTTTGTTTTAATTATGGCTTTGTTAATTAAGGAAGTTTTACTTCCTCTCTAATTTCAATTGCAGATACCTAAAACTGGTGAGGAAGCATGGCTTGGAGATATCACAGCCTGCCTTGGAACCTAGTAAAAGTACCAAAGCGGTGTGTTGGAATATGACAAGGAGAAGAGAGCATAGTGAAGTTCACAAGTAAGAGAACCACTTTTCTTGTGCTGTGTTTTAATGTGAGTGTGTTGACTGTGTATTTCTTTGATTTCTACTAGAGAAGCAGTGGAACCAGGAAAGTGTAAGTACCCTCTTCTGCCTCCTTGTGCAGCGTAAGTAACTGTTACAGATTTTTTTTTGGGGGGGTTACAATATTTTCCCATCTTTAGTTAGCTGATTCCACCATTCTGTAACATGCAGGTTTGTTGAGATTATGGCTCCAGTGTTTTCACGAAATGCATGGCGCTGTGTGTGGCATATGATTCAGGTTCTTTATTTAGTTTTTTTCAAATATATCTATTAGTTATTGAGAACAATTCCTGTATGCATGAGCACTTCATACCCATAAAAATATCAACATGACATTGAAATAATTTTAGATTGTTATTTAACGTGTTTTGAGATTTTGATTTGGTTGTCTAGTAACCAGTTGCGCGCTTATACTTAATTGTTGATGGTTTCCAATTAGTTATGATAATAACACCCTGCTCATTGCAGAATGAATTTGTCCATGGATGGGGTCTTGATTTTGCTTTTAGAAAATGTGTTGAGGTAGGCCTATATTACCTGATTACTTCCTATGAAACTGATATGCTATATGTAATATTAAATCCATATACTTGCTATGATATATAGCCTGCCCATGAGAAGATTGGAGTTGTTGATACTCAGTGGATTGTGCACCAAGGTATTCCCTCACTAGGGAATCAGGTAATTATTTTCCCATGATTTTTCCTATTATGTTTAATGTTAATTATTTCACTCAAATGAGAATGTATATATAATTCTTATTTGTTTTCCTGCACACTTGGCAGGGAGAAACACAAACAACTGGAAAACCTGCATGGCGAGCGGTACATTTTAACACACTTTTTTTAACACATATTCTAGTTAAAATTTAATAAATCAATAGATTCATTAAATGAAGATAACAACTACAAAAATTTATAATTTCCAATAAATTTGAGTCATATGTTTAGAAGATTAGGTTGATAACATTTTTTTTCATATAATTAGTTGTTGTTTAGAATCTGACCACATAGTTTTTTGCTTCTTTTTCTCACATTAGAACTGTTACTTAAATTGATCAAGAAGCAATGTTATAATAATGTTCTCTTTTTTTAAAAATGAACTTTGATTCCGAAATAATGTGATTGATTCCATGTGGTATTTGGTGACAGGTGAAGGAGAGGTGTGGCATGGAGTGGAGGATGTTCCAGGGTAGGTTGACTAACGCGGAAAAGGGTTATTACAAGTCCAAGGGAATTGATTTTTCTAATTTGCTCGTTCATAATTAGGGGACAGCTCCAAATTCTTACACATACATCGATCACCACCGTTGTTTTTGTTTTCGAGATTATTATTTTGATATACGATTGTTTTAATCTTGTAAGATCAAGTTTGGATAAATTATTCAAGGAACAAAAAGAAAAAAAAATAATAACTTTAACTTATCTATTACAAAATCTTATGCGTAGGTTATCTGAACTTTTCTATTGAATTCGTGTAGCTACATTTAAACCATCAACTCATGATGTTTATGTCCGGCGAAATTTCTAGATTCATTTCCCAATTCCCATGGGTGCTGTGGGCTGTGACAACTGATTTATTTATTTATTTATTATCCTTTCTACCGTTATTAACAATAAGTTCAAATACTATAACTTTATGTTTGATAACAAGTCAACCATATTCCTTGAATAAAAAAAAATTATTTCCTTCAATGATACTCCATCTTTGAGCATATTAAGAAGATGGATTGTTAAATAGAATGGTGACGCAGAAAGTTCGCAATCTAATCAACACTTTGCTTTGAACGTTTTTTATTTATTTATTAAGTGCTCTGAACGATTTTAAGTAATAGGTAAAAGAGAATACAATATAGTCTACAAAGAAAAATACTAAATAAAGACTTAGATTTGCGTCAAAACTAATCTTCTATATATTTTTCTAATTTTTTTTAATCAATATTTATTTAAACAATGCTACCATTAATTCTGCATCAATTTTCGCACAACTCATGGATTAATTTAGTGTCATTTAAAATATATTTTTAATATGTTTTATGGAAAAGATTATTAAAGCAATTTTTTCACGATCTTAAGTTTGTGGACAGGAACTCATATAACAATTTTTATTAAATAAATATTTAATTCAACTATATATCCAAGCAAGTGTTGTAATTCAGTGGGTATTCCCAAGACAAGAGTCCTAAATTATCTAGTTATAAATTATTTATTTGTTTATACTTTATATATCAATTTTTTTTTAAGAATTTTAAAGTGACCAGCAAAAGTACGGGACTCCCATTCATTAATTTGGGCCTTGTGGGGGCTTGAATGCTTGATGTAATGCAATAATATGCCTTGCATAAAATAGAACATCTTCATCTTAAAAACAGTTCACTTTTCCAAAACTCCTTTTCTCCTTCCTTTCTTTGTTCTTGGGTTGAAAAATTACTCTTGCCAGCAAGCTCAGATTTTAATATATATTATGCAATACATAATTACTATAATTAATGTAGATGGCATCATAACATATTGCATGATGTGTTAGACAGAAGATTGTTTACTTGGAAATATATTTCTACCAATTCAAATCTTAAGATTGGTAACCTAAAAAAACCTGAAGATTGGTGTATTCGGTCGAAAGATACAAAACATGATAAACTAATTAATTTCTAAACACTGAACATGTATACATTGCTGAGCTGAAATTATCAAACAGGCCCTAATTATTTAGAACAAATTGTACTCTCTTTTTTATATAAAATAACAAATTTTAATTGCAATTTATTTAGAACACACGATTTTCTATAACGTATCATTGCTTCTTGTTTGCATTCTAAATAACATACTGCAATTGGGGGAATTATCTATAGCAACAAGCCAACAACCAATTATAACTCTAAGAAAATTGAAAGGAGAGGACTGAAACAATTACAACACGCCATATGAGTGTGAGGCCTTGGTGCATTTATTTAGGTGAAATAAAGATAGAGGAAAGGGAAGAAGAAAAAAGGAAAGTCCCTAGTAGTACTTCAGTTGTAGACTATTTAATTATGATATGAGATGTGGGCGTAATAGTGCTACGAGTCAATTTGATACCAACTTAAAAGGAGAGCTAAAAAAATTGAGGGATGAATTATTCGTAAAACTTTATCATAAAAGTCTCACCCCAAAATCTTTTAACCATTTAAGGATACAACAAATTAACCATACACAATAATATGTAACAATGCACATGAAGCCCCTATGATAATATATATATATATATTTCAAGAGAGGCTCAGACAGCCCTTGTTGACATAAGCCTGGCTAATTCCATCCTCTTATGCTCATACTGAATAAACGCCTCAGCCTCTTGGTCCACGCTTTTGTAAGCACTGTGATTCCATAACCTGCTGTTATGTTCTCGAGCCTCAACGTTGGATTCTACTTCAGCTATAGAATCCTCATAGTTGGTTCTGAATGCCACATGACCCTTCTTGTGATGATTTTGCCTAGGATATGTTGCCTCTACTGGGGGGTCGTACACTTGGTACTCGTCAGAGGGGCATCGCCACCCATAGTTGTTGTAGTTTTGGTATGCCATTGCTTACTTTGTGAGGGTAATGTGTCTAGAAATGGTGGTTGAGGTTGTGGTGCAACTTCATCTTAATTTCAGCTACTATTTATTGGTTTTTATTATTCCATGATGATAAGAGAGAATTTAATTCTTTTCTCTCTCTTACGGCATGCAAATTAAAAGTATATTCGGAGAAGGAGGAGATATTTCATATTTGTGCATGAAGCATCCAATTCGGTATTTTTTATTGTTCAAAGATTCCAACGCCACCATGATCATTTAACCAACTTTAATTTGTTCGAAGACAGCACATCTCGGATGAAATTCGATTCTCTTCGCTTCTCACGAATTGACAAGTTGGTGATCATGTACAAAAGTTTTTTTAAAAAAATATCCCGTTCTCTTGTGCAATTTGGAATTTTGTTTTAGTGGCATGGGCCAACAACACTTCAGAAACTATGTTATAGATTGAAACAAAATAATGTTATTCAATGTCCATAGTCATGTATCTCTCTGGCTATATTCCTTACTTTTTTGTTGAAAAGATAGAGTGGGAGAAAGAAAGAAGAAAAAGAGTTTTTATAATCTCAATATTTTACTTCAAAAAACTGTAAAGAAAAGAAAAAGTGTATATATAAAACAATAATAAAAACGTGTAGATATAAGATCTCATGCAATTGTAAAATCACTAAAATGATTGGTATTCTCCTAATCTATAAAGAAAGATTTAGGTTATATTGTGCCAGATATTTCATTTGATTGTTCATTAAATAAGTTTTTTAATAATTTTTTTAGAAGCTTTTAATCTTTTTTAATATTTTAAAAGTTATAATTTTTTTAGTAGTTTTTAATCTTTTTTAATATTTTAAAAGTTAAATTCTAACTTCTAATTTTTTTTATCCTTAATATATGTATTAAATTTCCTGTTTACCTTTTGTCAATAAATCATGATTTTATTATTTTTTAATCATTTTATACTTTTTATCTATTTCAACAACTAGTTTTATCGAATACATATAATTTAATTAGCTAGCTTTCAAACTTCTAGTTAACTTTTTAATTATTTTTATCGATCATAGCCTTAATAATCTTTAAAAAAAAAGGTACGAGTTAATTAAAAAAATTAATGAAATGATAAAATAATTTTTTACACGGTGTAAATTTATATAAGTGCATATTTTATTTGTTTATAAAAGAAAATGTTTAATATTTAGTCATTCGCGTTTTTGAAAATGGGGAACTTTGATCACTTTCATGTATTTCATTAATTAGTGAGTTTTTCTTAAATGATAATGTAGTTTTCAAAATCCAACTCATCATTATTATGTATAACAAAATTGATGACATGTAATTTTCTTTTCAAGTCATGTTAGAACGTCACTATTAATTTTCATTTTTATATTCACCATCAATTGGTACTAATACATACATCATCTTTGTAATATTTTTTCTTAACATTTAGTAAAAATATTATTAAAAACTTTTGACAATATTTAAAAATTATCGTCAAATATGAATAAATGTTACTAATATTTTATCAAATGTTGTGTATAGCTAATGTAGTTAAAACCTTTAGTGACATGAGTTATACATAATATTTGATAAAAATGTCACGAAAACATATTAATAATATTTATTCATATTTGATAATATTTTTTAAATATTTCCAAAAGCTTTTAGAAATATTTTTACTAAATGTTTAGGCCAAAAAATATTACTAAAGATCACATGTGTGTAGTGAAAAAAAAGTTGATTAAATTTGATTCCTAATTTGCAGAGGAAATTAAATGGTTTATTAATATTCTTTCAGTTAAAATAGTTTTTTTATCCTCTCATCTATTTTTTAGATTCAATTTAGTTATTTAATTTTTTTATTCAATTTGATCCTTTATTTTTTAAAATCAATTTAATTTGATTCTACCGTCTAAAATGGATCAACGATGTTAAAAAATCGCACTATGTGATGATTTAAAATTGTTACAAAACACACATTTCTTAACATTATCAATTTAACTTAGATGATAATATCAAATTGAATCAATTTTAAAAATTTGATGATCAAAGTAAATCAGAAAAATCAGAAGAATAAATCAAACCCAAACAATAAATTGAGGAAAAAAACTAATTTAATCTTCCTTGCATTGTTAGTTTTTGTCTTCGGCCTTAAACCCTCCTTCGTTATAATATTTAAGTGTTGTACCTAAATGAACTAGTAAAAGCCAGATTAAACTAGTTGGTTTCACCAGTTGTTCTAATAACTGGTCTCTCATCCGGAAAGAATGACCCTTGGAACTAGTCCTCATGAAAACTAGCCAAAAAATCATTGAACTAGTCAATAGCTGTGAAAATTGACCAGAACTGGTGGTTCATCGATTTTATTCTTCTATCCAAAGTAAAACCTTTTCCTAAACTCTGATAGAGGCAATGCTTTTAGGTTCCTTTATAGGACAATGGAGGATAAATGCTAGTGGAAGTTGGCTCAGTGACATGAGTCATATGTTGACCAAAGAAATCAATGAAGGAGACTTAAGTAACTGAGTCATGTTGTGTGTGAATGTTGTAGAGCTTATGGTCCCCAAGATCTAAGAGTGATCGAATTTCCTAGATCCAACGGTGGCAACTGGCAAGATTACATTGATTTAGGTGGTAAGATTCGCCTACATTTTTATGGCTCTAGGAGTCTCTATATGGGCTTCATAATAAGGAGCCCAGGAAAAGAGGCAATGCTTGGATCATTATTGAGTCCTTCACTAATTGTCTAATTCAATAGCTAGTCTAGTTTTAAGAACATGGCTTAAATCAATAGTTAACATATTAATTATAACTTCTATTCTTACAACAAATTATTATCTTTTTGGTACAACAAACTCATTACTTAACTATAAATTATATTAATTATATAAATATAAATAATTTACTCTTATATTATGAATTAAAGAACTCATCTTAGAAAGTGAAATTGTCACCCTCCCCACTCTCTCAATCAAACATCCTTAATATTCTCTTTTTTCCCTTCTTTATATATGCATTCCAAATTTCACACTACTCTCACAATTGGAAAAATAAATCTCAATTACCTCAAACCGTTCTCCTTTTCTTAATTTCTATACTTATTTTTCTTAAGATTAAAATAGAATTTTGATCTTTTATTTGTATTTTTTTCACTTTGTCCCTAAGTTTAAAAGGTTTTACTTTGAATACATAAAGTGTCTATGTTAAACCAAATTGATTCTTCTGTTAATATTTTTGCATTAATGATGTTCATTTTGGCTCACGAGATTTTTCATTGTTTGGCACATGTCACTAAGTTAAAAACTAAAACACTAATAATACTAATATTTAATAAATGAAAAGCAAAGTGACATGCGTTGTCAAATTGTGTGAGATTACCGTGAATGGAACACGAATGATTCCGTAATCTCTATTCCTAATTTTCTCCTTAAAATTAGTCTATTTGTAACATAAATAGATATCATACAGTATAAAATATAAATAGATATTTTTTTTTTACTGCAAAAGAGTTAAAGAGCTCATATCATTTTACTAATAAGAACATTAATACTCTTTTTTCAGAAAGTCAGGTGGATTAAAACTCTTTTTTCATCTTTAAAACTCGTTTTTGATTAGTCCGCAAACTTTTGATATCTATCATTAGTGAGCTTTGTCTAACATGTATAATTGATATCATACACACAATAAAACTCACTAATGATATTTCAGATAAAGACTATCTCGCACAATAAAATTCACTCTGTCTCTAATCACTCTTACAAATCCTGGTGGAAAGAAAATTCTAATAGAAAACCTACCACCTTACGCATTGACCCTATATAAAATGAAAAGAATCCAAAGGGAAGCTGAACAAATATCAGCTCCGGCACGTTTTGGTTTTCAACAAAAGCACTTCATTGATGGTACATGCGCATGTCTTATTGCTAACAGGCTAAAATTAGTCTAATAGAAGACTTTAGAATATAAGATGAACGAAAGACCTCAGTAAATAGCCCATTCCCACGCTTTAATGAATAATATGTCTAAATCAGACAAATAATTTTTTTAGAGCAAAATCTATGTTGGTAGATTCCAACAGATTCCAAATAGGAAATTACCATTCCAAAGAAGGAAAAGGAAACAACATAAAATAAAGCAACATAAGTTGCGACCGAGTAATATCACATATTGGAACGGTATCTAATTGAAAGCAACCAAACCATATATATATAATGCAAAGAACTGAGTCAGCATTGTTATGAATATAGACCAACCAATCGGATTAGATATTTAGCATAAATAAAGAATAATAAGAAAATAAATTGGTCTGCAGAACAAAACTTCCCAAACAGGAAAAAGTGGGGAATTTTAAACTACTCTCATACATCCGGGGATCAATCACACTAATACCAAACAAACACAATTCATGAAGGCAAGCCAGTTCTCAAAACAGCACTTTAATTCCAGTCCTCTTCAATAGAGATGCTGCTCCCCTTGAATGAAAGTCCAGCTCTAAATTATATACAGAACTCCCCCCTAGATCAAAGAATTTATCAGCAATTAATGAATTCCCAAAGAATATCTCACTGGACAATGATACAGCCATACGAGTGACACACAAACACAATCATCACAACCTCAGTTAAAAACCTCCGAGAGAGGAGAGTCACTTGAGCTGTACAAGCTACAAAGCTTAGAAACAAGCCAGTATCTCAAATGACTTCCCAATATCATCTCTCTCTCTTGCAATTTCCCGGCAAAAGAAATTTATACTTCTCAGAATTTTCCAGAAGAAAAGCAGGAAGGTGAACTGCAGAATAGGAATGGGGTATTGATCCCATTTTACCAATGATATCCCTGAAAGTGTACTCCTCCGGCAGCATGTCAAATAAATCGGTCCCTTTGCAGATTACCTTCTGAATTCTTTCGGGATTTAAATAGTGAGAGAACCTGACTCTATCATAATGGCTGTAGGCTTTCATCTTGAAAATGAAATCGCTGATCCGACGGAAGCAAAAGCTACAATGCCAGCCAGCATCCGCCAATATGTCATCAGACTGGCGATAATGTGCATACCTCGTCTTACCAGTCTGATACCTGTGAATTGAAGCCCTCCAGCTCTTATCATCCACGCGAAATTCAAATGAATAGAGATAATTTTTCAGCTGCAGATGAAGGATTGAGGGTACTTCATCACACCACCTCAGGAGGTTAATAGTGTGAGCACTTGGTATCTCATCCACATCAGACATAATCAATAAGTCATCATCAGTAATACCAGCTATCTTGAGGAGATGGTCCAATGCTACACGCTGATACGCCTCCTCAACAAATGGGTTTTCTCCTTTCTTAAATCTCCCACCAATGGTCCCATAAGTTAACCGCGGCTCAACAAATTTGAACTGCTCCCTATTGCTATTGAAAACCAGAGGCTTAGGCAATCCAGTGAAGGTAGAATTTGACTCAAGAACAACAAATTCAGTTATGTAAGGGTACAATTCTCTCCAGCGCAAAGTTAGTATTTCCAACTCATTGCTAAACAACACGGCATCATAAACACGTCTAGGGTACTCCCGGACTCCCCAGCCATGAAGTCTGCAGAGATTCTCCATGGTGATGTTTTCGTTATAGTAATGAGGGATGACATTGAAAGGCTTGGGTGCTTTTTCCCACAGCGGTCGCAGAAAGTAGGAGATCTTCTGCCCGTGTATATAGAATCCAAAGACGCACATTGGGATAACAGCAAACATGAATATATAGGTTTTCACATCCAAACCACGCAGAATACAGCGAATTCGTGACATGCCCAATACTTGACTTGATTCCTGCATAATTAAGGAACAAACATGTAAGTAAACAGTAAAACTCCAGCTTCAAGAATGAAAAATCATAAAATAAATATGTAATGCAGCTTCATTAAATCAAACACAATCTTATCAAAAACACAATGCTCCTCTCTCTCTATTCGTGAAAATTTCCAAGCATCATATAACTTAAATCCCCAATTGTAATCATAAAGCCAAAAGTTGTATCATGAAGAGAAAAGAAACATGCCCCGAAAAAACCCCAAATTGCAAGCTGTTCATGCGAGAAACATTGCACCCGTTCAAATCCAATTATGGCTACAACAGAACCGAAACCCCTTTCCCTCCCAAATGAATCCCCCAAAAAATAGGAACAAGAAGGAAAAAAGGGGTGTCTTCGTTTGTGTTCACTTACAAGCCACAAAAAATAGCTCACCAGATTTTCTAAAATTAGAAAAAAAAAAAAAAAAAAAAACCGCCAAAACATAAAAAGCGCTACCTTATCCCATACCTAAATTCAGATCACGAAAATCTTGCGCACACACCAAAATCATATAAAATAGCACACAACAAACAACACCTAAAAAGAGCAAATCTAGGACAAAATTTTCATCAAATTCCAGTGACAGATTACATGACAATCCGCATCCACAGCCTTCTAAGGAAAAACCATTCAAAATGACTTTTTGCTTTGTTTTCTCTCCAAAATAACGAAATCCATAAATTAAATAGGCGAATCGAAGCCACAGCTGAAAGATTAACTTACATCGACACCACATAAACGGAAAATTAACATTTGGTAAAAATAAAAAATAATACTAAAGTATTTATGGATGATATATACCTGATCACAAACATTGCTGCACAAATCATCGCTCTTCTTAGAACAGTAATTGCCTCCAGTCTCGTTCATCATCCACCACATTTTGGCGTGCGTTTCACAGTCCAATGCACGAATCAATCAGAACAAAACCAGATCTTAGTTAGTTGGCCGCGGGGGGTTTGAAATCTTAGTTAGTGTATAAGCAAAGAAACGCGTGATGGGCGTTAAAACGCAGCAGAGGAAGCAAAATCCGAGGTGGTTTATATGATGTTCGCACGAAGAGACTAGAGAGAGTATAAGACGGAACAAACAAGGAAAGGTAATTGCTAATAGCCTCTCTGTGTGTTGGAATGGGTGGCAGTTGTCGTCTTCACACAGCTAGTTATCAAAAAGTTCCGTTACAAGATTGGTGATTCCACTTTCTCTATGCTAATTTTTTATATTCTCTGTGCCGTTTTTGCTTATTAATAATAAATATCCAACAAACTTAGTCTTGACCTCTACTTTTTACTGAGTCTCTCTTCTCCACGCGTTGTTGTGTGTCTATTCAGAGTATTGACTCGCTCGCCACAACTGCTTCGGTTCTCTCTGCTAATACGTGCTATTATTTCATCTACGGAAACAATAGGCTATTTATTCGCTTGCCATTTTCACAATTTTACACGTGTCCGGTTTTGCTTTTTTATATTCAACACAAACAAACACTTTTCCCTTATACATTGTTTTTGTTACTACAATTCTTACTATCGGTTAAATTTTTAAAAAATCACACAACTCTTAACATAAAGTGAAACTCACCCATAAAATCTCATTACGGACTTAAAGACCTTGTTGGTGGTCGTTTCTTAATGAGTTCACAGCACTCAATTTACTTAAATTTTTATGTTATAAAAAAATAAATCTATATACTATGTAAGTTTTAATACCATCAACCTTGTATATAGGAATTTTCTTATTATTTTTTTATAAGATTATTTTTCAAATTATTTCATTACTTTTAATTACTTTATAATTATCATAATCAATAAAAAAAATAAATCTATAAATTATTAATAGACATTAATTAATTGGATAGAAAAAAATAATAAAATTGTGAGATAACGAGCCCTAATAATTAATACGTATTTTTAATATATGTGAAATAATTTCGAAAGAATGAAGAAAGTGTTACTTGCGCGTAAGTTTGGAAGGAAGCGGAGTCCTCGTTTAGAGGAAAGGAGGTTGTAAAAGAAAGCGGCAAAGGTCGACTTTGGCTTATGTTAATGTTATGTCTTATGTGTGCGCTGGAAGGAACAGTTCCACCACCAAGGTTGCCATGATATTAAAGAGGTTTTATTTGGGAACATTAAGTTAAGCTAATTATAATATAATATGGCAAATGCTATTTTATGAGGGAATTGAAGAGGAACACGTCAGGAGTGGGGCCCGTTTAGCAATGAGGTGGAAACTGGTTGTGATGTGGGCCCCCACCACGAGCTTGTCGCTTACCATTTGGTCGCTACGTTCGGAGGTGGGCCTACCCTCGCCAACCAAGTCACGCACCCTTTAACCAACGTCTTCTTGCAAAAGGCCCAATGCTTTATTATTATTACCATCGACAATTACCAATGTGATTCACAAAAATAAAAAAGAATCATTGATGCGGAATATCTTAATCAACTAAAATTGTTTCTTTGCCCAAATTGTACTTTTCCTTTCTCTTTCATTGTCGTTTTGTAATTTGGTCTTTTTTTATATATATAAAAAAAGAAGTGGTCTTCTCCTTGTTTTTGTTGCATAATTTTGAGGTATCCATTGAATTCACATAGGATATTTAATGTAAATATTCACATGGTTTTTTTTAAAACAAAAATATTATGTTAATTATTGAATGTCTAGTTAATAAATAAATTAAAATTTTTCTATAAAAATTTCAACAACAAAATATTGTCAATAAAAATATTTAATTTAGAAAATGGAGATTACAAGCTACTTGTAAACTATGGCTCAAAACTTAATAGTTTTGTACTTGTCACATATTAGAAATCACCTTATATTTTTATCCAAAAAGAAATCACCTTAATAGTTTTAAATTATTTTTTGCAAAAATTAACAATTTTTAATCTTGTGAAAATTTATCATTAAATAAAAATATAAAAATATTTACAAAATCAATATATTTTAATTAAATTATTTTTTAAATTACACCCTGTGTTTTACTTTTTATTCTTCCAACTTGGGTAAGGATGAAACAACTTACAAAATTAAATGGGTTTGTTTGGCAAACTTGTATACAAAAAACTTATTCTTGAACTTATAACACATTGGCACGTTATTGTTTGTCTCATCCATGATATAGATATAGGAAATTAACATGATGAGCCACTTGCATGCGAGGCTAAAGGAAGCAAAAGATATTAATGAGTTAGAAATATAAGTTTTATAGACGAAAATATTACATCATTTGGGATACACTCTTCTCTTTTTTTTTTTTACTGATTAATTGTAACCCAACTATTTATTAATAGCATATAGCTTACCCAGTGGATTAACAACTTTACTATTAACGGATTACGTATTATATTCCCATATGATTCCCTTCAGATATCCTACAATGCAAATGGCATAACAATTATACACTATACATGTGGGAAACCGTGGAACGATTCCACCTTGCAAATTGACAATTGACGAGTCTAGCAGGATCAAGACCAGAACAACTTACTAATTTGAATCGCTCCATTTATACTATTTAAATGATCGTTGAGTTGGTTCGAAATTGATTTATGAGTGAGGATAACGTCAATCAAAATCATAGGTAAAAGTTCACTATTAAATTGTATCGCTACAAGCTTCCTTGTCTACGGTTAAAAGTTGTCTATCAAAAATATTTGAGTGCGTAATCTGTCTTTTTTTTTTATATTAGCGTTAGGGTTTTATTTCACTTTTTGTCTCAAAATATATATATTTTTATTTTCAAGAATAGTTTTTCACGTGACGATTTTATTGTTTTCTACGATTTACAGGGATACGATTAAAGATGAAAATGAGTTGAGTTAAAGCGGTTCTATTTAAACTTAGTCTAACCTATTTTATATTTTTACACTTGAGTCTGGTATTTGTTAAGAGTCTATTTTTTTGATATGGGACTAATCTTTTATGTAAGTTTGGCATGACTTTAAAGGCATGTTTCATATTAACAATCGTAAAAAATTATTGTATAGTAAAATTATTACGTGTTTAAATATTAGCATGTGAACCAATAACATACATGTTATTTCAATTTATTTATTGTTTTATTTAACAAAGTCAAAGATTTTCATTAAAAATAATAAGATAATTTTAAACTATGAGATGTGGTTAAAACTTGTCTAATGCCTACAATTATTACATGTGACATGTCACCAAAACTTTTTAAGTCCCGAAAATAGTCTTTATTTTTGTTACTCATCCTTATACATAACAATTATTGATGCTATCAAAACTTTGTTGATAAGCTTCGGACAGTTAAAAAAAAAAATTGAACAGTGGAAATATAATATTATCTAAAACGTTTTAATAACAAAAAACAAAACAAACACGTCTTGTCACGATTAAAATGAAAAAAAAATTATGAAAACAAAAATGAAAAGGGCTAAATTGGAGAGATGGAAAATGTCGATCTATTCCAAACATTAAAAGGATTTAAAGCATCAAACCCCTAAAATACTTTCATTTCATTAAAATAATTATAATATTATATATCATAATAAGAATAATATTTTTATTAAAAGTAATGTTGTTGCTAATCAAGTCTAATCTATCAAACTTAATAGACAGTTTATGATATGACCTATTTAACTAAAAAGCTCGAGACAAAAAAAAAATATAAAGGGATATATCAATAGTGAAGGAGGGTATAGTTATCAATACCCATTAAACAAAACCTTTTTTATGGACCATTAAAATCTGTATTGAGCCCATCATGACTTACATATACCTATTAGACCAAAAAATAAATAAAAGTTGCAGCATGATGACATTTTCGTCAATCATCACCGGATACTAACTAAATCTCTATTATATCAAATGGGTCAAAACCTGTAGAAAAGGGGAGAAATAAAATTAAATCAGATTAAAGTGAAATTAGTCATTTTGACTTACCATTTTTTATGTAAATGATAAGTAAAAAAAAAAAAACAATAGGAACTAGAATAAACAATACAGTAATAATAAACGTGAGAATAGTTACTTCCCTAATCTTTATTTGTTATTTATAGTATCATGATAGGAAATTCATGCATTAATTTATATTTCAAATTCCAATCAAGTTTAATTTCACACACTAAGGATAAATTATGTTATCCATTATTTCAATGTATAAGAGACATTTGATTGATAAACTTATGTAAAATAATTTGAACATGGATAATAAAGTTGTAGCATATTATATTAATTTATTTTATCATATCTAATGCAGTGTGTGAACTAGGCTCTTAATGTGATTATTTTAGGATGAGAACCATGTGATGAATAAAGAAGTATATATATATATATATAAGGACAACGTATTATTATTATTATTATTATTTTATTGTAAACGGATGTATCTCTGGTTATGACAATCACGTACAAGAGGCACCATGGAGCTAGATGGGCTCCATTGATATGCTTTTGATGGTTTGCAGATAGCTCCATTTCACTGTATAGAATGGGCCTATAGTTGCATAAACAACTGGAGAATTATTCAACGCACCCTATTATTTACTTGGTGTATCCCAGATGCATTGATAATCCATAATACAGAGTTGTATTAAGGATTGCCCAATCCATAATACACTTGGAAAGTACCAAGCAAATAATGAAGCGTGTTAAATAATTACCGAGCAACTATGAGTTTATGATATATAAATGAACTGGCTATTTAGTAAGTCACATTCCTAACTCCCAGGAGCGGACTCAAGATTTGTATATTTTCTAAAATGATTTAAAAACATATAAGAGAATACATTTATATAGAAGATATTAAATATATTTTTAAAAACTCTAAACTGCAAATGACAATAACCAATTTCATAATTTATATAAAAATTGGAATTTATGTTAGTTATATATCTTTCTTACAAAAATTCCTTTTAATCTTTTTTAAAAAATTTACTAAATTTGAATTAATTATGTTACTCATTAAATTATCTTTTAGGATAATAGTAGCCAACAAACATTGAAGAATATTTCACTGTTTCAAAAAGTTGGAAAATTGAAGAATAACTTTAAAAGCAAGTTATGACAAACATTTAGTGTAACTTGATATCTAATTTGCTTTCTTATGATGGACGTAGAACACGAGTATGGATATATGCACTAAGATCAAAATATTTGTAGAGCAAAACCTCGCAAACAGTAAGAGTTAAGAAAAAAAAAAAAAAAAAGACAACAAAATATAAAGTTATCGTGACAGAGAGATAAAATATTTGTAGACATGTTTCAAAATATATGTATGGTGTTTGTAAAGTTTGACACATTGACAAAGATTAATAAAAGCATTTGATTGCAAACTACATTTATTTATAACTTTTAAAAATGTTACTCAAATAGTTTATCTAAAAAGAGAAAAAATATAATTATTTCTGCAATAAATATTATAAAAGAATATAATATTTTATTAAAAATAAAATGATAAATAATACTTAAAGAATATTATTTACATATGTAAATTTGCTAAGCAAAATAGTTACCTAATAATATATTTTTGGTAATAATTGCCTAAATTATAAAATTGATTTGAAAAACATAAGGGGGACCAAGGCCACCCCTCCCCCTAAGCTTGCCGTAGGTCCGCCCCCGTTAACTCTGGATGCTTTCGAATAAATAACTACATAGATGGAAATTGAATTCTGACCAGGCTCCTAGTAAATAAAAGGTTAAAATACTTCTTCGGTCCTAACAATTTAGTATTTTTTACATTTTCGTTTTTGTAATTTTTTTTGGTTTTTTTTCATCCTTAAATAGTTTTAGATAACACTTTAAATAGAAAAAATATCATCTAAAAGATTTTAAATACGAAAAAAAATATTTTGCAAGAACTAAATAAAACAAGAAAAATTATAGAAATGAAAATAAAAAAAAAGTTAAATTACAGATAAATTTTTTTGGAAGGACTAAAATAAGCCAAAATACTCTTTCAGCTGTGCTTTTTAAACAGATGTTCAAACCTCTTGGTCGCCCTAGCTTCTTTTAGGCCTCAATAGTGTTCAACGGCCAAATTCTGGTATAACATAGTCGGACCAATCCTATATCTTAAACACTTCGACCATGCCCATGGTCCATGGAATTATGGTAGGTGGCATTTTATAATATGCCCATTTATTTCATAACCATTTGAATGTGGTGCCATTGTCTTTATTTTTTTAGCTGGGGTAGCGTATTTATTTATGAAAAAATTGTATATACAAGTATACAACCTCACCATCAAGTCATATGGAATAAAGGGAGAAAGAAAAAAGATGAAAATATAATTAATGATGTGATACTACGATAGAGATAAAAAGGAAAAACAAAATAATAAAGAAGTAGGGAATACAACTGATAAATAAATGCATGAATGTATAGTTTATTTATCTATACTGGTTTGTTGCATATTGCGGGGATCCTGAAGTTACAACTCATTTTTTTACAACTGATAAACAAGTTGGTTGTCCCAACTAATGTTATGGCCCTTGTAATCAATTAAAAACAAGCTGATATATTTGTGAGTGTCTTTGAAAAAAAAGGATTAATTAAATTTTTGGTATTTAAATTATGAGAATTTTTAATTTTTTTTTAAATAGTTGATTCTTAAATAATCTTCTATTATTATA
The DNA here is from genome assembly GCF_000004515.6 of Glycine max. Taxonomy (NCBI): domain Eukaryota; kingdom Viridiplantae; phylum Streptophyta; class Magnoliopsida; order Fabales; family Fabaceae; genus Glycine; species Glycine max. The sequence continues at coordinate 10,228,747 of NC_038244.2, forward strand.
AATAGTCTATATTATTAATAATTTTTGTTAAGTGTTAAACTATCTATTTAAATGATAACGAATATTACCATAAATTATAAATTAAGAGAATTAATTGTTATTTCTTGTTGCAAATCTTTTTATAGATGATTATTGTATGTTTATGAGTATTTTGAGTGCTAGAATTTAAGAATGATTCTTCTTTTTTTATTTTTTATTTTAATAACATGATATTCTAATAATTTATCTAAATATAATAAAATTTATATGACAAGAATGAGACATACATGTGATGTTTAATTTGTCTTGTTTCATAATATTTTATCACCTAACAAAGACATTAACTACAAAGGCTTATTTTTAATAACGACAGGTGGGATCAAATTTTTTTAAAAATAATTTAAAGATAAAAAATTCAAAACCTTCCGATGACTAAAAGCTTAATTAAAAAAAAAGAAAAAGAGCTGCTATCTAGAGTGCAATCGAATAGTTACCATCTCTCTCTATATATTCTTTTGATTCAACGCATGGCCACAATTTTGTTCCTTACAATAATTCAAATGACATGCAATCGTAATCACCATTCCCATAATCATATAATATATCATAAAAATTGAGTTTGTGATAGTATTTACATGAACATAAAAATGTTACAACAAGAACCTCCCGGAGGGAAAGTGGAGAAAATCACGAGAATTGAGAACCGGAGCAGAAAACCGATCCGATTCACTAAACCTTAATTTTCTACTTTCCTTTCGCAACTTACCCTCTTGTCTATAAACCTGAATCCCTGCTTTATCCTTAACCTCTCCAACAAAATCCCACAATCCAAGTTCTCTTGCTCCATCCATCATCTCTTGGCACTGCTCCAACCTCTTCAAACAACAAACCAACTCCACCACTTCCCCGAACTTAAACCCTCCCAACCTCTCCTTAAACTCACTCACCCTCACGCGCACCTCAACTTCCACGACACCCCAATCCTCACGCGCCAGCTTCACAATCTCCTCCACTAACCCGTTGTTCCCGTAGACGTTGTTGGGCTCGGGCCTCTTGCAAATCCCTTCAACCAGAGCCACCAAGGAGTCAAACTCGGTCAACAAGTCCGCGTTGACCAGACCCGACACCCTGTCTTCTCTGTCGGTCGGGGTTCCGAGGAAGAATCCCAGGATCCTGGAAGTGCACAGGAGCTGCTCGATGTGCTTCGCGAACCATCGGACCCAGGACGAGAGTTCCCATGATGTGGGGTCGGCGTTGTGTCGGAAGTTGGAGAGGTTGAGGTAGTTTCTGCCGCCTGCGGAGGGGTACACGGAGAGCTGGTCCTGGAGGATGAAGCTGCCGTGGTGGATGATGTGGTGGACGGCGATCAGGCACTTCAGGGCCACGGCGGCGTTGTTGGTCCCCTGAAGGCGGTCCATCAGGACCTCCACAGCGGCCGAGGCGGTAGCGCGTGAGCCGTCGCCAGAGGAGAGGAGCGTGGCTAGGTGCTTGCGCGTGGGGGGCGTGGAGGAATCGTGGCTCGTGGCGCGTAGAAGGAAGAGCGTGGTGCGTTTGGAGAGTAGCGCCGCCTTGCTCTGCGATGCTTTGTCCTTGATTATCCCAATTAGATGCGTGAGTTTTGTCATGTTTGATTTTGTCGCGAGTTCAAACATAGACACAGTCACTAGTCACTACTCGCGCGCATGGTGTCTGAAAAATTTGATGCTGGAAAGTTGAAAAAAGGGAGCGTTTGGCGTTGGGCATGCGAAATGGAATTAAAGGCAATGTAGTTAGCTGTCCCTAGTGGGATATATGATTATGAAATGTTGCCTTCTCTGCTATAATGGTGACCCCCAGATTTTTATATTATTCTTATGCGTAGTTAACATTTGCACATGTTCAATCCAGTGGTTGATGACTTGATGGCTCTAGAAAGCTGTACACTTACGTGTTGTATTGATTTTTAATTTTTTTTGTTATAATTAAATTTATTATATTTCTTTTAATATCTAGAGTCGTCTTTTTTTTTTTTTATAGGGATACTTAATTATTAGTATTTTCTTAGGAAGGAGATACCTATAATCTAATTTTGTCATATGTGAGTGAAGTAGTAGATAACATATATATATATATATATATATATATATATATATATATATATATATATATATATATAAAAGAATAAAAGTAATGTTTAAACAAGAAAACCAATACAGAAAAAAATACTTCAAATTAATATGTGCAGAAATATTGAAAATGTAAAAGGTGAAAAACTAATTATTATTTCACTAATGTTAAGTCATTTTTATGTTTGTAATGGGTTAACTAAGTATACGTGTTTAGTTACGTTCATCTACACACTTTACATGTCAATTCAACCAATTTTTTTTTTATGGATGACACTAGTTAATAACAATCAAATTAAAAATTTAAAAACAATTAATTAATATTTACAATTATTAAAAATGTAAATGATCTTTTAAAGAATTATAATTGTGAAGGTTAATTTTGTAAGTATTTGACAAATTGTTATAATTTTAGGAATTAAATTAGTTAGTATTTACAATTTTAGATGTTATCTTCTCGTTTTATAATTTTTAGGAAACGATTTAATGAACATTAACATCTCTGAAACTAAATTGATAATTACTCTACAATAATAGTACTTTCTAAATTAACATCCCAAATTAAATAACTTGCTTCCCAGCTTCTTCCAAAGTTTACAGGTCCATAACGGCTATATTTGCTTTTTATTTTATTTTCTATTGTTTCATAACTTGTCATGAGTTTCTGTGGGAAAAAAAAACTTGCGACGAGTCTAATATTATTTTTTTAACAACATTTATTATGAAGCTTTGACAGGTCACAGTACGTAATTGTATTGCTTTGGTATGTATATTATATTGGACAGTAATTAAAAAAAATGTAACGAGGAAAGAGAAACAGTTGACCAGTAGTTTCTTGACTTTCTTCTAAAACTAATCTAATAATCGTAGACTTTTAAACGGATTAGAAGAATAACGATTGATCATGTCCATGAGAGTGCCAATTAAAAGGTTCGTCTATTCAATGGGATTACGTTGAAATAGTGAAGTAATTTAATTCAATTTATTGGTATTATTTTATTTTATCATTGAATCAATTTGATTTTCAATTTTAGTAATTTTATTCAATTGAAGTTAAAAATCACGAAAATTCGTAGGTATCGCATCTCATTAATCATGATTTTGTATTCTCTAATAATTGTAGACTAATTCCTTAAAAAAATAAAAGACTAAAAACAAGAGAGTGTGTTATGTTGGGATTTTTGGAGTATTTCAAAAGGCTCATATCCCATATTACTTAGTTTAATACTTTTTTTATGTTTTATATGTCAATTTGTTTTAAGGACTTCTAGACAACAAAGTAAGAAACATGGACTTGCACATATGAGATTGAGTTAAGGGGACATGATGCGGGACTTATCAAAAGTCTTGCCAATTGTGATACATTAATTTATCAGAACCAGATACTTCTAAGGATGACATTTGTTTGTGATTTTTGACATATATAACAGACTATGTATTAAAAACAATGTGTTATTAGTATTTTTTTCGTATTACCATCATCACAAACATTTGATTTATTTTATTTTATTGACATAAGATAGAGGGAAAAAAAAAAACATATGCTTATCACCGCCCTTGACCCTCCCCAAAACAAGCATATACGGTTGTGGAAAGTGGAAATGTAATTGATAGCAAGTATGGGTGTACAAGAGCATACAATGACTAAGGTTTTTATCAACGTTTTTCTCCTTCTTTGGATACATGTTACAATGGGCAGGGCACCTGGATTCTTATATAATTTGTGTATCTAGGCAATTGCTTCCTGCACCTCTAGCTTTGCTTCCAGCACCCCATTCTGAAATGTAATTTACATTCCAGATTATCCATTCTAGAATGTAAATATTTGAATTTTGAATTAAATTTTGGAAAGGCTAATCTGGAATGTAAAATTACATTCCAAATTAGACTTTCCAGAAGGTTAAAAAGGTACAGGAAACAAATGGAGGTGCAAGAAGCAATTGCCGTGTATCCACTGTATATACAAGCTATTGAAGCCCATGCACTAATCTAGTAATGTCACTAATGTGAAGGGCCGGGGGGGGTGATTTGAAAGACAGAAAAGCCAGAATCAGAATTCTTTCTGCACCATCTTTTTTGCTTCCTGCACTCGCATAGGGATTTTTTTTATATTGTCCAGAACAGATTGTTGGGGTAACATACCTAAAATTTATGAAATTAAGCAAGCGCTTGATTGAGGGCGATACATCTAAAAGAAAGATTTGCATTGAGAACAAGAAGTTGAAGGTATTTTCGAATGTATGTAAATATAAAAATATCAAAGTATAAAGTGACAAGCCATTACTTGAGTTATGAATATTACGAAGTTGAGACAATGGTTTCGAAATTATGATCCTGGTGGTGTGACTAGTGTGTCTAATTGAGTAATTTCAAATCAAACGACATAATGAATCAGAAACAACTCATGCAATTAGATACACATTTTGAAGAAGGAAATTGCCCGACATAGGCTTCTAGTAAATGTTCCACTCTTAAACGTCCTTACTCTCAATATATATCTCCATTCAAAATAGATGTTGGCCTTCTAAAATTAATGGTCGCAAACGAAATACTAGTAGTATTATATAATTAATCCACTTGTCTCAAACTCATGGATTCTGCTCGTTTCAAAATCAGTAACTCATGGTTACTCCATGCATGCCTTTTGGATCCTGTTATGAAGTGCTAAAGCTGTAAACATGGATAGAATTTCTCTAGGATTGCTTTTGCGAAATATAAGTAACGAGGAGAATATGATGAGATGTCAATTACGTGTAAAAGATCCTTGATTATATGGATTACATACATGTTATTGTCACTGACGATTGGGCTAAAAGCCTAAAACGATGTCCCAGTTTTATATAACTTTACAGCATAAACTTTTAAATTAAAGTTGATTAATTATCAGTAGACATTTGCCGGGCATGTAAAGGTCGACACAATATTTACAGTTTTTTTTACCAAATATTCTACATTATACATATATTAAATGAAATATTAAATATGAATTAAAAATCATAAAATTTTAAACTCAATTGGCGAAAGATTTTTCTTAATAAAAATATAAATTATTAAAATATAGAGATACAAGCATGTGAAACTTTGTTGTTTCCCCTAACCAAGTCAAATTACCAACAAGTACTTAGCCAGCGTTGTCTTAATTAATTAAGGATTTCAAATTTAAATCTCTAAGAATTCATTATATTAGTAATTTAGAAGGCAAGTTTTCCTTTTCCACCTATAGTAATCACATTCAGCTCAACCTAGAGATTAGTTAAATGTTCAATGTAATATCTATACTTTAACAGTAAACAAAATAAAAAAGAAATTAAGAAAGTAAAATATTATTTTATTAAATCATGGAATCTTGATGGGATAGATGGATTCCACGAAGAACCAAGTTCTTGATCAGATTCTTTGTGCATACAAAAGCAAGTTAATCTCATTTTTTATCTATTTATTTTATTATTTTTTTCATTTTGATATATTATGTGTACGTTAAATTTTAAATTTTTTATTTTGATTCTTTATATTTTTATACATTAAATTTTAAAAGATTTATTTTGTTCATATTTATGTTTTTAAAAGTTTTACTTCGATCATTTTTTATTTCTATTTTTCGTTAAGTCTATGCTTCATTAATATTTTAAATTTTGACTGATCACTAAATATAAATAAAATAATTACTGTTTAAAATAATAAATTAATTATTTCAATATATATCCAGAAGGGTAATAATTATATGGCTAATCAAAATGGTAAAATAGACATATTGTTCAGATTTGAGACAAAACACAGCCGTCATTCATTTTGATTCTGCAAAAAGGAATCAACAAAAGTAAAACCAATTAGTAGTTTAATAATTTCAGGGAAAGGCATGGCGTTACCATCGGAATCTGGGCACCATGTCCTACACAACTAGGAGGGATGTTGTATTCTAGCTCTGGTCTGGTTGACCATACAGCTCAAAAGGTCAGCTGGACCTAAAAAAGAAAACACTAAGCTCCTGATCGATGTCTCCCTCTGGATCAATCAAGTGGAAAGATTCACAGTTGTCTGAGCCACGAACCCTCTTAAAGCTCGCTCTAAGGTACATTAGTTGATCATCTTCTTCTAATTTCTTCCAACTCACCAACTCCTTGCACTTCATAACCCCGGTTCCGACAACTACCGAACCCATCAACCTCAGCGCCTCGAAATCAGTGTTGGAGGGCCTCCGCTTAACGGCATACCGCACTTTCCTCCCATTGCAGTACATGGTCCACAAAGGCGTCGACAAAAGTGTGTCTGCTTTGCCGTCGTCGTCACCATCACCACGACCGCTCTCTAGGGCGATTCTGAGGGTTGCTCCTCTCATTTCCTTGGCCAAGATGGCTGTTGGAACTGCCAACTCCAGGAGGAGAATTGGGTTGTTGGAGTTGGCGTTTGCCTGAATGCAGAAGCTCACCTTTCCTCTGCGGTATCCGAAGATCGTGCCTGTGATATTGGTGGTGGAGCTCATCAGTGATGATGACGATGGTGTATAATAATTATAATATTTGCTTCTTGTGTTTCGGAGGGTCTCGTTTGTTGTTGTTGTTAGATCTTGGTCGTCTTCTATAATGGTGGCGCAGTTGCATGTGGGGATTAGTAGTTGCATGAGAGAACGTAGCAGCCTCCATGATCTCACCTGTTTCTCGCAGTCCACTGTAGTCACGCCACTGGCCATGTAGATCTAACTTCTTGTTGCTATTATTGGTTCAGTCTACCTCTTCAGCATGCTTTAGCTAGGGTTTGTTTATATAATTCATGGATGATATGATGTAACATATGCTAAAACAATATACTATTTTTTTTTAAAATCTATAACAATGGTTGTCCTTTTTGTTTTTTTATTAGATCAAATAAATGCAGTATAAAAATGGTTGTCCTTTTTGTTTTTTGATTTTAATATTTAACGGTTGACCTCATGCACACCTGTTCAAAAGAAATCCACAAATTCACGGATCACAGTGACATGTGTCGTCGAATAGTGTGGAATTGGCCAATCGGGTTCGACATTTTTGGGCTGCCAACTAAATGGGTTATCTAATGCAACCCCGTTGCTTGATTCTGAAACAACTCATGCACACGCTTTCAGTGGATAGTTTTGTGCCCAGCTTTTCTAATTTAATTTTAATTTCCCTTGTTTATTATTTGATCTTTCTTTTCGTTTGTGGACAAAAGCACCTGTAGCACGCTGGAGCAGCCATATCTGAAAATAATCAATATGCAAATATTAGGTGTCTTCTTTCTTTTCTCTTTATTTTTGTGTGATTAAACTTTGATTTCAGGCACTGGGAAATGCAGAAAATTTCGGAGAGATTTCCGTACAGTCATAACCCACCAATTCACTATCATTCAATCAATCATTAGGCCACTAGATTTCGGACCATAAAACTCCAAATTCATACACACTGTTAAACTCTTATTTAATTTGCTCTATACTCACACGTGCATCTTTTTATGCTTTTCATCAATGATAAGACCATCCTCACCAAAATAAAAAGAGAAAAAAACAATGTGTCGGACTTATTATAGCAGACCCACAAAACTAGCACTAAATCCTATTTTCATGTATTATGTGAGATGAACTTTGGAGGCAAAGCGTGTTGTGTGGAGGCTAAAACAAATTTGGATGTTTTTAGCTTTCTAGCCTGGTTGCTCCACTCTTGTCCTCCCATTTCCTTTAGCTTATTTGTCGGGAAAAAACTTGATCTTCCATATTTTGCTTTTCAGCTTTACTATTCGGTACGAATTTTGATGCTACGAGCAGACAAATTTGGAATTTATCGCACTCAGTCTGAATATATACATGTACGGGAAAGAGATAATATATGAATATAATTTACTGAAATATCATTATGCATAAGTTAATTTGTAGAATTAGTTTTTTCCAAAAACTAGTTTTAAGTTATATACATGTTAATTTTAGATTATAGAAAAAAAATTATTTAATTTATTTCTTAACTTTTTTCCCCAGAAAATTTTATCCAAACAAACCCTAATTGAATAAGATTACGACTTATATATTTACTTATACAACATAATGGCGATAAATCCATCCTTTCATTGCAACAATTAATAATAAAAAAATTGTCGTCTATGTGTAGATAAGGATAGAAACAGCTTGTATTCAATAAAAGTTTCTCTTCAAGAAAATAGTAAAACTTATCTTATTGTCTATTCTCTCTCTATAAAAAAAACTGTTCAGCCGTTATTGTGTCAATAATAATTTTACACCCTTTAATTTTCTTCCTCTCTAGTTCTCCCTTCACTTACTTAAAAAATCATACATTTGGACATGATCCACTTCTATTTTTTAAGAGCTAATTTAAGCCAATACTCAAGACAACTCTTATACCACATAAAATTTAGGTTAAATTAATTTTTTTTTCTTCTAGTTTTTTTTATTTAGGTTTAATTTGATCTTCTAATTTTTTAAATTGATTTATTTTTTCAAGAAATATGCATTTTGTAGTGGTTTAAAATTACTTAGTAATTATTGAACAACCACAAAAGTGTAATTCCTTATAATTTCGATTGAATGACTAAATTAAATCGATTTAAAAAATTAAAATGAACAAAAGATCAAATTAAATCAAAAAAATAAATTAATAGATTAAAACCTAAAATTAAATGAATATGTTCAAGGCCCAATTGCAGTTATTAGAGTGAAACTTCTCACACCTCCAAATTTTGCTACTCCCCCGGGACCATGACACTAATTAAGCGTGAGGTAATCATGCTTAAGTGTGAGTTAGTCTGCTTTGCTTAAGCGCCAAATGTGTGCTTAAGTGTGAAGTTTAATCTTTATATCTGTATATGGAAAATATATTTACTAAAAATGACCAATCTCCTAAATTCTTGTATGATATTGCAGAAAAATTATTAAATAGTTTTGCATTATTATATTGTCATGATGTCAATCAATTTTATATTACATTATATAAAACTATTAATAATACTTAATTTCGTGTCGAATTGAGATTAACAATGAAGTAAACCATGTAAATAATTTCTTATAATGATGCGTGCATAGTGCAGTGTGAGATTCATCAGTCAAGCAAACACTTACGGTACTGACTCACCTAACTTTCGTCTCTGGTTCGTTACTTAGAAGCATGAGCGGGATGTAACCTTAGATTGACAAAAGAAATGCTTGCTATGTTCACCTTCTATTCAAATCTCCAACCATCGATCGAGCAACATGTACAATGTACATACTCTCTTATTTCTCAACTATTGCCCTTCTCTTCCTCTTTCATTATTATTTCAATGCTCCTATGGGAAGAACCAAAGTCTCCACCCTCTTTGCCAATAGCCATAACAACAATTACATGCCTCCTTATTCCAACACCATTAGACAAACTCTTGTAAACAGCCCAAATACCCACAAAGACCGGTTCTCCTTTTCACTCTTTGCATTATTGCGGCGCCTTATTCATTCAACTATTCCTTACTACATCTTCTTCCCATTTTCTCTCCCTTTTATTCGCACTTCTCTTTAGCTAGTTAGCAGTTACTATTATATTATATACTAAGTACTAAGGTTTTTTTTTTTTTTTTTCTACTTATCTGGGTTGAGTTCAATTGTAGGAAAAGTTGATGGGGACTCAAAAACTGAGGAAGAGGAGAAAGTCTACTCTTGGTTATACACCCTGGCTCAGTCTCACAAAAACTTGGTCTTCGAGTACGTTAGATCCACTTAGAGAGGCAAGTGTCTGCACAGTACTTAATTTGTGAATTCTACAATGATACTGAAAGAAAATGTCTACTTTCTCACCCCATAAGACAATCATATCCATGCGTTATGCTCATGTACACGATTACATTATGTGTGTATCGCCGTAAAGTTTGAACTAATAACTTTGTAGTAGTTCGTACAAACTATCCAAACTCCATTAAGTTGATGCTAGCTAGTAGGTTTTGATTGCATGTAAACTAGACTACAGGGTCCAGTGTTTTCAGCTTTTCATTTCTGTGAATTGTGATCACTGAATTAAAACACCACCCTCTAGTTTTGTGTCATATGAAAGGTAGCATTTTTCAATTCTGTGCAGGCTTAAGTTTCACAGAAGCCGATAGGAGACTGAGGGAAAATGGGCCAAATGTTCCACTTGAGTATTCCTTTCCAAGATGGTGGCATCTTCTATGGAACGCTCTTTTCCATCCTTTCATTATCACTCTGATTGTTTTGTCAGCTCTGTCATTCATTACCTGTGACAGTCCAAATGGGTTTATCATGCTCATATTGGTTATCATCAGTGTCACCCTTCGTTTCTATCAGGTTTTTCGAAGTTGGTAGCATTGAAACAGTGGAATTAGTATTTCTCTTCCCTTCACTCTAATCTCGGAACTTTGTTTGTGTCTATTAGGAATACAGCAGCTCAAAAGCAGCAATGAAGCTTTCAGAATTTGTAAAATGTCCAATAAAAGTTCAAAGATGCGCCGGTAGAGTTGTTCAGAAAGAACTTGTAGTTCAAGTTGATCAGAGAGATGTAGTTCCAGGTGACATTGTGATTTTTGAACCTGGTGACCTCTTTCCAGGAGATATCAGGTTGTTATCTTCTAAACAACTTGTTGTAAGGTGTGTTATGTCAACTCGTTTAGTACATGGGAAATTAGTGGACACATGTATTATTCTTCCCTTTGCCTTTTCAGCTAACTAAACTATCACATGGTGATTTCATACCTTGTTAACAGCCAGGCATCACTAACAGGGGAATCTTGGACAACTGACAAAACTGCTGAAATCAGAGAAGATCACAGCACTCCTTTATTGGATTTGAAGAACATCTGCTTTATGGTGAGTTAGTTAGTACTTAGTAACACAATTTCCTGTTTGTATTTTGTTTCAGTTGAAGTTATAGCTTCAATTTACAGAACAAAATTTGGTGGAACTTGGATACTATATAAAATTGGAAAGGACCTAAACCATCCAATTATATTTTGGTCAAGTGGTCCAATCCTAGAAACAAACCCAAATGCAACTCCAAAGCCCAACCCAAATAATTTTCTTTTATTTGACAAAGATTATTTCTGCTGGACCTTAAACAGCCACGAATAGTCTATCTTATTATGCTGATATGTAAAGTAATTTATATCTCGTCTTTTGCATTAAAAAACCCAAATCACAGTACTATACATGAGGATCCAAATCTGTGTCTCAACTCATTGATTACCTATTTTAGAATTTTGTAATTTCCTATATTTTTAAGATGTTGTAGCCATCAAAAATATTAAATTTCCGACTAGAGATAGTCTGATTGAATGGAGAATTTTGCTGCGAAATGATTAGTTATTAACATCACAGGGCACAAGCGTGGTATCTGGTACTGGAACAGGCCTAGTGATTTCCACTGGATCCAATACTTACATGAGCACCATGTTTTCAAAAGTTGGGAAGAAGAAGCCACCAGATGAATTTGAAAAGGGTCTCAGACGGATATTTTACTTGCTTATTTCTGTCATTCTAGTAGTTGTTACCATCATGTTTGTGATAAATTACATTACATCTCTTAATTTGAGCCAAAGTGTTCTTTTTGCCATCTCAGTTGCATCTGCCCTCAATCCTCAGATGCTTCCCCTCATCATTAACACATGTCTTGCAAAAGGAGCACTTGCTATGGCTAAAGACAGATGTATAGTAAAAAGTTTAACATCTATACGCGACATGGGATCAATGTAAGTATAAAATCACATTGAAAATCAACTGTTTGATGACTTGGACACTTAATTCATATGCGGTTGCACACGTGAACTAACTTATCATAAAATATGAATTCAAGTTTCCATTCTGACCCAGTTTTAGCTACCCTTTCTACCTTAGTGATTTTAGCATGATATACTTATTTCATCATTCCCTAAAAGAACATAAAAATTCTCATGCACATCAAAGTTAAAAGAAAAGGATGCAGCAGCATCATTAACAATGAATGAAAACATAAGGTCCAAAAATATTGCAAGGAATATAACACTGTCTTGTTTAAATCCAAATATGCATCTTTCTAGCAAATTCTTTTTCTGTGTATTTATATTTTTTTAATGTAGCAGGGATATTCTTTGTATTGATAAGACAGGCACCCTTACAATAAATCACGCAATCATGGTTAATCATCTTGACTGCAGGGGTTTACCCCAAGAAAAAGTCTTACGCTATGCCTTTTTCAACTCTTACTTTAAGAGTGATCAGAAGTATCCTCTGGATGATGCAATTCTGGCATTTGTATATTCAAATGGATTCAGGTTTCAGCCATCTAAGTGGAGGAAGATAGATGAGATTCCTTTTGACTTCATAAGAAGAAGAGTATCTATCATCTTAGAAACAGAAGACAAACACTCACAATTCTTTGGCAGGTTCCTGGTAACAAAAGGAGCACTGTTAGAAGTATTGAGAGTTTGTTCTTTCATTGAGAATTTCGATAAAGATGAAATTTCGCCCTTCTCTTCAGATGATTATCAGCGGATTTTAAATCTCTCAGAAGATTTGAGCAATGAGGGGTTAAGGGTTATAGCAGTAGCTATAAGGAAGCTGAAAATGGTGTGTCTTTACTTCTTGCATTCTTTCCTTTCATGCCAATGACATTGATTTTTCATGTAGATAGTTTAACAGGATTAGAATCACTTCTTGTGTCTTCTTTAAATTTCTCTTCCCGTATTAGATAGGATACGTTCACTAAAAAAACCACATTATCAAAACTATTCTTATGTGAAATTATTGTATAGGCCAGGACCACCATTTCTACATAACACAACTGAGTTTTTTTTTTTTTTTTTTTTAAATGTACGAGAAAGAATTAATAAAATTCAGCTACATGTCATGTAGAAATTGGCTGAGAGCCTGAGACGATGGATACGTAGCAGTTCTGAATCATACAATAATTTCTTATTCTTGTAGGAAACGGCCCTCTCATAATGAATTCTTACATGAAATTTTTTGTCTCTCTCTCATCATAAGCATTAAATAGGTAGAACCTTATTAGTATTTGTGAATATTTATGGAGAGAGATAGAAACAGAGTTTCTACGCAAGGTAATGTAAAAATTCAATGAGAAGATAAGAGAAGAAAGAGCATATCATTGGCTGTGGCTAACTCACTTTCAATTTCAATTTACATGTGACATTGCAGCCGCAAAAATGCGAAACAAGTAATGGAAGCAAAAGAGAAGAGGAGGATATTGAAAGAGACATGATGTTCCTTGGCCTCATAACATTTTTCGACCCACCAAAGGACTCAGCAAAGCAAGCACTGCGGCGTTTGTCTGAGAAGGGAGTGAAGGCAAAGGTTTTAACTGGTGACTCCCTCTCCTTGACAACAAGGGTATGCAGGGAAGTTGGCATAAGCACCACTCATGTAATAACAGGTCCCGAACTAGAGCAACTTGACCAAGACACTTTCCATGAAACAGTTCAAAGAGCCACAGTACTAGCCCGTCTCACCCCAATTCAGAAACAACGAGTGGTGCAATCCTTGCAAACAATTGAAAACCACGTTGTTGGGTTCTTAGGAGATGGAGTGAACGATTCACTAGCCTTAGATGCTGCCAATGTAAGCATTTCAGTGGACTCAGGTGTAGCCATTGCCAAAGACATGGCTGATATTATCTTACTTGAGAAAGACCTCAACGTGCTTGTTGCAGGAGTGGAGCATGGTAGAATCTCTTTTGGCAACACAATGAAGTATGTAAAGATGTCAGTGATAGCTAACTTGGGAAGTGTCATTTCACTCCTCATTGCAACACTTTTATTCAAGTATGAGCTCTTAACTTCTAGACAGCTTCTTACTCAGAATTTCATCTACAGTGTGGGACAGATTGCCATTGCTTGGGACAAAATGGATGAAGAGTATGTTAAGACACCTCACAAGTCCTCAGAGAGAGGCTTGTCCATGTTCATATTGTGGAATGCACCAGTGTGCACCCTTTGTGATGTGGCAACACTTTTGCTTCTTCGGTTTTATTACAAGGCTTACACCGATGTGACTCGAAAGTTTTTCCATTCTGCTTGGTTCGTTGAAGGTCTTCTATTGCAGACCCTCATCATCCATTTGATAAGGACAGAGAAAAATCCTTTCATACAGGATGTTGCATCTTGGCCTGTGATTTTCTCCACTGTTGTGACATCTGCAATTGGAATTGCACTTCCATTCACACTCATTGGGAAGATCTTGGGATTCTCCGTTATACCTATCTCATATTTCGGATTTTTGGTGCTTCTTTTTCTGGGGTATTTTGCAGTTGGCCAAGTGGTTAAGAGACTTTACATATTGGTTTATAAGAGATGGCTTTGAATATCAAAACATTATATCAGTTTAGTTGCATCAAATGCTGCTGTTATGAAGTTCAATATCAAGTAGAAACTTTTCTTTTAGCGAAACCCATCCAACATTTCTGTAATTGTACCCTACAAATTTCAAAACAATATATAGGAATAACATTCATGGATGAATTAAAATTTTGTATGCTATATTTAGCTAATTTAAGACAGTTGTTAATGTTCTGTCCGAAATTCCAGTGCTTCCTGTCCTTTTTATATTTGGGCCATCAGTTCTCGATCCGCTTATCATCACCTTCAGACAATAAGCATCTATGAAAACATGTGGAACATTTGAAGTGAAACTTATTGCCTGCATTTGTATGAGTTGCATATTTTCCCAGGCCTTGTATTAATTAACAAAACCGGTTTAGTGTGTTTTTTATAAGACAATTCAGTTTTTTAGTCACTAAAATTATTTGCTAGAGATTATTCAGACAGAATTAAAAAAAAAAAGGCTAAATTAATTGGAACGTTGAACAAGAATAAAAAAACCTTCATTAGAAGACGGAAAAGGTCCTACCGGGAGTCGAACCCAGGTCGCTGGATTCAAAGTCCAGAGTGCTAACCACTACACCATAGAACCGTTTGTGTTATATATTTTCCCATGGTAAACTATAACTAAACAGAGATAATAGTGTGTTAAAAAACAAAATTGAGATCTATGCAAAAAGCACATGAACATTGTCACCCTAGCTACGTTTATTCAACCACTTTTTTCCTTATGATGTGCATGTTATTATAAATCTGATGCTGAAGTTTTGAGTTTAATTTTTGTTAAAGGATGGTGTTTTTTAATTTGGGTGTCCAGCAGAATGATAATGGAATGATGGAGGGGACGAAGGAAGAAGAGTATTAGCCTCTTTTGCAACGCACGTCCAATTGAAGTTGAACTCCCACTACCATTAACAAAACTGATCATATCCTTGTTACTTGATGAATGTGGAAGGCGTGGCTACACTTGCGCAACAACCTTAGACTCTCGTTGTGTTCGAACTCTCCGAGGCAAACCGAGCACTCTTCTGTTTTGATTGCGGTTATATCTTCTTGAGTAGAAGTACCTTATGAGTACGGAGACGGTGCAGAGAAGCATGCATGCCATGACAATCATCGCGAGTTGAAGAACATTTCTGTGATGTTCTGTTAGGGAAGGTATAGGGAACACAGGATGTGGTTTTGTAATATTTCCAACTGAAACTGGGGAAGGTGTTGTTGGGTTCCATTAACGGAACAGAGGTAGAAGCAGGGGTGAAGTATAGTATTCTAATATTCTAAGGAGATGAGAGTGGGTGTGGAAAATGTTGCGTAGAGTGTGGCATGATTAAATGGTAAAATGAGAATTTCGGGCTATTGGAGACTCAGACTTAATTGCGAATTTACTTAATGGTTTCTTTTTGTTCCAAGTCAATGATGGTTTCCGCGTTAACTTTAATGGTGGTGGGGCGTTAACAGATTCTATACTCTTTTCATTAAGGAAACTTTCTCTTTTTTGTTTTTTCATTAAAAAAAAGGAGAATTTTTATTCTCGCTTTACTTTAAAATAATATTCTTATAAAGAATTTTACTCATTTAATCCCAAATAAATTTGGTCACAGTAAACCATTGGGGCTTTTAACTCTCCTATTGACATTCAGTTTGCTTTAGTGCATGATGCTTAAAATCTAGGAGTGGGTAAGCGGATTGATCCGCCTCGCATAAGGTCCGTTCGCATTGGCAGCAGACCGGGCCAGTCCATCCCGTTTCTTACACGAACCAAATAAATTGGTCCACCTCTACCCCGCGGATCCCGCAGGTCAAACAGGCCGGTCCGCGGGTCTAGTTATAAACGAATTTCAATTTTAATAAAAATACAATATAATCAAATTAAGTTCATGTAAATAAAATCTCAATAATTAGTCAATTATATCAATAAAATAAATAATGTCTTAACAAAAGAAAATTCAAGCAATAAATTTAAAATATGAAATTTAAACATCTTCAACAACAAATTATTTAATGTTTGAAGTAACTTGAACCTTATCCATCTCTACATTTAAGAGTACAACAACAATAGCCCCACCAAAAATAGAATAAAAACAAATTCTAGAGAGAAAAGAAATATACTTTGCGTGGTAGCGCAGTGGTGGGCCGAGGCTGTGCCGCTGTGGTGTGTCGTGTGTCTGGGTGAGTGTGAGTTTGTTTTCCTTGTAAGGGAAAGAGTCGTATGACTTGTGCACACGTGACTGCGTGGTGGAGAAAAACCGTGAGGAGAAAAAATGTTCTTAGTCTGCTACAATGATAACGGCTAAATATGATGCGAGTTATTTTTTATAATAAAAATATATTGAAATATCTTTAAAAATATTTATTTAACAATTATTTTTAGTTTAAATGATAATGATAAGAATTGATATTTTTATTATTTATGGCTTGCAGATATGAAAATGATAGATTAAAAGAAAAAAGATCGAGAAAATATAAAAAAAAAATATTTTTAGCATGTTATCACTTATCTTTTTTTATCTTAATTTTTTATTTTTCTTATTTTATCCTTTTTTTTATCTTTATCATCTTTTAATTTAAATCTTTTATTCTTATCTTTAAATCTTTATCTTATCTAATATATTTCTTTATCTGATATTTTAAAATAAAAGTTTAAAGTGAAAAAGAGAAAATCAAACCTAATGCAGGCTGCGAGGAACCCACGGATCTCGCGGGTCAAACCTGCATATTTCGCGGGTTAAGTGAGACGGACCCAAAAATATGACATAACCATGAACTGTTTAAAAAAATTGATCCGTAACCCTCACGGACCACAGATCAATTCATGAACCTGGACCCGTTTACCTATCCGTGTTAAAATCCCCCTTCGAACCCCGCAACCCTTTCGTCCTAATCCCCGTTTTCTCTTCTCAAGATCAAATAATGCATTATGCAAGACGAAACCAAAAACATATAGGCAACATAAAAACAAATCTGCACGTCATAACAGTAATCAAATACTAACAGCATCACTTCATGGCTGTTGATAGATCAAGATATGATATGTTACACAAGTAAAAATTTGCCCAAAATTGACCTACTTATACGAGATATATATAACATCATCTTAGAGGAGCAGTTTGACCATTATTTCTTTTTTTTCGTCATAATGCTGTATTCATATACCAATCAAATGTTTTAAATTTAAATATTGAATTTTCAAGTATCTCATGATCTCTCTTGGCGGTGTCCAGCTCCAGTTAGTCTGGTGTCAAAAGAGGAACTTCTCCTGCAACTGTTAAGCCATAACCTTTGAGCCCGTCGTACTCAGCAGGATATTTTGTCATTAACCTTATTGTATGAACCCCGAGATCTCGTAGTATCTGTCATATATGTATCATTCAATTAGTTGAAAAATAATGCTTATTCTCCCAAAATGAAACCAATAATTTACGATGAAACCAGCGAAAATAAATCGTTTCATACATGACAGTTAACAGTGATAAAGAGACAGAGCCCGCATTACATTTCAGTTGGTTTTAATACGTAATCTAATATGTTGTATTACACACTTCCATTATTACTAGTAAATTTATCATTTGCTGATCTCAAATTTGACTTTACTGATATAGATCACACTTTGTATTCGTTTGATTTCTTATTTAAACAGTAGAATAACTTATATTTTCTAAGAAGATGATTAAATTTCTGAGCAAACACTAATTGTAAAGGAAACTTTTCAATGTGTATAGTTAATTGGTTAATTGGAAACCAAACAGTACCTGTGCTCCAATACCGTACTCCCTAGAATCAACAGGTAACTGCAATTCCTCATACTTGTCATCTTCCAATGGGCTAGCACGGACCATGTGGCTTAAGCCAATACCTCTACCTTCATTTCCTCGGAGATACACCAAGACACCCCTACCTGCTGCTTCAATTTGCTTCAATGCAAGTTTTAATTGGTTTTTACATTGACATGTTGCCCCAAAAATGTCCCCAATGAGACATTCAGAATGTACTCTCACAAGTACGTCCTGCCCATCACCTATCTCACCCTGTTAATGTCAAAAGCATGTTATTATAGTCATCAACACAAGAGCACTAATCAAATCTCTCAAAATTTCACCCTTGTCACCGAAAATCTCTCAAGAAATCTGACTATTTTTTTATTTTAGTCATCAAAGCTTGTAGTGCATTTGTATCAGGATTCCTTAATTGGATTAAAAAAAGGTCCGAATCCTCCTCGTGAGGCAGAGCACAGCCTCGGGCAATAAAGATGTAAACATTATTTTCTCTAGAAACATGATTGAAGATCAATCCAAGTACTTAGAACCTGATTTCGTTGTATCTTTAATTCAACAAAAAAATTACTAACCAAGGATTATATGTCACGCCAACTACGAGCCAAGAAATCAAATTATGACATGTGCACATTTATTTAAAGAAAATTGTAATTTGACAGTTGCAGTTGAAGATGCTGATAAGTGTTAAGCATGCAAACATTGGTGAGCTGCTTACTTTAACCATCGCAATATGCTCAATCCCATCCAGAAATGACTGATAGCAATAAGCTTTGAAATGTCCCCACAAGGTTGGTATCAGTGCAGCTGAAGCACACTCTACCAACTTCTCCCTCTTTCTCCTGTATCTGCTACTTCAGACCATGCAAACATCAGATACACCCTTAAAGTTCTCAAGTCTATCTTCCTTATGATAATTTGAAATGGCATACTTTAAAAATCTAAATATGGGCAAATCCAAACAGCAATTTGATCAGTGGTGAGTCTAAACATTGGTACAATTTTGTGTTTAAGGAAAGGTGTTTAAGATATTCATCACTTTTTACATTATTATTACAAGACTTCCTTTAAATAGAAACCTGTATGTGACACAAGAATTCGATGCGCGGTATGCAGGGTCATTTAGAAAATTATGTAATGCTGGTGATTTCTTAGAAATTACCTTATTAAATCAGCAATGGATATGATTTTCAAGTTTTCTTGCTTTGCCATTTGTCGAAGCTTTGGTAACCTAGCCATTGAACCATCATCATCTACTATCTCACATAAAACTGCAGCAGGTTCCAAGCCAGCCAACACAGCAAGATCAACTGAAGCTTCTGTGTGTCCTGGTCTTTTAAGAACCCCTCCTTCTCTGTACTTCAGGGGAAATATATGACCTGGCCTATTGAAATCATCAGGCCTCGAATTTCTTGATGCAAGTTTCAGGATTGTTGTTGCTCTATCTTGAGCAGACACTCCTGTTGTAGTGCCTTGCTTTGCATCCTATAATATTCAATTGTTTTGCTATCAGATAAGAAATCAAATCCACATTAATACATTATACTTGAAAACACATATCCTCCTACTCTTTACAAAGAAAAATGTTCTTAAAAATCATTATCCTAATTTTTCTTACTTGAGGATTATCAATAAAAAATGAAAAGCCTATGTACCACTGTCATTGTGAATGCGGTGCCAAGTTGTTCTCCATTATCCTTCAGTGTCACCATCAGTGGGAGTTGCAGCCTCTCTAGGTCGTCTTCTTTCATGCTTACACACACTATCCCAGTTCCATACTCAACAATAAATGTAATTGCAGTTGGTGTCACCATTGATGCTGCCATTATCAGATCCCCCTCGTTTTCTCTATCTTCATCATCTACAACAATAACTAACTGTAAATTTGTCCCAAGTGAGTGAATTTCTTAACATGGTGCACTCGGAGGATAAAGAATTGATCAACAAAACAACATATTAATTAACCTTTCCCTGACGAATATCTTCAATGGCCTCAGGGATAGAAGAAAACCCCTGTGTAGGACAATCCAGATCATATTCATTTCTATCAGCAAAGAAGCCATTGATTGTAGGACTTATCTCATCAGCGACTGTTCCAAAAGAAAATGTATCAAGTTGCTGCCTAATTCTAATTGGTTCTTCTGCCAATTTGTCTATTAAGACATCTTGTCTTGGACTGTTATAGTTGTTAGGATGAGATAGTATATCTCCTTCTCCAGATATCACAGCCCTCACTTTATCAAACTTGAAACTGAATTTCACTTTTCTAATGGGACTAGCCAACATGAAATCAGATTTGTATCTGCTTGCATTGAGTGAAGGGGCGCCACTTACAATACACCGCCTTCTAAGCAGAAGAAACAGCCATCCAATTACACAAGTGGAAGAAGAAGAAGAAGCAAGTGACAAAAATTCTTAGAGGACATTAGATTGAATAAATTTGCACCACGTAATAAGCTCAATACATGCATGCAAATATTGACATTACTCATGTTTCAATAAAATGCAAGGGATTTCCGTTTTGTTAGATTATTACCATAAAAACCACAGGCAGACAATCCCAAAATTCAAATATTGGCGAGATGGATTTCGAAATCTGCAGGTCTTACTCACTAATTATAGTGTACATATTCATTAATATTTAGTACAGATGAATGTAGGACTTGTAATCCATTTGATTCATTTTCATATCAATCCCAATTAATGTTTCATATATATGAACGACACTACATAAAGTAACGTATGGTACGTCTTACATGTGCCAAAAGCCGAAGGTATGTGGTCATGGAAAAAGAAAAAGGGAATATAAACACAAAAAGAAAAAGAAATGGTAATTAATGCAAGGCTGAAAGCTCACTTAGAACATGTGTGCAGGAACATGGAAGAGCAATGAAAATTGACGAAAGCCATTCAGTGTCTGATAGATACGGACAAAGGTACGTAAGATAAGAAGAGCGAACACCAGAGATTCATTCATCTGCAACATATGTGTATATATTGGTAGCTCCGCTGAGGTGGCACTTGTCTCTTCATGACCGGTTACACTTACAAATCCAATTGCCTTGTTTGTTTATACCTTTTACGTTCTTTCCTGGACAAATTTTTACGTGACCTTTGATAAGAAGGAATGTGAAAATGTACAAAACTTTTCTTTGGTTTACAAAGAAAATCATTTTCATGATAGGGATTAGCGCGTCTACTAATTTTTTTCGTTCACTACTCGATGTTTTATTTTTTGTCCAACCACAGGCATCGAAAGTCCATCCGATTCAAGTTTAAAAAATCTCACCACATTTGATTCACACACTCAATGGTTCACAATACTCATGTTTGACATCTTATTCAAAGAAAATCAATCATTAATTATTTCAATCAAATATACAAGTACCCATTAATATGTAATTTTCATATTATCAGATTCATCAAAGACAAATTCAGGTGTTTATATTAGTCTTCAATAACATATTTTCTTATAATATCCTTTTACTGATCCATTTTAATATTTAATAAAAAAAAAGTATCATTTTTTGATATAAAAATCAATAAAAAAATATACACATTTAATATTTATTCCAATATTATAACTTGGATGGTGAGATTTTCACTAGAGCTTAATGGGGAGGCAAAAAAACAAAAGTGTTTTTCAATCGATGTGATGATCTCATTGTCATCTCCTGACTCCTACCACTTAGTATAAAATATAAATGTCATTTTCGCCTTTGAAAAGGGCAACTTCAATGGTTATGGAAAGGTCACCCTGGTTAGATTCCATACCATTGCCATTTGTAAATATATTAAATTTTCCTTGATTTCAAATAATGTTAATTAACCTGCAGCAGAGTATTGTTTGTAACTTTTTCTTGATTTCAAATAACTTACATATCAGGCTCCGCCTATGTTTCGGGTCTTGGCAGCGCAATCACAGTACTAACATGTTAACTGCAACAGATTCAAACTTTGTGTAACAATCTTATCGTTCTCTTTTGTAGACATACATATTTATCCATTTTGGGATGCATATCACTTCATTTTCATATATGAGGATATTTTTGTTTTTTTCTCAACTTTAGGTAAATTTTATAAACTGAAATTTCTGGCACTGGTAATTTAATATTTGATTCTTTTCCTCTTCTGTGTGCTCAAGCCCACACAGACAGTCGTTCTAAAAGATCGTGGACTTTTTTAACCAAACTAGGTGATTTCCTAAAACTAGATACCAAACCAGTGTTACTTGAAAAAGATCGGGTTTGACTTTTGATATCGATTGTAAATATAAACGATATAGAAAAGTAATCTTTTACATCAGCTATGATTACAATCCATGTTAAAAGTTAAAATACCCTCTCCTACCGGAAAACTACACTAGTTTGGTGAAAAAAGTCAAAGATAGTGCCTTGTATCAAGAGAAAAACATCATTCCATGCTCTTGAGTTCGGCATATGGGCCATTGTATTAAAGTACTTCAATTGTAGTGTTGAGGGTATGACAACTGAGAACCATCAAAAGTTGTGATTAATATGTAGCTATGTAAATTATGAACCTTGTCTTTGCGTTATTGTAAAATTTTGTCACCATCACTGAACATTTCATGTGACTTGGATCCAAAGTAGAAATATGTTATGAGAAAATACACTACCTTTTTTCTATATATTGAAATCAAGTCCATTTCAGCTTTGCTGTCACTCTTGTTTGTTCAAGTTCATTTTCTTATCATAGATTCGGTTAAAGGCGTGTCTTTTGCCAATGAGAAAAGCAGTTGAGTAGGGAAAGAAGAAGAATTGGCTATACAACAGATGCTGAAACATTCTCCGAAAGTAGTTTTCTCTCTTTTTTGGCTTATTGACCTAGGTGCATATGTGCCCTGTGCGATTTTTATGAAACAAAGCATGCTGTCTAGCATCATAGACCTGGCATGAGGATCAAAGTATGCGAATTTATTTATTTCCCTACATGTTTTATAATGTGAATATCTCCTGAATCAGCAATATAAAAAAGGACAGTTCAAGTGTGGAGGATCAAATGCATGCAGCCTTACCTCCATGAGTAGAGAAGAACTCGTAATCATGAGATCACAAGGCTGAAACCTTATTGTTGCACTTAGGCTCATCTTCTTCCTAAATATGGAATGTCTTGTTTGTGTTCCCCCTATACATATAGGCTGTGTTACCCTACTTGTTCAAAATTTCAAATGAATGGTTACCACACCTAATCATGGGCAAGTTAGTTTAATTTTTTTAAAAAAAAGTGTTTTTTTAATAAGTAGATAGAATTAGCTTCTTAAAATAAATATAAAACTATTTTTTTTAAGCAAAAATAATTTAAACTTTAGACAAACATACTAAAAAAAACAAAAATTATTTATTTTATTAAAATAAACAGTTATTTCAACAAATAAGTTTCAATAAATTGGTTCCATATAGTCAGTAATTTTGGTAAGAGGATAAAGCTATAATGGGATTAAGGATCATCTTCACTAGCCTAAATAAACACGTCAAGGGGTACTCAAGTATGCTCACCTTTATACCTACACTTGGTTTCGGAACTAACTGAAGTAATCTCGAGATCCTGATCAGAACAGTATTGTAAACAATTTAACGTTGTCCTATAAATTTATTTACAATATTATGAGTACACTACTATACAACTGAATCATCTAAGTTTTCCTCTAGATCTATCACTAATGTCTAATATTTGTCAATAATTCATGGAAATATAATTATCTAAGAAACGTTTGAAGTTTGCTTTTGTGTTGTGTTTATGTATATGATCATCTCTTGTGATGTAATTGATTGTGGAAAAGTGAAGAGACTAATTGTATAGGTGGTAGTTTTGAATGGGGTGCTGTAGTATTGAATGGTCCACAAAGGTATAGAAAGGGAATGGAATGAAGCAAATTTCTATTTGCTTGAATGCTTGGTGGGGGATACAAAGGAATGATCATTGGTGGAATGAGCTTGAAATGTAAATATAACATCCAAATAAGGAAAGGACTATGGTTGAAGGGGAAAAAATGGGTGTCTTGGTACTCTGCCTCATTGTGTACGGATTTCATTAATTATACATTTTTCATTTCATAAATGGATCATAGTGGCTGTAGGTATCGGATTCATTTCGTTTATTTATGTTCATTGTTTTGCTTTTCAGAAAGGAATGACAAATGGTTGGTAGGAGATCCATCATGTTATTCTTTAAAACCCTTAATTAGTGCAATAGAAACTTTCTTCCTTTTAGTTCAATGTATTAGTAAAGGGATAACTGCTCTGATTCTTGAACACTTGAATCTCAATATTGTTTTAATCTAGTTGCTATGGCTTCTGCATTTTATTTTAAGTTATTGACTTTTTTCATTTTCGTTAATAATGTTATGTGGTGATGTTATTTTGTTTATAGTTTTGTGAAATGAATCAAGTATGGGCTCAATTATGAGGCAAGTTTATTCATATTTTTAACTGTTACTTTTTTCTCTCATCATATTTGTTCCATTTGTTTGTTTGAGTTCTGCCATGAATTTTTTGTCTTATGATGACAGAGTTAAGGCTCAATAGTTGACTGTTACTGATGTGATCAGGAATTAGTTTTATAGATCTTGATTTTTCTTAAAATTGAAATTGAAATGAATTTATTTATGTTAGAAAAATCATATTCCAAAAGGAAGTGTAGAGTAAAACTTTGTGAGAATCTCTCAACTCAATCCAAAAGCTACAAAGGACGATATTTCTGGTATCAGAAAGCTGTTAAATGTTTTGAGGTGATCATTTGGGTTGTCTTTAGAAAATGGAATGTTTATTAACCAGACGTCTTCAAGTGTCTTAGAAGAAAGAGGGGGGAAAAAATAATAATAAAATCTAATATTCATAAACTGATAGTATAAAAAGAATTTTATATTATGATGTGATTATAAATTATCGTTTAAATTATTTTAATATAATTATTTTAAAAATTAATAGATTTATTATAAATAATAAATTAATTGTAATTGGATAATTGTGTAAAAAAAAATTAGCTGTCCATAATCATTTTTCCAATAATAATAACACTCTCAAGGAAAAGGAGGGCCTCCTCGTCAAGATTCTGTCTTCTTTCCCGTAACTTTTGGTTATTCTTTCTTTGATTTGGATTGCACTCACAAGTTAGAAAATAGAACATAGTTGCCTACCACTAGGTGTTATGCGCTGTCCGACAAAGCCTCTCACCTAATCAAAATCAAGCCTTCTTTTTCTTTGGTGGTGGGGGGATTCATCTGCTATTAATTTTCTCTTCCTTGTGTATCTTTGTTGTATTCCATGCACAGTAACTGGTAGTAGGTCCTTACCAAACCAAAAAGGCCTCTCTCTTTCTTACTTTCTAAAGCATTGGAACTAATCAAAATCACTTTTGTGAAAGCCATGCGATTGGCTGATTGATCATTTATTTGTAGGATCGTTGTAATTCACAAGTTAGCTAAGGCCTAAGGTGGTTTTAGCTTTGCTTTTCCCCCAAAATTTCATATTCATGAATCCATGCATTTGAAAGTTGCGAGTTGCAAATTCAAAGTTTCCCTCTTCCTCCATGCAACCTCAAATTTTGTCTCTCCACATCTTAAACTTACCTTGTCTTATGTGTACGATCGGACAAGGGAGGGGAGCAACGTTTTTACTCATTAGCAAAGGTTGTGTGGGTCCTAAGTTTACTGTCTTATAGAAGAAGTTTCACTAATATGGCGGCCAAAGATTTTGCTTGGAGTCTAGATTTTGG
Organism: Glycine max; assembly: GCF_000004515.6. Taxonomy (NCBI): domain Eukaryota; kingdom Viridiplantae; phylum Streptophyta; class Magnoliopsida; order Fabales; family Fabaceae; genus Glycine; species Glycine max. The sequence goes on from NC_038244.2 coordinate 10,254,641, forward strand.
GCATTATTACTATGTTTGAATTTGGCCAGGTGTGAATACAGCCCATGCAGTGTTGAAAAATGAAAATCATGCAACCTAGACTAGAACCAGCTTTTGCTTCCTAAACAAATCTTGAATCACAAATTCTAACTTTATAGCTAGAAAGCACTCCAGTTGCAAGTGTGTTCCGCTTTTGGCAGTTCTACCCACGATGTCGTTTTTTCTACCTAATTGAGCACACTTGTGTTTTCCACTTATGCTCGAATGTCAAATCTGATCTTGTTTGATAGCAGAATTTTAATTTTGGTTAAATTTGGCTAGGTAACGTGATAAACGTTTGCTTTAGCTTCTTATAGTTTATGGAAAATAGTGTTTGTATTACATTTTTATAAAGATTTTCTTGGACAAGGGTTAAATGAATGCATTGGATGGATTTTATATTGAATTATACTCATTAAGAGGGAGTTTGTTACCCATAGTGATTTTACAAAATTCCAGCATCATTGTTTTTCACAGAAAAAGCTTGTAGCTTAGACAAAAGAAAAAAATATATTCATAATCTGTGGAAGACTTTTTTTTCTTGTGAAGAAAAGGTTTAGATTAAGAGAAAACACATCCTCTTGCAAAGTTAGAAAAGACCACCAACTTCAATTAGAATTTATATAGTGAAATTTAAGTATCGGTTACCAACATCAAAAGTTTGAAAATTGAACCCAAATCGTCGATAGCGTGAGTTTTAGATGTGTTAACTCCTACAAACTACTATGTGAAAAATGTATTAAAAATTTAATCTACGCATGACTTATTTAATGAAAAAAAAAACCTCCTGCTTATAGTGTATTATATTTCTTTTTAAAAAAAATATTTATACACATTCTTGTATCTAAATGTTGTAAAGTCCTAGCATTTGTCCCTTAAAGTCCTATGCCCGACCAATGAACTTTGAATTACTTAACCTAATGTATTATAAACATATGGTAAATATGATTCATCATTCATCCAATTAAATATAGTGATCTAGTCTTGCTAATCTATTAATTATTTATTTTTATAATTGGACGGATTGGTTCAATTTAAATATGGATGAATTGAATGGTTAGTAAAAAAATGGACTAAATTGTCACCCGATGCAACTACTAGTTTGCTGAAAGTGAGAGTTCGGACTTCCATTTCTATATCCTCTATTTTGTGGATTTTGTTGACAAGAGCAGAGTATATAACAAGAACAAATTTAATTTTTTTGAAAATGATAGAATCGAGGTTTTTATTTTTTATTTTTTTGAGCTTGTATGAGGGGAGTGCTTAACAACCAAATAGGGAAGTTAAACCCAGCTGGAGAAGTTGGATTCGTCAGATATTCATTCAAAAATGATTAGTGTTTGAAAACAAACAGAGCCTTACCCAGATGCTTTTGTACAAGTCAGCGACACGAATAATTATGTCCTAGTGACCATGCAGGCTTATTCAAGACTTATTCTTACGCAATCTTAGGATAGAGTTCACGTTCTATTTGCGCACATCGGCACATGGATTCAGGACATATTGACATGTCATTGTATTCACAAAAATGACGCCCCTTGTCGGAAATGCTCTGTTTCTCTGTTCTTATATCCTGTGTTTGCCTAAATCTTAGGTTCACCAAACATATTGCTTCTACAAATTGGACATGTCTGTTCCCCCATCTAAGGTTTTCAGCTCCCTGCAATCTCTTCTTGTGGCTATGTTTGGTTTTTGCATTAGGAACAGTACACCCAAACCCGTCTTTGAGCATGTGTAACGTGATTTTGTTAGGAAAAAAAATTATTTGGATGGTTTTAACTAATGTTCGAAAGATTAAAAAGAGAGTGTTTGAAATAATGTTGTTAGTATTTTTCAAAATAATTTATATTAAAAGAGCTTTTACGAGTTTTTTTGCCCTATAAAAAAATATTTATAACTCGTAGTATTTTTCAAACTTACTTTAATAAATTTATTGTTGAAACTTATTAAAATAATTATTTAGGTTGTTTCAGTAAGTTTCATGAATTAAATTTATAACTCGGGCGATAGAAGCTTACTAAAGTTTAATTAAGTTGTTTATTTGGATACATTTTAAACTTTATTAACGTTCCTTAGCAATCCGAGATAGATGATAATGTAGCTCCCACAAAAGGCAACCAATGAATGTTTGGTTTGTGTGTCTCTAAGATGGGACGGGTTGTAGCGTGCAAGAGAACTGTCTGATATATCCGTAAATTATCGGATGACTTAGATTAAAGATATGCCTTCCGGTTAAAAGATTGGCACTGTAATGGTTTTTTTAAAAGATGTGAATGTCACGTGGTATAACAAAATGCCAGGGAAACGATTCTCTCTCCCAAACCCCTGCTCCTTTACTTTCTTCTTTTTTCTTATCTTATTTTAACTTGTAAGATCTAGTCTCTTGCACGGATAATAAGATTATGTTGAATAAAATATTTCAATTTTTAAAAAAAATTATTAATTAAAAAATTTGTTTAATTTTTTATAAAAAAAACATTTTTTTTAGTAATGACTATTTTGGAAATGTTATATTTTTTAAAATGTTAACTTATAAATTTTATATTTTTTTATTCTTAATATAATTACCTAATTTATTAGTCATTCTTATTAAATAAATTATAATTAATTTAATGAGTTAATTTTTTAGTTTTTAATTAAATTTTAAGTTAATTTTATCCACATAACTTAAGTTTAAAGTTCATAATGTATAACTTTTATATTATTATAATTTTTAAGCTATCATTTTTTATATTTAATTAAAAATAAAAATTTTAAATTACTAAACTTATGATACAAGGACAACTAAATTTATATGACATGTTAAAATAGACCTATTATTTTATTTTCTAAATAAATTCAATAATCAGTAATTTTTGTAGTTTTTGATAATATATATTAGGCATTCAAAAAAATATTATATATATTAGACGAAAACAAGTACTTCATGCCTAATTGCTTTTTCAATTTTTTTAAAATAAAATGAAAGATAATAAAAATTAATGAATGATTTGTAAAAATAATTATAGAAATAAAATACTAATTTATGAATGTAGTCATATGAGTAAAATGTGTATAAAAATATTACACCAAAATATCATATTTCTTTTATATATAATTATAAGTGTATTATACTAAATTCAATAAATGGTACAATTCTAACCAGAATTACTTTGTACTGATATCATGGTTAGAACAAAATAAATGATTTAGAGAATGATTTTTTAAAAAAAATACAATTTCAAATTGTTGACTAAGTTGTTTTAACATTGATTTTAATTGTGTTTTTACTTAATACATATTTATACAATCTAATCAAATAAACAATGAAAGTTATTGATAATTTTGATTCACAATTCCTTAGTTTTGTCTCTTTTTATATAAGTTTTCTATATTTTTTTTTATCATCATTTAATAAAATTGGTGTTTAATATTAAATTAATAGATTAAATACGATGCCTCAAAGGAAGGAAACAGGGGGAGTAGCATATACGAGATCTTTAACCAGAGTTAGACAACAGAGAAAGGACATTTGTGTACCGTGTGAACTAATTTAAAAAAAAAAAAAAAAACAGTTACAATGCCAACTTTTTAACCGGAGAAATATTATTAATCCAAGTCATCCAATAATTTACGGATATATCGGACGGTTCTTATTTCTCTGGCACGCTAGAACCCATCCTAAGATGGATTTGGAGGCCTAAAGCAGTGAGGGTTAGAGTTAAATTTTTTGCTATCTGGAAAGATTCAGACATGTAACCTTTCTCTTTTAATATTAATTTTTTCAGCATCAAATCAAGCTTCATCTTTATGGCTTGTAAGTCTCTTCTTCACCCTTAACTTGCCGAATTCTGTTTTGGGATTATTGAGTGTGTAAATATATCAACCCGATGAGATGGACTCCTGATAACAGTTTCCCTTCCCGTGGGGTTATCTCCCCATGGCCCACCACACACGTGTTGCTACCACTTTAGAAAACTGGGTCCCATTTTGGACATAAAGTATGCATATTTTCTTTTTGAATTTTGTTTTTTTCCATGGGAGTGGGGCCCAAGGAGTTGCAATTGTCCACACACACAATATCAAAGCAAAGCTGGAAGCACCACACAATTTATCACATGCGCCATATCTCATGCACTTTGCTTTCGCAATATTTATCACCATATGTGCCTAGCTAGCTTTCCTTTTGCCATGTAAAAAAAATCTTATTCAGGAGGATTTCCATATGCAATACTGATCCTCTAGATTCTTGAATTCAAGAAAGTGTTGTCTGGTGTCAAATTATGATCATTTTTGTGAGGAATTGCTAATGTGTATAAATAGAGTTCAAAATATAATTGATTTTTTATAAATAACAATACCTTTTTCAAAGGGAATAAATGTGCCATGTACGATTAAAAGGACAAAACGTCAAATTAATACCTTATGATTTGTGAGTTGTTTATTTATTTAGATACGATGAACATGAACCTTCAGCTGAAAGGAGGGAAAATACTGAGGCCAGTGAGGGTCGGTTCAACTCGTAAACTTAAGCTTCGTCACAAAAAGGGTTGCATGATGGTCGTTCAAGGTTTTCATTGGCGCCTGTAGGGAAACCACCAAAATGAGTTTTTTTTTTAAAAAAAAATTATCAAATGAGACTAAAATTTAAATTAATATTCTGAAAGGAATAAGTCATACCATAACCTACTACTTTAATTAAAAGCCGCAAATTGTATTAGAATTTTTTTTTCGAAGTCATCAAAAAATTTATAACTTTAATTTTTTGTTTTTTTTAAACACGGTTTTAAAATTATAAGAGTTTTTTTATGTTTTTTTACTCTTAGGACTTTAAAGTGACAAGACTTTTTTTTCCTTTTGTATTTTTTTTTACCCCTACGCTTTAAAGTCGTAAGAGTATATTTACTACTTTAATTTTAATATTTTTTGCATATTTTTAAAATCGTAAATAATTTTTTATTTTAATTATTTAATGAATTAATGTATGTGTCTTTTTAGTTTTACTTAATATTTTTTATATTTTTCATTCCATCTATTTTAGAAAACAGCAGTACATGAATTAGGTGGTTAAATTATTTGCAATTAATGGATAGTTAATGAGGGAAGAGAAAAAATCCAAATGTATATATATATATACACTAGCTAGTGCATCTTTGCCTTTTCTTAATTAACTAGAATATTATTATTATTATTATTATTTTAAAAAAAAAGACTTTTCAAACGTTTTAATCCTTATATACTAATAAATTTGAAAAGAAGTCGGGCAGGAAGACCCATGTATTCAAATCCAACACTCAACTTATTAAATTAAACAAACCCAAATGATAAGTAACGAGGAGTGCATGTAACTGTGTAAGGTTTCTATAGTCGTATTTGATAAGAGAATGCCATTATATGCAATTAATAGTCAAATTGTCTTTTGTTTGGTAGAAATTAATAGTCAATTGGAGAGTGGTTTCTTTTGCATTACGGGATTTGGATTGTACCTATATCCCCAACATGGTCCTGCATGAGCCATATAGGCCTCTGTTTCAGTTAATGTGTAATTTACTAATTTACCGTAGAGTCCTAGTCAGAATAGGGGGGAAGACCAGTGATTTATTATAGATGAAATGTGCAAGGCACTCAACTCATCAGTATTTTTTTTTTCACTTCAATTAAAAATTACAAACTCCAATAAAAAAAAATTGAGAGTCAGGATAAAAAAATTATTTTTTAAAAATAATTTGAGTATTTTACAGTTAAAGAGAGATGGAAGGAGACACAACACTAAACGAGTAGTAATTTTAAGGATGCAATACCCAGCCCAATCAATTGATGCCTCCTTCATTCCTACTTACAATTTTTATTTTTATGCATCCTTATTTTCTCATCATATTATATATTATAATATTTTTTTTTCTTTGGGTGTTAATTAGATATTGTTGCCAAAATTCTTTCCCTCTCTCTTCTCTCTGCTCCTCCTACATAATGACGCAACGTGGCCGAATTCTTTGATGACGATTGAAAAGTCTACTTTGTTAGTTAAGAAACCACAAATGGTGGACAAGGTTTTAAAAAACATCAAGGGATGAATTGTTGAAAGTTGCATGGCCACGCAAACTCAAGCGGATGCAGAGTGTTGAATCCTCGTTTTGAGCGGAAAATGTAGCAAACAATGCATATTTTGAAATACAAGACTATTTCAAGATCAACAAGATAACTAATGCCGATTCTCATGGTGGAACCAGGTTGTAATGTTTTGGCCTAAATTGCTACCGTCATACGTTGCCATTTGGTGATTGCAAAATGGGGAGTAACGAGTTTTTAGCATCAGCATTGGGTGGCTGGTGCATTAATTCAATTAATCATATTTATAGGTATAATTTTTTTTATACATAACAATAAAAAATTATCCTATTGCCACATTATATTAATCGGTAAGATTACGTGATAAAATAATTAAATCTCAGTGAGTTATATTTATAGCATAAATGTATGAATATAATTTAAAAGTCCTTAAAATCTTTGTGTGATATTATGGCTTTTGATTCTCATCAATAAACGAAGAATTTACCATAAAAAAATATAAAAATAAAGTACTTAGTGCTTACAATATAAAGGACTTTTATCTTATGGTTTATTATGATATTTTTGTTAATTTTTATAATAATTATTTTAAAAATCATACTTAACATGAATTGATAACAAAAAAAACTATATCGACAAATATATAAAAATTATAAAAGAGTATTACATGTCTGTATATTTTGGTTGGCTACAGAATTTGAGTTTGCTTGTAAAGGCACCCAAGAAGGTCTGTTCCCCCTTCTCAGTTTGGATGCTCATTCTAGTCTCTTCTGCAAGAAGACCTTCATAGCCTCATGTGCAACACAGGCTCATCATATCAGAGGAATGTTTCGATAAATTTCTCCAAAATAAGAGGAAAAAGTTAAATGAGTTTAGGCATGCGTTAATGTGTAAAAATTCTTACATATTAGCTTTTCCAAAAATATATTTTTAACTTATATATAAATTAATGTTAGTTTATGAAAAGGTTTTTTTTATCAATATTTACGAAAAAAAAATATCTAAACATACCTTAAGAAAATTTGGTTAGAATATGATGACTTTAATATTGCTATGCAATTTGTCATCCATTGAGTCAAAAAAGCGTATTTATAACAAAAAAAATTAGGTAAATTGAGTGTCGAGAATTTAGAAGCAAAATAAATTTTGAGATTAAAATTATAATTATAGGCTATTTTCAAACAAAATTTTGTGAGAGTGAAATATGAACAAACTTTTTGTGGAACGTGAATTATATTTTTATCAACTGAACTAATTTAAGTTGGTAGTTACTATTATTTTTCTTAATTTTTGTTGTAAAAAAAAAAAAAAAACTTAAACGCTAGGTATGATAATGAGGCAATGCAGGAATGGATATTGGTTCTCCGTCCCTGTCTCCGCTCCCCAACCTTGTCCTGATTCCAATAAAGATAAAATTTTGCACCCTTCCATGTCCCCATTCAGACTCGGATACTACTTGTTTTCGCTCACCGGAAATTATTATTACTTTCTAAAAATATATTTGTATGTTTTTTTTTATCTAATTTAAAATTCAAAATTAATTTTAAATGTCAATTAATTGAGTAGGTCATAAAGATCTAATGGTTCATAACATAAATTCAATCTATTACAATAAAAAAAAAATGAGGTCAAGTCTCATGAAAAGATAAACATATATAAGAGAAATATAATCAATATATTTTTCAAAAACGGGACAGAGTCGAGTAATTACATATCAATTCTTGTCTCGCCTTGTTTTAAAAAGGCAAATAATGCTCATATATATACTTAATTAAAGTGTGTATTCTCATATAAGTTAAGGTAAATTTAAGTAGATATCCACAAATACCGAGATTTTTGTCACTCCTATTAAACACCAATTATTTTATAATAAAGAGTAATGTTTAGTAATAATATGGCATGCATTTACACATGTGAAGTCATATGCCATCTTAAAGTAAATATTAATGTAACATGTGCTGAACAGCATTTGTAAATTATGGTAAACGTCTAATACTTAGTTTGATTATTAGATATAAAAAAATGTAACATGTTTCAGTATATGTTACATAATTATTACAAATGATAGGGATAACTTTAAAAAATAAAATCAATAAAAAAATGAAATAACATTTTTTTAAAGTCTAAAGTAAAAAATTGTTATATTTGTAAAGTCTAAAATAGTGGAAATAACATGTTTCAGTATTTGGAAAGGAGAGTTGTGATGCACCTGCTAGAGCAGCGCGCGTGAAAGTATGTATTACTACGCTGACGTAACGCAAACCTTAAGCCGGCTTAAATAGTGGACGCAAGCTGCCGAAAGCCACGCCGTTACCATTTTCATCTGTCCACACTGTGCGCTCCTCGAGGAAACGGTCGAAAAAACTGAAGCGTAACCGGCTAACCCGGTACCCCAAAAACAAAAAAGTTGCATTTGGGTTCATTTCATAGCCAACCGCAGTAGCAGTCACCTAACCCCAGTCAGATTCTAACCCACCTTGGTTTATTTAAAGACACAAACTCTCTTCAACCCCTGGCCTGTGAACTTGTTCACCCTTCTTCCCTTTCTCACTTACCACTCTCCCCCTTCTTTCCAAAACACTCCCTTTCCCTTTCTATTCACTTCCCCTACCCTTCCGTGATGATGTAGATAGAGAATAAAAAGAGACCAGTGTGCAGTGAGAAAGAGATTGCTCACTTCTTGTGTGGGTTTGTTTTGTTCTTTGTGTTGGAATTTGTTCATGGGTGAAGAAGGAGAAGAGGTGTCAAGAGAGAAGGAACAATACATGGGAGTTTATGGAAATGAGTGGTTGTATTGTGGTTGCTCTGCAAATTGGCGCCGTTTAAGACACCAGAATTCCTGTTCCATGCCTTTTTTCAAGTGAAAAAAAAAAACAATTACTTGTTATCTCTCAGCTTTTCTTCTTGAGATCTTAATATACATTGACTTAAAAAAAAAAAAAAAAGGGATCAAATTTAAGTTCCTTGATCTTAATAAAGTTCCGTGCTTTTGTTTGTACTCATGAAGAGACTTGGCAGTTCTGATTCTCTGGGTGCTCTCATGACGATTTGTCCACCAACAGGTTAATTGAAAAAATTGAAACTTCGGTTTTTAACTTTATTTCCATTTTATTTCAAAATTCAGAAACAGATCCATGATGCGTGTTTCATGTTTGTGCCTTGTCTTGTCTCAACTTTTTTTCACAATCAACCATCCCAATTACTCAAACCCTTCCTTTTTTTAATACTCAAATTCCTTATTCTGTCTTTTTTTTTTTATATAAGTATTACATTACAACTCATCATGTTGAATTATGCTTTGTGTTCGTTTGTTTCAAGAGACAACAACAGTTACACTTAGACCAACCATGATTATGTCTTGATTTGAAAACAGACGAACACAGTCCGAGGAACAACCACGCGTATGGGAGGGAGTTTCAGTCCATGCTGGAAGGACTCGACGAAGAAGGGTGCGTGGAAGAACCAGGGCACCACTCTGAGAAGAAACGACGACTAAGCGTGGATCAGGTGAAGGCTTTGGAGAAGAACTTCGAAGTAGAGAACAAACTCGAACCTGACCGAAAGTTGAAGCTGGCACAAGAACTTGGCTTGCAACCAAGACAAGTTGCGGTTTGGTTCCAAAACCGTCGTGCCAGATGGAAGACAAAGCAATTGGAAAGAGATTACGGCGTCCTCAAAGCCAATTATGAATCACTTAAACTTAACTACGACACCCTCCAACAAGACCACGAAGCCTTACTCAAAGAGGTAGAGTTAATTACACTTGTATTGCCGATGTGGAATCTTTACAAGTACTGAAAGGTTGTTTGATTGTTGTGTTGGCAGATAAAGGAATTGAAATCGAGGCTGGTGCAAGAAGAGAACAACAACAACACTGAAAGCGATGTTTCGGTGAAGGAAGAGATGCTGACCACCACGCTCTGTGAAACCGCCATTCCTGGATCGGACACGAAGGAGTTGAGTTACGAGTGTTTTAACAAGAGTGATGAGGTGGGAGGGGGTTCTTCTGTGTTCCATGTGGATTTCAAAGATGGCTCTTCTGATAGTGACTCAAGCGCGATCTTGAACGAGGAGAACAACAACCACAGCCCCAACAATAACGCGGCGATTTCGTCGTGTGGGGTTCTGCAAAGTCACGGGCTTTTGTTGTCGCCTTCTTCGTCGTCGATGAACAACTGTTTCCAGTTCCAGAAACAGTACCAGACGACGACGACGCAGTACGTAAAGATGGAGGAGCACAATTTTCTTAGCGCCGACGAGGCCTGCAATTTCTTCTCGGATGAACAAGCACCAACTCTGCAGTGGTACTGTTCAGAGGAATGGAGTTAAGAGGAAGAAGCTTAATGAGGTTTAATTAATTGAGAGCGAGGGAGGGCATTTTGCAGGGTGTATAGTAATGGGATTGAGAGAGAAACTTTGTAAAAATGAAATGCTGAAGATTGAAGAAGAGAGGGAATGAATTGAAGAGCTTGAGAGAGAGAGAGGGGAGGGGGTTGAAGCACACGCATGGCTTGGGGTCAGAGATGAGAGGTTGATGACGATAAAAAGGGGTAATAATAATACTAATAATCATCAATCTCTCGGCCGTGCGGGGGTAATTTATGAATAATAATGATGATTAGGTCCTAATGAAATCTATCTATCTAGTGAGTAATGCTGTAAAAATCAGTCCACAATTCACCTCTGCTTCCACTCCTTCCTCTCCCACCACTTTTATCGGCTTTTGTAATTTTATCCAGACTTTAACTAGATTAATTTGTCCTTTTTTTATTTATCAAAATCCCCAATTCATAAGTTTTTAAGATTAAAATTAAATTTCTGTAAAAAAAATAAAATTTTTATGGTTTTTTAAAGAATTTTTATATGAGGTTAAATGTTTTTATATTATTGTTTTAATCATAATTTGTATTTTATTTTGTAAACTATCGATGTTTTTTTCATTTTTATTAGCATACTAAAAGTATTTAGGCTTAATATGAAATTTTATTCGGGTATTTTGCTTCTGTTTTTTTTTTTACAAATTTCATCCCTAACAAATTAATTTAACTTATTTTATTCTTAAATCTTAAAAATTTATGAATTTTATCCTTTGTTATTTATTTATTTATAACATAATTATACTTTTTATTTGTATCTATTTTTTATTTTACTTTAACAAAATTTATTTTTAATTTTTGTGTTTATTAATGAATAAGAGAATTCGTAAGTATTTTAAAATTGGATAAACTTCACTAAAAATTAGTGAAGTTAAAAGATAAAACATACAAAAAGACCTTAAAATTCAGCAAACCTTTATCATTGATGAACTTCACATCTCCCAAACATAGATATGGCGGAAGAGAATTTAGAACCTGAAAAATACGTAGCGAAGAATATTCCGTCACCTTCACCAACATTACTAGATGAAAGCCTTGGTGACGTTTTTGCTCCCCACCCCCACTATCTTTATCATCAAGACTACCAAGGACAAACTAAGTTTTCCCTAATCATCTGTTGGTAACAGCCACTATGCGTTATCGCTCTTATCCAACCACATTTTACTACAAACAAGTGTTTTATTAAAGAATAACTATGGAAAACAAAAATATTAATATATTAAAAAGGCAAGATTTTTTTTTCAAAAATTAAGAGAAAATAGAAAATTTTAAAAACTAAAATCCCACCAAATTGTTCTGAATTTTATAAACACTCTTTCCTAAAAGAAAATAAGGTTAAGTTTGACAATTTATTTTAATTAGTTTCTAACTTATTTTATTAATTTAAAAGTTTGTTTGATTGCTTCATAAATAAATTTTTTAAATAATTTCTAGTGTTTTTTAAAAAGTTAAATTTTAATTTATAATTTTTTATATATTTTTTCTTTTTTATCTTTAAAGTATTTGACCGAAATTCCTAGATTAATATTTTTTAGTTTATTTATACTAATAATATTAGCATAAGTATTATGTGTGTGCAAATGATAGCATATATAGAAGTATTATGAATCAATGCAACCAAATAGGTAAACACATAACACAACATGAATTAAATTGCCTTGGCTGATGTTGATTAGCTTCATAAACCCAACTTAATCTAATTCAATTTACCTTTTAACTCATCAAAATGAATAAATCATAAGTTAACTTATCAAATAAATAAATATAAATAATTTAAACACGACGTCACAATCATAAAAATATTACAAATTTATCTTAACATAAATATTTTTAGAAATTATCACCATGAGTTAAATAAATATAAAATAAAGTAACAAATTAACATGAAATTCACAACGTTTCATATAATATTTTGTCTAATAAATTAATATTTAATCACAAAATTTATAAAAAATATATAATAAAAAAGTACAAATCCAATTAATCAATCTAACTCATTCCAATCAGTTCTTTAACTTATTGGATTGATAGATTATGTGAGTTGGATTATACAAGTTGAATCATCCAACTCAACTTAATTTTTTGAATTAATTGAGTTGACCCATTAAATTTCACTCACTTTAACAATTTCAAACTTTTTTTATATAAATAACATTTTCAAACTAGAGACAATGTTGCAGCAATCTCAATTATAAAATAAATATTTTAATTCTTAAATATTTAAATATTGGATAATTTAATATAAACATTTAAAGACCAAAATCAATAGTAGTAATTATAAATTTAAGGATTACTTGGATGGAGAAGGAATTCAACTAGTTTATTATCAAACGAAATGTTGTCCAATTTGGCATCTAATAGTCGTGCATGAGATTTTGGGAGCCAGTAGTACTAGTAGGTATGTTTGTGTTTCCTTTACGACCTTTACTACCACTTTAATCAAATCTGTGCTAAAAAAGAAAAAGACAAAATATGATTAAAGAAAACGTCCCTAAAAAGCTGTGCCGTATGATTGGATCTGCTTCGTAACATTAACATCCTTCACTTTTGTGTTAAAGTTTAAAAGCTAAAAATAAAAATAAAACCCCCCAGCACACAGTATTTTTCAATTTTTCTATCAAGTAAGATCAAAGCATATGCATCGGGGTCAATGTAGTGCATATTTAAAAGAAGAAGATTTCTTAAAATAATATTATGATTATGAAAAAAAATAAAGAGAAAGCAACCCCACGAACAGCCAATAAGAAGATGCACGACACGTAGGCTGTGTTTGCTTCCTGAGAATGCAAACCCCCTTTCTTTTTTTCTTAAAACAAAACCACATTTTTATTGTGGGGTGTACGGATGGAGTAATGGGGATCAGCACACTTGATAAACCCGCTTGTATTGCTTGCAGGGTCGCACATGGCACCATCTTCTCTCTCTCTCTCTGATATTCTGCACTTAACTTTTGTGATCGTGCGTACGAGTACGTGTTCTATTTCTTCTTCAAACCCATTCATTGTACACGTGTACGGTGATGGGGCTGGTCCACCGCTTTGTTCAAACGGTCCCTCATCATGAACAGGACTGCGTGTGTAGTCATGGCACCTTATTTGATAAACACATTTAACTTATTACTTTATAAAACTATAGGTACTTCAAAAATACTAATTTCCATACTCCAAACTAAAACCCTGGAAATAACGGGTAATTCAGTTTGTTCATTTTTTTCTCCATCATCTGTTGATATTTAATTAAAGGGTGATGTGGTGAAGCGGGGAAACACTGTTTTGCTTTTCCTTGACCTTTGAGAAATTCCAAACAGCAATTCTCGGACAGGGTCCCAGTCCAAGTTGGAAGAATGGTACGCTATGTAAATTTATCGTAATGAAATTGATATTATTTATCAATATGTGGATGAATTATTTTTCTAGTGGAAAAGACGAGCAGATTCCATTTGAAGGTTTGATTTTCCAATACCCATTGAATTGGAAGTTAGGAGGGGTAAATTGGGCCAGATAGAGAAAAGTAATGCAGTACCCCCGAAGGAAAACAAAGAAATTATTAAAAAAAGGAAAAGAGTGGTCCCCTACATGGCGCCCCTAGCTTTGATTCCTGTGTTGGTAGAGCCATGTGATGTGGGTCCCACCATTGCTGCATCGAACATGTCAATTTCAAAGAGGTCACCGTCACGTAAAAATTGCAACAAAGCTGGAAGCTGGACGACCAGAATGTGTACAGTGTTCCTTCTTTGGACACCACCATTGCTCACACCTCATCTACCTAATAAACTTGCCACCTCTAAAGCCTCACATTTTTTTAAAAGTTTAAGAAGAAAATATGGGATTAGCCAAGCACTCCAAAAATTTAATTGATTCTTTTTTATTAATTCAAATATATATGATTCAGTCAAAGAAATTAATTGTGATGTGTAGTGAAGTAAATAATCAGTACTTATTTTTTACCTCTTTGATTTTACACTAAATAATATATGTTTAAATATTGACTTATAAATAATATTAAGGGAGTTTTTGTGAATTAAGGAAGTATATGAATTGTTATGATTTTTTTTTTATTCTTAGGGTAAAAAATAAATAAATAAATTGTGAGTTTTACGCCCTACATCATACTTAAAAGCATACTATTTTTTCCAACATGATTAGTAGTTTAAATGTATCCAATTAAAATTATTTATTATTATTGAAAGATTGTTCATAACTTTACTTATCATCACATGAAAACTCTAAGTTATATAGCAAAAATTAAGTAAAGAGGAAAAATTGTTTCATTTTAAATGTCTCTTTCCAGTCTTGACATGCTTTTCAAAATTGTTACCACAGTGGGGCAATGTCCTTTTACATTTGCTTTACCCTTCATCTTATTATTTTGAAACTAAATCAGACAATTAACTTGTCATACTACGCTGAAGAAATTAATCACATGTGCACACAGATTCAGTGCACCATATATACCAAATCACTACCCTCCAAAATGAGTCGATGATTTATATTCCCCACTCACCGCAACTCGGTCATCATCGTGGCCAACAAGGACTCCTCCGACGAGGAAAACAACCGTCGCAACCTCATCAAGCAGAACCATCGCAAGCCTTACCATCACAAGCAAAAACACAGCGATAGGTTCGATTCGGTCAGCCTCGCGTTCTCCACCAAATACATCCCTAACGGAACCATAACAGAGCACTTGCAGATCTGTGGTTTCAAATATGATCATTTTTGTTTTATTTCGGAGAGGGATATGCAAATAAAAGGTGGGGGATTTTGGATTTAGGCTAGAGAGAGAGAGAAGAGAGAAGAAACGCCGCCGCCGGATATCATCTCCAACGATGGTGAGCGATGTCTGGTGGCAGTGAGTTGAAATAATCTGGTGTGGTGTGCCTATAACAACAATATTAATCTAATGGTTAAAAAAAAATATGGTTCATAATGGATCATCTATAAGGTGATCCACCGTAGCCTACTCTGTCATTCTATTCTTGTTTCAACCTGTTAATAGATTCTCTCGAGATAAGAATATGATAATTGAAAATGTGAAATTTGGGGTAACTAACAGCTTGACACGTGGAGTTCTCAAACTTGTAAACATAAAAAACTAACATCGTTAATTATTCTAGCCCTTCAATTTGTTATTCCCCTGTGCATTTTTTCAATTTAGCTTCTATTACTATTCTCTTCACGGTTATAATCTACTTACATGCCAATCATGTTTATGCATCAATATTTTTCATCCAAATAACATAATATTTTCAATGTTCCATTTTCATCGTAACATGTGAGAAACGTGAAAGATGTGATGACATGTGAAATGGTAAATGTTGTAGTAGCAATTTGTTTCAAAATACATTAAATTATTAGGGATGTTGATCAGGACAATTACTTCAATGTCATTCCATATTTGTTTAAATCTTGATTAGGGATAATATCTTACATTTCCTCCCATTCGTGTTTCCCAATTTGATCCTATAAAAATTAGGGCATTTGTTTCGTTCTACCCGATGTCCTATTTTAAATTAGGTAATGACCCAATCTCTCGTCCCATTCTTGCATATTTTTGTTTTTTGCTCTTTTTTTTTTTTTTATCATTGATCTATATAGGGGCAATGGATATTAATTTTAGTACCTATAATTCGGATAGACATGTCTGCATAGAAGTTGGTTGGTGCGATGAGTTTCCACTTTATTTGTCACATCATTTTTTAATGAAATCTTTTTAATGATGAGTATTAAAAGACAAGGAGTTTAATAAATATATATTATCAGGGAAATTATGTTGTCAAAAATTAAAAATAAGATTTTTAGGATGATAATTTGAGAATTTTTTTGTTCTTAATCATTATAATATATATAAAACGTATCATAAGAACAAGAATGATTAATTTTAACCGTTAGATTAACATAAAAGATTAAGATTAAATATTTTAAATTAAAATTAAAGTTCTATTTAACTGTACAATTTCTAAAACAATTTATCAAATAAAAAATTAAATATCTTAAAGATTTAATTTATATCATTTTAAAGTATCTCAAACTTATCACTATGATGACCACAATTATTTCTGTCACATTTGTCATAGTTGTTATTGCAACCACGATCAACTCTCACTATCATCATGATTGTTATCATCGTTACTTTCATCATCATCACCACTACCGTGATCATCACCATAACTACCATCGTCATCATCACAATTGAGACGGGTGATGGTGGTTGCGATGAAAACATTTATGGGAATAATGATAATCATAGTGGTGATAGATTTGAGATATTTTAGGATGACATAAATTTAATCTCTAAGATATTTGATTTCTTGTTTGTTAATTTTTTTATAAATTTTACGATTAAATAAAACTTTAATTTTAATTTAAAATGTTTTAATTTTAATCTTTTAATCTAATCTAAGATCGAGTTTGATTATTTTGTAAGATAATCATTCTCATATATATATATATATATATATATATATATATATATATATATATATATATATATATATATATTATTACATCATATTATTTATCAAAAAAACATATAATGCTTACATTGGGAATTTATCTTTTATTATAAAAATTGTTAATAACTTATTGTAATTTTTTTACTAATATGAAATATTTCTCGTGTTCATATACCGTGGCCACACGCTCAATGACAAGTAGTTGGTGATGTATTATTTAAATACTTAATGATGTATTATTTTTTTACCTAGCTTATAAACGAAGCGAACATGAGTATTAAAGTAACTATATATTAACATACTTATTCTAATTTTATTTATTTAATTCTTATTTCTTATAAATTTTGTAGGATTGCCCATTAAAATCCTTAATTGGATGCTATGGTCATTTTTGTTAAGAATCAAGAACTTAAATTATTTTCGAATGAATGTACAGAATTTTATTGTAGTTTCCTTGACCAACATTTCACATTGGACAAGTTTATAGATTTATAAACATCTTCCATGTATGATATCAATATTCTGATTGAATATGAGTGATTTTCGAATTAAATTGTTAAGATGCTTATAATTTTGTGTTTAGACCAATTGTCGTAATAAGCACTATTTATTATTGATATTTTTTGTGATTAAAAGAATTAATGGGCTATTTTATAAGCACACAGACTCACGTATATTATATTTAGGTCACTTGACATTTATTGTTACAATGTTATCTATTAACCAAAGATTTAACTATTTGAACCTCTTATTTTAATCTTGTAACTTATATGTGTTTGATGAATTTATTTTTTCAATTAATGAATTTTGTGAAATATTTATTAACTTTAAATGATTAATATTTATTAAAAAAATTCATTGATCATTTTTAATGAAATATTTTTTATCATAATCATGATTTTTTTATAGGACTCAAATACGATCCATCACTTAAAAAATTTAAATCTAGTATTACTCAAACTAACGACATATTAGTCTGTTAGTAAAAAGATTTCTATATAACTTTGAATTATGATTAAAAATAAAAAATATTATCAACACATTCCATTGTAATTTTCAAAACAATCCAACCATGATTACTAATAAAAAAATGTCTATTCATTAATTTATTAAGATCTGTATCCTTACAGCACTAATTAAAACATATCTCTTCTTATTAATATAGTAAATTTTATGGAAAAAGATTGTAAAAAAATCACTATTGACCGAGTCATGTAAAAATTTAATATAAAAGGAATTTATTCTCCCATGACGCACATTTTTGTATGCTTAGTTTATTGAATTTTTTAATAATAACTTCTAATCAATTCGAACTTGTTCACATTTTTTTTTACAGCAGCTTATTCACATTCTTACAATTCGACGAGTATCTGTTCATACATCTTAAATAAAACCCACCCAGAAAAAAAAAATTATGACATAAAATAAACATAGTTAATATTGAAACATAGTATAGGAAAGCCGTCCAGACTGCCCAACAAATATAGTCAAGGTTAATTAGAATATCATTTGCAACAAGGTACGGCTTCGTCTTAGTTTATGATTGATTTGACGATAATATGCTGTAAAATATATATATGTTATTTTTTGTTGAAAACTTGAAATATGTCAAGCACCATCAAATCCTCTATCTCCTTACGTTTCTGTTTGCATAATAAAAACAATTTTATTAATTTATAATAATAACAGCCTTTTAAACTGATTTAATTAGTTGAAATTAGAAATATTTTATTAAAATATTTATTATATAAAAAATTATGTTCAACAAAATATTTCAATTAACTTGTAACTTTTTTACTAACAAAAAAAACTCATTTGATTGTTTGGTAAATATTTTTTTAATATTTTTTGAAACTTTAATTGAAATAATATTTTTTAAAGCATTAACTTATAATTTTTTTAATAATATTTTTCTCTTTTTACCCTTAATATATTTAACAAATTTTTTGATTATCTTTTAAAATAAATTATGATTTTATTATTTTTCATTTATTTCATACTTTTAAACTATTTCAACTATTTCAACAGTTAATTTTATAAAATACTTATAATGTAATAAATTAATTTTTTAACTATTAACTTTCCGTTAACTTTTCAATTTTTAATTGATTTTTTAAGTTTCAAGTTAACTTTTCATCTAATTTTTCTTAACATAACCAAAATGTCTTTTGATAATAAAATTAGTCCTTGAAGCTTCGACTAAACAAAACTAATTAAAATATAGAGCTTATGGATTCGAAGGTTATGCTGTAATATTAATATTGTTAGGCTTTGATGTAAGATGATGTGCCCTAGTTAGAGGTTCGTCATGGCTACGAGTATGAGTACCGCTGAGCTATAATATTTTTTTATCTATCGTTTTCTTTCTGGGCCCAGGAGTGGTTGTAGATGTACACTTTAATGTCCATTATCTGTGCAAACTTCTAGATCAAATGCCTAGCACGAAACGAACTAGTCATAATATCGGCGCAACGGCCGAATATTATACTATAACAAAAATTAATAATTCTTAACTGTAGGTAATTACTTAATTAAGTTTGATCTAAGAAGACAGATTAATCTTGTCAACAAACTTAAATGGGGATCTGAAAACAACTGCAAAAATAAAATGAAATAATAAATGAGAGTGAATATGAAACAAGCAGAAAGGAACCCAAACCAAGAGCTAGGGAGAGGGTAGCTTTCTGTCTTCTTATGCACCATCGAAGGTTTTCATACTGTATGTTGCACTAGTTGTTATTATATAAAAAAATTAGTATAATGGGGTAATTAGCTAAAAACTGAGGACTGACGGGCAAGTAAAAAATAATTAGAGTTAAGTTCCTCTGTAGATTAGTTTCTCCACAAGCGTTTATTAGAAAAGAAAATTTAAAAGGAAATAAAATAAACTTCTCCCATAAACTAAAATTAACGTATATCTAATTTAAAGCTAACTTTTTGAAGGAGTTAAAATCATTTAACTTTTCTCTTAAAAGTTTATTTTAATTTATTCATAGTTTTTTTATCGACAAATATTAATTATTAATTTGTAATATTTGTTAATGAATAGATTCAAACTCATAATTTTTTTTTTCGTTCCTTCAATCCCTAAGTGACCTTATAACTATTAATTTATCGATAAGTTAAATTTAATTTATAAGAAAAACTTATTTTATTTTTTCTCCTATAAATATTTATAGAAAAGATTATCCAAACATAACTTTATGTTTTGCTCGACAAACAAAGAAGTATATTTATATATTTATATATATAGAAGAGCACAAGAAATGCAAAGGATTACAAAAGATGGTTACCAAAATGGCAGTTACGCACATTCTCCTGATACACAGAATCTTAAGATATACACGGTCTAAGAAATGCATACCAGAAGATTCTCACCAGCAAAAGGCGTAAACTGTGTTTTGATATAGCACCCCTTCATGTATGAACGTCCTTGCAAACAGGACTTTATCGGGGTTGAATGAGTTGAATAAAATTGAAATTAGCATAGAAGTTATTGATAAAAGGAAACTAATTGTTTAACTGATAGAACCTCTAGTTGAGAAGCTTGGTACCACCAAGGAACGTATCCATCGACAGAAGCTTATTAGCTAAAGAGTATCATAGTGGGTATTGGAATTATTTAACAGTCAAAACAAGTGACTTCTCGTAATGTGATTTTAGCTGAAAAAAAATATTACTTGGGAAACCTATTAGTGGATGAACATGGATTCATTTAGTTACTTAAGGGGTGATTTTAGAATGAAAAGCAATAATTTTCCTTGATGAAGTCGAAATGCGATTTTACCTGAAAAAAAGGATTACCTGATCGAGAAACCTATTATTAGTTGATGAACATGAATTCATTTGGTTACTTAAGAGATGATTTTAGAATAAAAAGATGACAATTTTCCTTGATGTGACCATTTGGAATGTAAGATGTCCCAACCATTGGCTAGCTTATTGCAGAAAATTAAGTATTTAACCAAGTATATTGATGATAAACAATTGCACAAGTGACTCCTACATTAGGAAAACATAATCAAAGGGAAAGATGATAGTTATATTATTATTAACTTTAAAATGCCATCATTTAAAATTCATATACACAATAAATTATGATTAAATTGTAAATTACTTTTTAAAATCAAAGTATTTAATGGCATACTATTAGCCCGAAATTACTCGACGGAGGATAGATATATAAGTTGGAAAAAAAAACAAGACTTAGGATGGTCAACTGTGAAGGTTGGAGAACAGATTAATCAACTCCCATGTGTTGAAACTTGAAACTTAAAAGCAGGTGGCGTGTTAGAGGAGTCATGACTTGCAAAGCGTGACAACGACCATGAAATAGAATAGGGGAAGCGGAATGAGAGAGACGTCACAGTTTATGACAAAAAAAAATGGGACTACTATTTATGAGACTGCGATTTGTCATTTGCTAGCTTGTGCATACAGATATCTCTACATTTGACCTTCATGTTCATGGGGCTTTTATGAATTGTGGACCACTCCACTGTACCTGGATGATAGATGAACAATGAGTCAGATTAAATTGATGATAATGTAAATTTTCTTGGGTTTCAACCGCTCCTTATTAAAAATAGGCTCAGTTATGTACGGAAAGTCCATAAGAAAGGAGCCTACTTTCTCTCACATGCTTTTTAGTTTGATCATTGATGAATACACTACTCTTTCCAGTTGGGCAACCCAACATGTTAGTAACACTTTTTTTCTTTTCTTAAATAACTTTTTGTCCCTATAAAATATGAGATTTTGTATTTTAGTCCTTTAAAAATATTATTTTAATTTTACTTTCTGTAAAAAATAATTTATTTTAGTCAATATTATTAAATGTTAAATGAACGTTTGAAGTTTATTGACTTGACACATTATTAAAAAGTTTGATAGGATAATTATGTGTAATTTTTTTTTTGATAAAATGTGTTTTAAAATTATTCATCAATTGGTATCATGTCATCAATTTTTTTTAATACATGATGATTTAGAAACACATTTTACAGAAGTTAGACTTCTTAATGATGTGATAAATCAAAAGATTGTCAACATCATTTTTAAGCCATCAATTAATGTTATTACTTGGCAATAAAAACTAAAATAAAAAGAACCCTATTTTATAGGTACACAATGTTACTTAAGCTTTTTCTTAAGGTTAAACTATAACTTTGATTCTCTTTTAATTTTTTTATCCACGATTTTAGTTGTGAGATTTTAGAAAATAAGCAACTTTATTCCAATAATTAATTTTGTATATGTTGATTGTTTAACTTAATGGTTAACCAATGATGTGTCAATATTGTGATGAGGTGGAATATAACATTAAATAATTAAAAAATAATTTGAATAGTTAAATATAAAAATAAATAAAATAATCATAGACAAAATTTAGTATTAGACCAAAATTAGAAATAAAAGAAATCTGTGAATTAAATTGCGAAAAAATAAGGAATCAAAATCACAAATCAAGAATTAGATATCAAAATTATAATTTAACCTATTTTTTTTATAAAGTGTGAACCACCTAAATCTTTTATAGAAAATAATCTTGTTCAAATCTGGTAAGATCTTTATAGGTAACAAATATCTCTTCCTATCAATCATGCTTTCAATTTAACATACACATATTTATACAATTTTCGTGTGTGTTTTATTAATTTAAGAATTGGACTCACCAATTGAAAAATAAGACTAATATATTAAGTATAAACTATATGCTTGTATCACTTGTAGGACTATTAAAAAATCGCTCACTAGCACCGACAATAGTAATTGCTAAATGGAGAAAATCTGTCTCTAATTTACTTAGAGACCGAAATTGTCAGTTGCTAAAATCAAGTCGCTAGGCTGTTAGCGACGGATATCGGCTCCTGTCACTAAAATAGTCCCGAAAATTGCTGTCGCTAACAGAAATGGTTCGCTACAGAGTCTTTAATCGCTTCTATATTTGGGAACCAAAATAGCGACTGAAATAATAGTCAGAGTTCAGTCGCTGAGTTATAAAAATTAAAATTAGTCACACATTAATAATTACTTGAGAAAATATTTTTATAATTACTACTTTATCTATTATTCTTTAACATTATGCAAAAGAAATAAAATAATATATTTTTCATTTTTTTCTCAAATACTATTTACTTAACACAATTCATCCCATGAAACTAATCTAACAATTCAAACTTAGCCCAAAATGACTTATAAATTTTGGCATAACATACCCATATTCATGAGCAAACGCTTTGCAATTCATTGGTAAGCAAATTTGGAAACAAAATTAAAATTTCCAAAAAAAATAAAATTAACACTTAATTATTACTCAGGACAGTCAGATTTTCTCATAACTAATTGCGAGACTTGTTTATAAAGTCAAAAGATATTGATAAAAAAGAGAAAATGAAACCAGCACAGTCGGCCTTAAACTCAGCCAATCTACGGAGTTCACAAAAATTGAGAGAGAAAAAAAAAGATAAACAAATTTAACTTTTAACTTTTAGCATATGTTAAAATTAACTTATCATTTCAATTTTTTGAGAAGTTAGATGATAGTTTCCATAAAATTTAATTCAATTACTTAAATTAATTTTAATTATGTGAGAAACTAAATTTATTTATTTACATAAATTTGACTAGTCTCACTTGACCCATAACTAGAGGTGAGTCAACCTGGACATGAGTTACCTCAACTTGTGTTAATCTTTTTTATATATATATATATAAGTTTATCTTCTCCTCCCTTTTTATTTTATTTTATTGATATTGATTAGTGTTTGATAACAATGATTTTAAGTTCATTGTTATGAATTAGTATGTTGCTGGCTTGTTGTATTTATGTTTTTTTTTATATTTTTTATTTTTCATTTTTCAAAATTAGGTAAATATTTTAAACTTATAACATGATAAAAAACAAAAAAAAAAACACAGCAAATAATAAGAAGAAATAAAAATGATCATATTAAATGATACGTTACGAATTTACTCAATCACTACATATAAAAAAGTTCAGATATATAATATATAACAATTATATATTATATATGTATATTAAAAATTTGTTATATATATATATATTTTATGGAAATAAAAAAAATATTACAGATATTATTTAAATTTTAGTTGCTTGTGATACTTAAGATTTGAGACTCTTTCACACCTAATAAATTAAATTTTGGGGTTGGATTCTTCTCTTATACTTAAATCCTAATAATTAATGTTTTCATTGTGAATGCATTTTAGATGAGTGAAGTATTAAAAAAATGACTATCATTGGATCAATCTTGATAAAGTAAAAGTCATCGTGAATATTATTCCTTGAAAGAATTACAATATCAAGAGTCTCACAGTTAATAAAAAATGCATTACTTGATATAATATTTAAGCCTTAAAATTTTCCTACCTAATAATCTTTTTTTGGATTCAACTTTTCTCTTATGATTTGAACTTTAGTTAAACCAAACACATGTTAATTTTACAATAGAACTCATGCATGAAAAAGAATTCCCATTTTTCTTTTGTTTCTTTCGGCAATTACTAGGGTAATACTTTTTTTTTTTTTATGTTATAGCGACTACCATTTCCAACTTATTTTAAAATTTGGAGTTTGGTACGTGTCTTATATCGGGGGTGGGGACATGCCGTTGAAAAGCAATGCAAATGCAAGAATATGCTTTTATATATATATATGAGAGAGGTAGAGAAAGAGAGAGAACGCACCAATGAAGCTATATTGGAAAATAATAATTTGGTTATCACCTTTAAATTTCACTTACGTCCCTATCTGGCGCTGCTCCTAAATAGCTTCCGAGCCTGGTATGTTTTCGCCTGGCTCGGCTAATAATGTGGCTTTGAATTAATTAGTAGCTTTTTTTATTTTTTACTGACCTACATGTTCATCATGAGTACTGATTAAGAAAGTGTTTTATTTAATGCATGCACGTTTGCACGATAAAATGTAGGGAGTGGGTGTGGTAATAATCTCTTAAATATATACAGTGTTATTTAATTTTATTTCAAAAATTATGTGTATGAAAAATCATTAATTAAAAAAATTATAGCTTTGATACCTAATAATATTCCAAAATAATCATTAGAGACATTAGTCACCATTCTCTTCTTGAACCGAGAGGATGTTTTAAAAAAACTTTTATTGTTTATGTAAAAAAATCTATATTAATTAAAAGCTATGTACCGAAATAACTAAAAATGTGTTCACGTGTACCCTTATCAAGAAATTATAGTAATATTTTTTTTTAACATGTTTTCTAAAGTTTTTTCTTATTATTTAACGAAATTAATATATGTCTTATCAAATAATATACATATTATATAACTTTTTTTCATACAATAATGAAGAATACATTATAAATAACATGTTAGAGGATTAAAGTTTTCCTATTTTTCTTACAAACACAAGTTTTTTGAGGTAATTACCAAATTAATTTCTTAACTATTAGTCTAGCCAAACCATTTTAAAAATAACTTATAGACGACTATTCACAACAACAATGTACAAAAAATCTTGCTAATTGAAACTAGACTCGGAATTATTAAGCAATAACATCTCAAGTTTAACTCATAATACAAAAGATATACTTAAAAAGATTTTATTAAAGGTGACCAATTAAATCTTATTAATAATTATTTATCTTAAAAATTTATTATCAATTAGTAAATATTTTGTTTTATAACATGATAACAAGGAATTATAATGAATCAATAGTATCACATGTTTTTTTGTTTTGTTTTGTTAAGTATCACATGATAATAGTATCACTTTACGCATTCCAAAAAATCGTTTGATAACTATTTTATTTTCATTTAACAAAAACTCTATTAATGTTTATTCCTTTCATTTACTTAACTCAAATTGAATACTTTATTTGAGAAAAAACTAATTATCTGATCACTTTGATCAACAATTAGCTGTGACATCTTAGTTGCGTGTTTAAATTTCTGCTAAATAAATAAAAACTATAAATCACATGAAAAATATTTAAATGTTTCCTAGAGTATGAACTTCGTATTTGGCTGCGATGTAATATATGTCTGAAAAAAATAGTTAAGAAACATAGAGTACAATGTTTAAATGCTGAAAATACTTTCATATTGGAATAAGAATTAAAAACTAGATTTTGTGCTTTCTCAGCAGATTTCGTCCCATGGTTTATTGGATTGATAATTCATACGCAGTAGTTGTCACCATCTAGGCTGGAATAAAAAATAAATAAAACAAGGGGTTTGAACAAATTCTAAAGTGATCATAGAGAACAAGATTGTGGTCATCAAACCTGCCGACACATAGCAATAGTGTGCACATGTTTGGTTTGGGGGAAGAATACAGAAGAGAACATAAACAAACTTGGCAACCCCAAAAATTTAAAATAATGAAAAGCAAACCAATACATTAAAGACGCACTTCCTCGATCTGTGCAATGTCGGCACTTTGTGGTTAAATCCTAAAATGACATTTTCCCCGGAAATTGCATGGAACAAACAGCTATGCGGTGTCAAGTGTGTCAAAAACAAAAGCTATCTGGCGTCGTCAATTGTTCTCTTTTTGTTCATGTATAGTATTTTTCTTGTTTTTATTTTGTTTGATAAAAATGCTAAATTCAACAACAAGACGATAAAATTAATGAATTGCTTGTGAGCTTGCAGTATGGCTCATAAGTTTTTGAAGAATATGAAGTACAAAATATATTTTTGCTGGCTAGGTACTATTTGGGCAGTATTGGTGGAATTCAACTGGCGTCCGTTAAAGGGTGCATGAAAGAATTAGACATCAAGTTTTTTTTTAATTAACGAGCCACAATAATATTTTACGATAGGTAAATCTGTCTGAGTAAGGTGGAACAAATATTTTTCATAATTTACGACACGTGGACTTGAATCAATTGTAGCTTTTGGATGCATGAGAAAGACAGGCTAATGCTACGACTCATTAGATGATATTCAGGCTCAATGATATAGTGATCATTTGACAATAATGGATTTTGAACTCTTAATTTTGATCCATGCAGACTTTATTTTAGGGTTAAAAAATAGAGAGATATCAGATATAATAAGGACAAACCTTAGAAAGATCCGTGTACGTAATTTACTTTTATATGTTTTAAATTTCAGCATTGATATATATGTGTACATGTTACAATTGTTTTCGGAATCACGTGTTTATAGGTTATATAAAAAAATGTACAGATATTATTTCTCATTCATTTTGTGGCCCATGAGTAAATAGAACTATATATAGTCGCTGAAAAGAAGTTTTTTATTATCACCAGATGAGTCTGGCAACATTTTGTCATGGCAAGACAGCAACGTCTCAAAAATTTGAACAGTTTACTCGTAGTTTAGTGGAAAATAGTTTAATTTGGTTAAAAATTTTACATATTCCTCTCGTGATTCTATTTATAGTTCTGCGTCTAAGCTCAAGAGCTGAGCGTCTGAGCCAACACTGCTAACTAAGATCTTATTTAAAGTTTTAAGCTTTTATTAAACATCTCAAATTTAGCATAAAACTTTTCAAAAGTTTCTTGTGTGAAGCCATAGCCAATATAGTTCTAGTATTGTCACAGTGGCATTGATCAGTGCGTGGTGACGGAGGGATTATGAGAAAGGACCATGCCTTTGCCCATCCATCGAGATATTTTCTTTAATTATGTATTTGTGTCTATATTTATAAAATCTTCACGTTTTAGTTTCTACCTTTAGAAACTGTGTTTTAATTCTTACACATTTTTTTAAATTTGTTTTAGTCACAATAATTTTAGATAACAAACGAAAATAAATTTAAAAATGTGTAAGAACTCAAATAAGTAGCTTTTAAATATAAAAATTAAATGAATAATTAAACCAAGAATTTTTACATACACCTTGAATCATATACTTAAAATACTATAAACACCCTTTCTTGAATATTTTGATTTGAAACAAAAATTAAAGAAAAATAGTATAGTTATTTTACTAAAATATAAAATTTTAAACATTATAATTATAAGTTCCATGAAATTAAAGTTATAATATTTTAGTATTATAATTTAAATCAAAATTTAATTGTTGAGTGTAATCTCTGATATTTAAGAAATTTTCATCCCGAAGGTCATAAAGTTTGCTCTTTTAGTTATGGCCCATAAAGGGGTGGTCGGGACAAGTGGGCCCAACAAATAATAAACGGGGCAAAATAGGCTAATAAGGCCCCATTGATAGGGACTAAGTTCTATATAATGTGATAGCTTGATCGCAAGACACTTTGTCTTAATTGGAGACTGGAGTATTGCATTAGAATTCATGATAAATTAAATTTTAATGATGTTCATTTACTTAAGATAATTTAGATCATAAATATTTTACCGCATACAAGTATCATAATGAACTGGAGTACATATTGTAACATTTTATGATATTTATAATCTAAATTATCTTAAGTAAATGCCATGAATGGACCATGAATAAATTATATAAGTAAATTTTATATATCTAATTCAAATGTTGTATATTAATTCTTTGCTTGATTTAAGAAACAAAGAGAAAGAAAAGAAAAAAGAGTAGAAGATAAGATTATTGTTAGATTGTTTAGTAAGAAAGAAAATAAAAGAAAAGAAAAGGCAAAAAATCTCTCTTCTCTTATTTGACTGTGAAGAAAATAGAGGAAAAAAAAGTGAGCAAGAAAAAGGAGGATAATTTTAGCTTTTTATTTCACAAAAGCAGCCTTCTCCAACTTTTCTTCCAAAATGGGTGGATGGTAAAATAGTTAGATCCATCTATTTTTGTTGGGTTTCTTTTGTTCTTGACAAAATGTCAAATGGTGAAGGATGGAATAAAATTAAATAAATCTTATATTAATATCTTTTGAGTGGTTATATATACATTAAATTTTAAAGGTCAGATGACTTATTTAGTTATTTATCTTATTTTTTTGGGTTCAATTTAGTTTTTTATATTTAAAAAAGTTCACTTTAGTCCTTTATTCTAATTAAAAGGTTCAAAGTAGTCTTTTTTTTCATCTAATGTTAACGTTGTTAATAAAGTAAATATATTGACAACTAAAAATCGTTATAAAATGTAAACTTTTTTTCCTTTACTACCCTTATTTCTTTCCTCAACCTTCTATTTGATGCCCTTAATTTCCCTTTCCTTTTCATCAATCATATCCCTCGTCTCCTCCTCAAACCTAATATGCTTGAAATTTTCAAGAATTCCTTTCACCACTTATGCGAGACAGTGTCAAAACATGCATTTGAGATGCTAGGCCTCTCTCCACCAACACCAACAAGCCCTGCCCTTTATTGATGATCTCATTCTCATATTCACAAACACCGACAAGTTCTATGATGAGATGCTTGACCTTCGTCTGTCACCACCGACTTCGATTTTTGTCAATGTCGACGTCTGCAAGATTGCCAACGAGTCCCCCTCAACCTCCTTCAACAAAATCTATCCTTTTCCAAACTATCATAACTTGAGATGAATTTGTGATTTGGGGTTGTGATTTAGGGTTCTTGATTTATGGTTGTGATTTGGGATTCTTGATTTGTTCTAGGTTTTGTTTTTATTTTGGATTGTGATTTGGAATTCTTGATTTGTGGTTGTGATTTGGGATTCTTGATTTGTGGTTCTTGACTTTTTTTTTTATTTTGGGTTGTGTTTTTCATTTAGGTTTTAGCTAATGTTCTTCATCTAAGTTTTTGGATGTTGTTCTTACGTTTATATAATGAACATGTTTAGAAAAAAAATTACATTTTATGATGATTTTTAGTCATCAATAACTTTATATTATTAATGGCGTTAAATCTATCTTGACAAAAAGAATATTTCAAACTTTTTAATTATCATAAATGAACAAAGTGACTTTTTTAAAAGATAAAATATCAAACTGAACAAAAAAATCAAATAAGGGACCAAATCGGTTATTTAACCAATTTTAAATGAATTAGACATTTGTACAAAATTTATATAAATGTGCTTTTTAAAGAAGGGAGCATACATACTCCTTTTGGTTTTAGTTGTTAGATATCTTGGAAAACAAATGAATAATATTGATTGATCATCATATTTAACCTGGTTTTCCCTAAATATTAGTAGATCTCAAACTAAACCAAATTCACAACTTAGGTGAAGGAACCTTTCGAGCACACATCAAAATGGGCATATGGCAGTGTTATTAAACTCGGGCAATTTAATTGTAGCTATCGTCATCCGATGCGAACATATCAATTATTATGATAAGCATTGATTATTGATATGATAGTATAAAGATATTCTTTCTTTATACACGTGATCAGTAATCTAATGATTAATAACCATTAATTCAGTAGTTTATACTAGTAATGGAAGTGATTCCATTTACATGGATGGGTCAATATTTGTTTAATTGGTTGCGATTAATTTTTAAAAAATAATCACATTTTTCAACAAATTAACAAATACTCAGACTCCTATATAATTAATTATCTTTCTAAAACAAGTTCACAAACAGCTGCTCAAACTAAGAGGTTGTTTCTGCAGCCAGAAATTTGCCGCGTTCGTGATTGGGCTTAAGAATCCCATAGATAACTTCCATACCCAAGGTGCACCTGCCTCAATTTCGATTTCAGCTGTTATGGGTTAAGTATGGACAAACACATTAAATTTCCCAAAAGTATTTCTAAATATTATTAATATTTTTTTAAAAAAATCAAACAAAATTATATGATAAATAATATTAGTTCAATCTGAGTAACTAAATATATTTGTTTTCTGAAAAAATATTTTTCTCATCTGATTTTGACTTTTTTTTTTGCTTTCCATTAAAAAAGGTTTCCTATCTATTTATCCTTTTATTCTCTTCATCAATTGAAAAATAAAATTAGTTCATTAGAAGTATGTAATTTAAACAAATTTCCTTTATTTATTTTAAAAGAATTTATTATAGACGGTAGAACGACAGTGATTAAAAATCTTACAGAATTTATTTAAAAATATGTTTTTCCCTTTTCAAATTCCACTGCCTAAGAGCATATTCGGTTTTCAGTCAAATTTGATGTCCACAAATTTCAAAATCAAATCCAATAATCTACCACAAACTGAATACAAAAGAAAGGATAAAAATGTATTTACAAACTTCATTTTTGCCACAAGCATTTATTTGCAATGGATACTCAATCATGCACTAAATTAGCATATATGTACGTCCCACTTTAGTTCATTACACACTGACAAGTGACAACATACCCTCCATCAACAATCGATCCTAATGGGAAGATGATGAATTTGGATCGAAAATTGTGCCTTTGTTTTATGTTTGGGTTGGAGTTTCTCCTATTATAAGGTGTTTGTATGTTCGTCGGTGACTACAAAATTAACATTAGCGGCGGCGCTGAGGAGGTTGAACTATGGCCCATGAAGATAGCTACAGCCATCTGTTTCTTGCAAGACATGAATGACAAGTTGAAATTAGACCCAAGGATAAAACTACCAAATAATAATATTAATTAGATGTATGGCTAAAACATAACTAAGCATATAAAATAATAAGATTTGTTATGTAAGGTGACGTCAATTAAAGTTGCACGGATGCATCTTGGACTTCAAGGGTGCATGTTAAAAAGAGTCTAGGTGCAAGGAGGCTGAGCCTCACTGTTTACATTTACATAGTTGGTGGGAAGTATCAAGTAGACCCCAGAACTATATACAGAGCGTCTTATTAGGTCACATCTAAACATTACAGGAGAGAGATGATGAAAGTGAAATGCCAAAAAATAAAGCAAGAATGACTTTTCAATCCACCCATTACTTTCTACATCTCATGGGGATTGGGAAATTGGTGTATTCTTCTTTATGTTCCTAGTCTTTGGATAGAGCAGATCATAAGTGATTTAGTAGGGAATAAAACATTCAATTCTGTTTTTCCATTTCTCATTAGGTATTAGCTCATGAGTTAGAAGCAATGGTTGTCAGTTAATTCATATAAAAGAGATTAGTCTCTAATAATATATCACAAATTAAGATTTAAATTTCCTGAAAAAAATTATGTACACATTTAATGTCATACAATATCTCAAGTAGAAGTATCTTTAAATATGTGAAGAAAAATAACTAATTTTTTTACATATTGATTTTCTTTTATGGAATAAAAATATATTTAAGATTTCTTATTGGATACTTAATTAAGTTCCTTTTTATTAGATCGATCCATTTTAGAATATTTTATTCTAAAATGATATTTTTAACTGTGATTTCATACTTCTTTAAGTGAAAAATCAATTTTTTTTCCAATCACTTTGGTTAATAACTTTTGATTTATATATAGACTTCTTGATGATATTCTGTCCGTGGTAAGTTCGGTTTTTTTTTTTTTTAGGTTCCTTTTGAAATTTGGCTCTAACTTATCGGCCACGCACGGTGACTGAAAAGATTCTAATGTCAGGCGAGGCAGAGCACATCGTTTTCCTTTGTTTTCTTATCTTTTGATCTCTGTCTACTTCATGAACACTGTCCACACACTCAAACCCTATGCCCATAGATTTCTGTGTTTGAGGTCAGTTCTATTGGCCCATTGGATTGGATCCCATCAACTTTACCTACTTTTCAGCCGAGCCGCGCTAGATAGAGCCAAGTACGTAGCCATACCCAACATTTCTAAGTCCCTCATTGCTTGTACTCAACAACAACACAAGCAGTTATGAATTATTGCTGAAAATTTTGTCGCACTAAAACTAACTCAAGAATTGATCATGAATAGCATTTGCTACACAAACATTTGCTAAGACAAACAACGACAGCAACAACAATTGAATCTGTTTTAAAACCAAATAAGCTCAATGAATTTAAAAGATATATATAACGTAGAGTTAGGGTATGAAACTTAAATCACGTAATAATTATTTTTTCTAAACGTTAAATTAAATGCATACTAATTAATAATATTTTATCCACAAGTTGATTATGAACCATATTAAGAGCTGTTGTATTCAACACAAAAAAAATATATTAAGAGTTGTCGTATATTTGGAATTTAAAGATTAATTTCTACCAAAGTGAACTTTTTCAGTTGATTACTCGAAAGGACTCTATATATATGACAATGATGGACAAAACTCCGTATGAAATAGTGAAACTGATCGATATTATAAATGTGCCATACCAAAAGGTTAGGACCATCCACCCTTTAGCTAGGCCTAATACAACAAGATCAAGATAGTGTAGTTCGGGTATTAATTAGTAAGCCGTAAGCATTTATTCAAAACTAAGGCAACCAGAGAGATTTTTGACCAATGGATCTGCAATGAAGCTTTCTTTCACGCCACCCTTGAACAAATTAATAATTTGTGTCGTTCTCTTGGAACATATCCTGTGAAGATAATCCATTCCTGCGAGGCTTTCGAGACGAGGACACTGAAATGTACTTTACATTAGCA
Organism: Glycine max; assembly: GCF_000004515.6. Taxonomy (NCBI): domain Eukaryota; kingdom Viridiplantae; phylum Streptophyta; class Magnoliopsida; order Fabales; family Fabaceae; genus Glycine; species Glycine max. The sequence goes on from NC_038244.2 coordinate 10,287,928, forward strand.
GTGTGACACAACTCAATAGATACAGTTTGGAAGCTTCATATTAGTTTGAAAGGCAACATTCAAGGCAAAATGTGGTATAGGCAGCTTTACAAAATTCAGTGATTAAGCTGATCAGGACAACTAAATAACCTTGTATTAATAAACGTGCCAAGTTATTATCCTTATCAAAATTTTACTTAAAATACAATCAAGTGTTATTATTAATTTTTAAATTAAAAAACTTAAATATGTATTACTAGAAATCAGTTAAAATCACAGGCAAGTGGTGATGTGGAGCTATCTATTAATCAGGAAACAGATGCATGGTCAATATCCACCATAAGATTATCATATCAAAATGGTTTAGTATTTTTTAATAAAACGGTTTAATATATATAATCAAGAAAGGTGATTTCTATAAAAGGTTTTGCTTTAGGCTCGTAGAGTTCTTAGAGGAGGCCCGTATTGTGCCATTCGAAGAGCCCATCAGGCCCACCCTCTTTATGAGTCCTGAAAAGCATATTACACGTAGTCCACAGGAATTTTGCCAGAAATGCTCAGGAGCAGAATTAAGTAGTAGTAGTACCGAAGAAATTCCCAATAAATTATACCATCGCCACCAAATCTGCTGTGCCTGTTTACAAGAGAAGAACAAATGTGATGCATCTTCAACCACCTCGTTGCAAAATATACACAAGTGGTCACCTTGTTGGATTTGGATTTACCTCCTGTGAAGTTTCACTTTACCAGGTAGCCTATCCAATATCACTCTCCAAATCAAGAAGGTCATCTTATGTGGAGTTTTGATTTGCCACAACCTCTTGAAAATACACTCCCCTGTTAATTTAAACCAGTAGGTTATAGCACAAGGAGTGTCCCCAATGTTGGATTCAATTGGAATCCATCACTCACCAACAGAGAGAAGAAGATTGAGAAGAATTGAGAGGAACTGAATCTTTATTGATGAATGAATTGATTACGGTTACAGCTCATTTTCTGAAGTATATATTCTATGACTCCAGGTGTAATTCTGTTACACCTATAACAAACTCAAAACAGAAAAAAATAGTATATAAACTGAAATGCACTATATCAATTAATATCTATCTGTGATGCTATCAGGTGCTACTAGCACCATGTGACTTTATTTGAATTACCCAAAATACAACACTTCCCCTTAATTCAAATCTTCAAAACAAATGACTCCAATCTCTTCCCTTAGCTTTATGAATCTGTCTGGTTTAACAGCCTTGGTTAGCAGGTCTGCTAACTGATCTTCAGTGGGACAGTAAATCAATTTCAGAACTCCATTATTCACTTGTTCTCTGATGAAATGAAACCTTGTTTCGATGTGCTTGCTACGCCCATGTGAGACTGGGTTTTTAGCAAGACTAATTGCTGATTTATTATCTATCAGTAATGACAGTGGCATCTGTACTTCACATTTCAACTCATCAAGCAGTGATTTCAACCAAATTGCTTGACAAGCAGCAAAGGAACCAGATATATACTCTGCCTCACAGCTTGAGAGAGCAGTAACTGGTTGTTTCTTTGAGCTCCAAGACACAGCAGCTCCACCAAATTTGAACAAGTAACCAGATGTGCTTCTCCTATCTGTCCTGTCCCCACACCAATCAGCATCTGAGTAACCAATCAATTTCATCTCAGCACCATCAACACTACTTGGAAACATCACACCATACTGCATAGTTCCCTTCACATACCTTAGAACCCTCTTGGCAGCCAAGAAATGAGATTTCTTTGGCCTATTCATGAATTTACTCAGCACGCCTACGGCATAACAGATATCTGGTCTGCTATTGCAGAGGTATCTCAGTGAGCCTACCAACTGTTTGTAACCAGTTGGATCAACACCTTCTTCCTCAGGCTTGTCTTCAAGCTTCTGGTTTGTTTCTGCCGGTGTGATTGCAACATTGCAATCCTCCATCCCAAATCTCTTCAGAGTTTCACCAGCATATTTCCTTTGATGCATGACAATCCCATATTCAGTCCACAAGAATTCTAACCCAAGGAAATATGACAATTTCCCTAAGTTAGTCATTTCAAATTCACTCATCATGAGTGAAGTGAAATTATCAATCTCTGTTGTATGATTACCAGTCACTAGTAAATCATCAACGTATAGGCACACCATTAACACCTTGTTATCCTCCTTCAACATGACATAAACTCCATGTTCTACCACACACCTTTTGAAGCCAAGTTGAGCAAGATATGCATCAATTCTCCTATTCCATGCTCTTGGTGCTTGTTTGAGCCCATAGAGCGCCTTGTTCAACTTGTATACCATTTCCTCCTTGCCTTCTAACTCAAAGCCAGGAGGTTGAGTCACAAACACAGTTTCTTCTAGTGCCCCATTCAAAAATGCAGATTTTACATCAAGATGTGTCAAACTCCACCCCTTATTGCTTGCTAGAGAGACAATCACTCTCACAGTTTCGTGCCTTGCAACTGGTGCAAAGATCTCTGTATAATCAACTCCTTGTTTCTGCAAGAAACCTCTAGCCACAAGCCTAGCCTTGTGCTTCACAATTCTGCCCTCAGGATCCAATTTCAACTTGAATACCCATTTTACACTTATTGGTTTCTTGTTCTTAGGCAATTGAACAAGATCCCAAGTATGGTTCCTTTCAATTGATCTCAACTCATCTTCCATTGCTGCTCTCCACTCACTAATCTTCAATGCTTCAGTGAAGTTGACTGGCTCTGCATCTGCTAAGAGAGCGAAGTGAATCAAGTCACCTTCGTCAGTCACAGCACTATCTGGCAGCACCTCACAATCTTGCAGTCTCCTTGGTAATTGTTTCTGCCTCTGTGGTCTCACTGCTGGAGTAGCGGGCACATCGTGTACTACGTCACCAGGCACATCATCATTAGGTGCTACGACACCATTCACACCATCATTATTCACTTCTGCAGCACTGTGATCATCACTCTCACTGTCACTGCATATATCGATTTCTGGTGCAGCCTTGAATTTCACTTCCCCTATCTCCCAGTCCCATGACTCATCTTCTTTGATCAAGAGATCTCTACTAATACACGTCTTCTTCAACTTGGGATTGTACAACTTGTAACCACCAGTTGAGTGGTATCCAATCAATACCATGACTTCACTCTTGTCTTGCAACTTAGTTCTCTTAACGTCTGGTATATGATTGTAACACAAAGATCCAAACACCCTTAGATGACTCACTGAGGGCTTCTTGCCACTCCATACCTCCATAGGTACCTTCAACTTCAAGCTCTTTGTAGGACACCTATTGAGAATGTAAGCTGATGTTGTTACAGCTTCACCCCAAAACTCATGAGGCATGTTCTTTTGTTTCAACATGCTCCTTGCCATATCAAGCAAGGTCCTATTCCTTCTTTCAGCAAGTCCATTGTGTTGTGGTGTGTATGAGGGAGTGACCTCATGGACAACACCTTGAGCTTCACAAAATTCCTCAAATGCTTTTGAGGTGTATTCACCTCCACCATCTGTTCTCAATATTTTTAATTTCTGGCCACTCTGTGTTTCTGCCACAGCTTTGAATTTCTTGAACACCTCTAATGCTTCACTCTTCTGCTTGATGACATACAGCCATATCATTCTAGTAAACTCATCAATGAAAGTAATAAAGTATTTATTACCTCCAAGTGTTGGCACTTCAATAGGACCACAAATGTCAGAACTCACTGCATGTAGTGGAGAGCTTGCTCTCATAGGTGACTGATCAGCAAATGGCAATTTGGTTTGCTTGCCTTTCAAGCACACATCACAGGTCTTGTCACACACACCAATCTTTGGCATACCTGTCACTAGCTCCTTCTCACTCAACTGAGTTAGACTCTTGAAATTCAAGTGTCCAAATCTCCTATGCCATAGCCAGCTCTGTGATTCAGTCACTGTACTCAATACTTTCACACCAGAATCTTTTACATTGCATTTAAAAGTCCTGTTCCTGCTCAGTTTTGACTTCAAAACCAGTTTATCAGAATTATCAAACAGCTGCAGCACTGCACCTCTCATAGTTACTGAGTAACCTTTCTCCAATAATTGGCCTACACTCATCAAATTACTCTTCATGCCAGGCACATACCACACATTTTCAATCAAGACAGTTCCACCATCCTTCAATTCTACCAGCACATCTCCCATTCCTTCAGCAACCAAGTACTCATCATCAGCACACCTGATTCTACTTTCTTTGCTGGAATCATAGTTAATCAACCACTGCCTATTCCCAGTTAGATGGTTAGAACAACCTGTGTCCAAATACCACCAATCTACTACTACGCCTGCATCATTGGTTGTCACCATTAACATAACAGGTTCTGTATCAGAACTATCTTGAGCAAGATTAGCTTGCTCTGTACCTTTCTCTGGTTTCTTCCACTTACCAGCACCAGACCAACATTCATCAGCAAAGTGACCAAATCTGTCACAATTATAACACTGTATTTTCCTTTTATCAAAGTTCTTTTTCTTATTAAACTTTGAGTTATAACCTCCTTTATTTGATGATTCTGCCTTATCAGCCAGTGATTTTCCTTTATCCTTATCACTACTATTGGGATTCTGTTTAGCCTTCTTATCTAACCACTGTTTCTTCTTAATTTCACGCCAATTTTCCTTAGATGCTGCTTGCAAAGCCTGATCTGTTTCTTTTCCATTTCCTCTTTCAATTACTCTTAATTCAAGTGCTTCTAAACTACCTTGCAATTCATCAATCTTCATTGTACTAGTGTCCTTAGACTGTTCTATAGCAACAACTATATGATCAAATTGAGCAGTTAAGGAACGCAGTACCTTTTCAACAATCATCTGCTCAGAAATTGTCTCACCACAGGTCTTCATTTCGTTCGTAACAGTAATTATGCGAGACACATAATCAACTACCTTCTCATTGTGCTTCATATTCAGGTTCTCATACTGCTTCCTCAGTGATTGAAGCTTGACTTTCTTCACAGTTGCATTACCACCATAGCAACGCACAAGCGTGTCCCAAGCAGCTTTCGCCGTCGTCGATTCCGCAATCTTCTCAAAGATCTTTGCATCAACACACTGGTGAATGTAGAACAAGGCTTTCTGATCCTTCTTCTTCTTTTCGCGATGCAAATTCCTCTGCGCTTCCGTCGTATTTTCCGCCAAATCCGGAACTCCGTCATTCACAAATTCGAGCACATCTTGTGCTCCGAACAACACACGCATCTGTATTGACCAACGACTCCAGTTCCTACCATCAAACACTGGTAAGTGAGTGTTAAATCCACCGTTTCCATTCATCTTCTCACTCTGTTCTTCACTCAAATGAACCTCACAATTCTCTCGTGTTTCCCTGACCCTAGAAAATCAATTGTGATTTTCTTCGATTTCAATCTTTAATTCAATGCGAATTTCCGATTTGAATCACACGCACCTCACGCAGCTCTCGTGTTTCCCAGAATCTCACTCGCTCTAGATACCAATTTGTTGGATTCAATTGGAATCCATCACTCACCAACAGAGAGAAGAAGATTGAGAAGAATTGAGAGGAACTGAATCTTTATTGATGAATGAATTGATTACGGTTACAGCTCATTTTCTGAAGTATATATTCTATGACTCCAGGTGTAATTCTGTTACACCTATAACAAACTCAAAACAGAAAAAAATAGTATATAAACTGAAATGCACTATATCAATTAATATCTATCTGTGATGCTATCAGGTGCTACTAGCACCATGTGACTTTATTTGAATTACCCAAAATACAACACCCAACACCAGTTTCAGAATAATAACATGTTTAACTCCCTCTAGTTATATGGTTCTCAAACCCTGCGCCATTGTCCCCTGCACTCCTACTATCGAGCCATGCATCTCCCCTACCCATATGAATTGAGGCAGTACGAGGGGCATAGATACCAATCATAGAACCAGATTGATGCCTTCTTCCACCTAGCTGAATCATAAAAAATTTACCTTTTTAGCTTTAATCCAAGTGTATTTTTTTAAAAGGTCATTTTTGGAAAACAAATTGAAAATGGAAGTGTCTAAAGGGAGGGTAGCTATAGCAACTGTCCTAAAAGAAAATATGACGGCCCCATTGTTTTCATTTTTTTTTCCAATTTTGAAACACTAATCCATAGCTGACCATAAGAAAAAATCGAATGGTTTTTTTTTCTTAAGAAAAAAAGGAAATTATTATTTTCTTTCAAATTTAAATCAATACTAAAAGATAATATACACTGCAGAATCATATTTGAGTCATACAATCATTGAGGAAACAAACTAATTTTAACAACTTTATTCCAGATTAAAAGATAAAATGTATTGCACAAAAATTACAGCAAAATATACATAAGACTTATTGAAATAATACAAATATTAAGGATGTGTTTGATATGTGCCATGATACATGACAAAGAACCATACATAACAAGTACTTGAATTACATTACAATTTTTTTTATGATGTAAATTATTTGGTGAACAATGAATAACACAAACAAAATAGTTATAAAATTTCTTAAAATATTGTTTTTAATATTAATTATCTTAATGATAATTTATATTATTATTATTTATTATTCAAAATACAGAAGTAAGCTAGCCGGTGAAGATCAGGAAGTATTATGTTTTGTTTACTGTTAATCTCCTCTTGTTTGTAAGCTTTGGTTTTTGAAGGCCGTAGCTCTGGATCATTTTCTTGGTTCGGTATTTTTTTGGCTTTCCGAGTTAATTGGTTAGTGTTACTTCTTGACAGCATTTTCTTTGTATTTGACTCTATTGTCTTGGTTATAGCTTGTAGCCTAGACAACTATTATGTTAATAATATCTTTTTCCCTTTCCAAAAAAATACAATTTAACTAGTAAATATGATAAAGTTAGTGTAATTAATAAATAATTTAAATTTAAAATATATGATATGATAAGTTATTTGTTGCAATTAGTAGTTAATGAGAATTCAAATGCAGTGATTTAAATTTAAATTTGTGTTTTTATATAGAAAACATGAGAGAAAATAAGATACGTGAGTGTATGTATGTTTTTTGTATTCGAAACAAAAAAAGTTGTTGTACAATTTTTTGACTAACAAAAAGCTAAGTTTTTTTAATATTTTTTTAGGATGGAGTAAAAGTTAATTAAAATATAAATTATAGGAACTAAAAAAATTATTCTTAAACTATAAATCTAAAAAAGAATTAAAATATAATTTATAAGACTAAAAAGATCCTTTTTCAACTACAAAAATTAAACATAAAATTAAATATAAATTATATGAATTAAAAAAGTCTTCAAATTACAAAGATTAAAAAATACGAATCATGAAACTATACCGATCAAAGAGTAATTTAATAAAAATTAAATATAACATTAATTTATTCATTTATTAATTTGGGGAGGACTGGACTTAAATTCAAGTCTTTTGTTTCATATATCTATTTTTTTATTTAAAATTGCTCTTCAATATGAAATACAAAATTTAAATAATAAAAAATATTAGATAAAAAACTAATCTGACACAAAATATTATAATAAGACGCAATTTAGATAGTGAAACCATAAAAAACCATAATAAGCATTTGTTTTTGCCTTTTAAAAAAACCATAAATATTTTTAGCGTAATCATATCATAAACATTTACTTATACAAGTTAAAAAATATAGTATTTTTAAAATAAGTTATTTAGTTATTTCATAAACAAAATTATCTGTACTTATTTTATATTTTTTAAAAAGTAGGTGTACTTGTATGTTCCACTTGAAGTAGATTGAATTAACTTTCAAATTTCAATATGAAATTTAATTTAGTCCACTTTTTTCTTAAAAAAATAATCTTTATTTAATAATTGTTATAATATACATTGAAATGAATGAATTTACAGGAACACCTAGTATTTTCAGCACACCTATTCTAAACATTCAGTTTTTTCTTTCTTTCTTTCTTTTTTATATTTTGCGGTAACCAGTGTTTCGATCGCCAAAATGGGCTTTTACGTTAATAATATGTCTTATTCTTCGTTGACCATTTCAAGAAACGACAATATCCGGACGTGCAGGTTCAATGCTTAGCAATCTAATAATCTATCATCGCATTTAGTATTTATATTTTAGATAATTAAATACTTTAAATAATATTATTAAGATACCAATTAATATACATAAATTAAAGTGTATTTATTTCATATAATATATTTTAAATTAAATTAACAATAAATATACCATTACCGGAGTTATTTTTTCAGACAAACCTTAATTTCTGCGTGGTCATCTTTTCTTTTCTCCCAGTTTTTTTGGTCGTACAAGACCCAGAAATAATATATTTATTTATCACACGTGCGTACACATTCTTCTTCATAGTCAAAGGACAAACATTGATTTAGCTGCCTTTGTCTTCGGGTCGTGAGTTTCTTTGAATAAACATAAAACATTCTTCACATAATACTGTCTACACACATTATTTGATTTTCAATGACTGAAATATTTAATTATAAATCAAATACATTAACTTTTTTGGTTACATTCTAATGCATTAACTGAAAGTTAATAGATAGTCAGTATGAAATCATATAATTTTTTTTTAGGAAATCCCTTTCTTAAGTAAGAAAAGTTTTTTTTTTTTTTACAAGCAAGAAAAGTTGTTAAAACAAAACAATAATTTGTATATAAAATGCAAAGGGAATTAAATTAATGTATAATTATATAATAAACTATGGATATCTTTGGATTGATTTACTGCATGTTTGGAACTGCATCCTCATGCCAAAAACGCGCACCCAACTCAACCTACATACTGTAGCTTCAGCTTGAACGTGAACAAACGTGAGTGAACGTGGATCATTGAAGCCGATCCAAATTCAAAATACGCTATTAGCTTTCTTCTTCTTTTTTTATAATGGTGACACTGACACTAAGATTTATGACTGCATGCATGTATTATCTAAATTAATCATCACTGGTCAATCCTAGTAGATTTATTTAGTTTATTTTTATGAAAGAAATAATTTGAATCAATTAAAATAAATTAGTTTAATTTCATAAATCAAACGTAGATTTTATTAATCCAATTAATACAACTTGTATTGCATCGTTTCAACAATTTTGATTTATATTTTGAATTAAAAAACAGAGATAAAATTCAAGGTAATTGGTTCAAGTAATAATTTTTTTTAAATAAGCTTAAAAAATTATTCCCTTTTTTTAAAACGAAAAGGATGACGTATTTTACATTATAATCCAAAAAAATGAATTCTAAGTAGATATTTAAATTGATTGATTCAAATAATCATTTCCTTTTTTATCAGTCAAATAATCATTTCGTTAAACCGAAAGTCATATTTGTTTCTTAATTATTTCTTAATAATACACAAGCTATCATAAATATATATTACAATCATATCCTTAATTTATAGCAATTTTGTTTCCTAATTTAATAATACACAAAAATCAGAAATATACATATACAATAATCATATTATTAATTCGCAACGGATTTATTTCCTAGTTTATATCCAACCACAACAAATGATTCAACTAACCATTCGTCAAAATTTAATTTACAAAATCAATATCTGAGTCAAAGATGATTAAATTTTACTAATTTAATTCAATTTGAACCAAAGCATACAAAACTAAGTCATACTAAATTAATATGTTCAAAATCAATTTACCCAAAATTAATATGTTCAAAATTGATCAATTGGGAACTGGTTAAAATCAGTAGATACCCAAAATGAAAATTCCGTTTAGTCTATTAATTCAATTTGAACCAAAACATACAAACTAAGTCAAACTAAATCAATATATTCCAAATTAATATGTTTAAAATTGATTTGTTGGAAATCGGTTAAGATCAGTAGATACCCAAAATGAAAATTCTATTTAGTGTATTAATTCAATTTGAACCAAAACATACAAACTAAGTCAATCATTCACCAATAAAAAAGTCAAACAAATTAATGTGTTCAAAAATCAATTAACCCAGTAGATACCCAAAATGAAAAAATATACGTAGTCTATTTAATTTCCCGTTTTAACCTCCGCTTTCAAAACTTGAGATTTTTTTCCTTTTGCAAAAACCACGTTATAGAAGTCTTGACATTTGTGAAAAGTAAGTTTTGTTTGTTATACAAACAGGCTAGTAAATGAAGCAATGATTTTGACTAGTATTATTCAGAATAATCCTATGATGATCACGGATGCAATTTCCTTGAATTGGTTTATCCATCATTTTTTAATTTAAGGATTTTGCATAAAAAAACATTAAAGGGAAGAAATTAACATCCAGAAATACAATAAGATTGGACGCAGTCATAGAAGTTGATTTGCTGCCATCATTCCTATTTCCTTGTATTACCAAGAAACTTCGAGGAAAGTCGTGTACTCGTGCATTTCCTATGCATTGCATGTGCAACTAATGAATCTATAAATTCATTGAGACAAGGCACAGAAATGAACAAAACAAGTACCATTAGAAATGAAGTTAGAAGCAGTAGGAGGAGGGTGCAAGTACCACCCAAATAACAAGCAACTACCCGGTGTTTGTCCCTCATGCTTAAGAGACAAACTCTTGAAGCTCTATGACAGCAGCAATCCAACTTATCCTCTCCCCTGTCCTCCTCGACCTTACGTGTCTCGTGGCCACCGCCGCCATAGTTCTCTCGTAATGGATTCTGCTTCTTCCACCATGGTTAGCTTCAATTATGGGTTGAAGAAGAGCAACTCCATTGCCTTTGCTTCGAGAAGCCAAGCCATAAATAGGGAAGTCAATGGAAACAACAAGGGTAGTAAGAAAAGGGGTATTTGGTCCAAGCTGCTCAAATTGACCAAAAAGAACACCAAGGAGGCCTTCATGCATTCCAGGTCCGTGAGTGAGGGAAATAATTGGCATTTTTAATTAGTTAATTTAGATCCAGTTTTTTAATTGATGTAACTACACATGATTGTTAATCAAAATTAAACTCACCTCCGAATGAAAGGATGCGTGATGGGATGAGCACGGACGGTCTTCTATTGTTGAGATGGTTATTGGCTTGTTCCAGGAATTTTAATGGTTTTCTATACATTTCGATGTTCATCACCCCCTCAACATAAATCAGATTAAAATATTTCATTCTTTTCTCTCATTGTTCCACAAGTGTTCTACTTGTCATTTTCAATATCTACTGTGATCAGGGTGTACATGCACGAGCAAAACATGATCACATATTTCATTAAGTTTTAAAGTTAGTAGGAGCAATTGCCCCCAAAACCCACAAAGTAGATCCGTCATTGTCTGTTATGTGTATAATGGAGCGGTATGCTAATTGCTAAGCAGGTAGTGAAATAAGATTATGAATCAAAACAGAACAAATATCTGAATGCTGTATAACGGTGCAATTTTAAGTATTCTTTCTATGGATCATCTACACTTGATGTGAGATTCATTTGTAACGAGTATGAGTTCCTGTATCAAAGACTCTCTATCTATCTATCTTTAAAATGCATTTGGTATAAACTACCAAAGGAAACAAGAAACTGTACATGATACTATGTTTTTGCATGATCAATTATAGAACACTTTGCAACTTTTCGACCAAATTATGGATATCATCTAGAAGGACCAGAAATATTGCCCCTCTTCAAATTATCCTTGTCATTGTCAATATTTTGGTCCAATGCAGGCCGTTTCAGTCTTTGAAATATATCATCAAGGGACTCAGATGAGGACACACGAGACATCTTAGCTTCCTGTGTTTGCCGTATGGGCAAAAATCCTTTTCCCCCTAAGTTAGCCCCAAAACTCCGAAAACCTGTTGTCATTGTTTGCCATGTCGAAGCCAAGCCTGAAGTTCCAGCAGCATTACTAGAATGAGCATTGCCGTGATCAAGCAAGGAAACCTTCGCAGATGTTAATTCACTCTGCTGTCTGACAGCAGCATACTTGCTGCTGATGGCTTCCCTGCTTGAGCTATATCTCCTTGTCTCTTCCTTCAAAGTTTTAGGCAGATTTCCATCTGTTTCTTTATTAACTAAAGCAGAATTTCCCTTCATTTCAACACCATTCTTCACCTGAACCATATCAGCTATAAAGTGAGTGAACTGTTTGAACTTTGACCACAACAAGAGTAGCAAATGTCATATCTTGCAGCCATAAAATTCATGATAATGTTGCATGAAAAATGAAAATAGTGAGAGAAGATTGCTTCCATTTTCTTTTCAGTGGGACGTTGACATACCATAATATTGTCACTAGATTCAACATCAATTCCATTAAAATTCCTCACTAGTGGAACAACTTGCTCGCCTACATTGCCTCCTTGCTCAAGCCAATATCTTTCTACAAATTTATATGAATTGATAATCAGCATAAGTAATTAACAAATCCTACATTTGAACAAAGTTCACTAATTTAGACATGACTTTTCATTTAATATTTTGAACTGAAGTTTTGACAATTACAGAATTTTTAGCTTGCATACCTTTCTGCAAGATAATTAACCCTGATGGATCAAAACCATCCATATCTTCAGTTTCAGTTTCGAAAACATATCTCTTCCAGCTCCCAAGAGAATCAAATACCCTATCAAAGAAATTGCTTGCAACCAAAAGGGTGTATATAACCATAATAAGTGGATAGATTCTGTTAAACTTATCTCCAAAGAAAGGGACAGCATTATCAATGTTCCCCATTCGCTGCAATCAGTCATGTAAGGCACCAAATTAGAAAAAGAACTAATAGGAAGGAATGAAAGCAAAAAATGTTGATTCACAGCTGTCAATGATTTATTAGTTTGGCTGGGAATAACGTGAACATTTATGTATAGGTATGAAAAAACATGAAAAGCATCAGGCACTTGGAAAAATAAGTACATATATCTGGTACAATAAAAAAAGAAGAGAGCAATACATTAAACCATGAAAAAAGACTACCTGTTCAAATATAGTTGTTTTATCAGAACCAAGGCGAATAAGATTGAGGAAGTTGTATGAGATGGGGGGAGCATATCGAGCAATCATACTGGGAATGAGATAGAAATTAAATTATATTTGCACACTAACACCAGCAATTCAAGAAATAGAAATAAATAGCAGTAGTGAATAAAATCTTACGAGCATATCATAAGCAAGCTAACTGAGCTGGTCTGTCGGGGTGTCAATGAGTAAAACACCAATGTTCCAATTTTGAACAAGGAGTAATACGTGCAGATGCACATATACATGAGAGGAACAAAAGCAAGTACCTAAGCAAGAAATTGAAGAAATGGGATTCAAAAGGCAGCATGTCTTCATTTTAAATATGAAATAAAGCATTTCATAAAAGAAAAGACACATACTGTCAGATTACATGACTTATTTGTTTGCACTAATTTCATGTATAACCCAACTCCAAAGTTGAATTCAGTTTTCAAACCTTTTGTTAACTGATATAATGTCGGTAACAATTTCACAAATATAGAATTACAGCCTTAAACCAAAAAAAGCAAGATAATTTTCAAGAAAAAGATAGGCAGAGAGCTGAGTATTAAAAAAAAGTGCAATTGACCAATATCCACACCAAAAAAGCTCATGTTACTGAATCACAGAAGTTCATGAGACCTGATATACTTCAATTTTCTTTAAATTGTTACAAGAGTTTCAATATTCTAAAACTAAATCTTCATCCAAACTTTCTTTTAACAAGGTAAAAGAATTCAAATATATATATACAAACATTAAATCTCTTAGAAACGTGATCTACCTGCACAAGCACCTCCTGTGTTCCAACAGATTTTATAAGAATCGAGAAAAGTGATAGATCAACACTAGGTAGAAGAGTTGCCTCAGCTAAAAGAATTGTAACAGACATGACACCAAGTATAACAGCCAAGCCTTTCTGAACTTGCTTTCTTAAAATGCATTGCCAGAAAAATTCTGCAAAGAAACACCATATATTCAGAAGCCTATGCCAAATGCATCTAACTATTATATTCCATATCCATAAAAGGAGTACATGATGTCATGATTAAATTATGCAAAACATTAAATCCGGCAGGAAACCTAACCAAGAAAGGAAAAACATATTGCAAGACAGAGTTGGTTGTCAATGTCTTAGAAGGGGCTATCTATGAACCAGAGAAAGGCTAAGTGAAGCATTGTAGGGTGCACCCATCGCAGCATCAACTCTTGGGGGGTTATGATCCCAAATTGACTAGAGATAAGGCCTAAATAGTGCTTATAAAACCTGGGCAATCCTTACCTTACAAGCTAGTTTTTGTGGGGTTGAGTTATGCCCTAAGCTCAAATTCTAATTTGATATCAGAGTTTATCCTAGATTCATTATTGGGCAACCTACATTTCCATGCTCCAGGCCCATATCCCTAGGTGTGAGGGGGTATGTTGGAAAGTCAACTTAATTGTGGCCTATTAGAGTTAGTTGCTAATGTCTTGGAAAGGGATACCTATGAAGGGGTTGACCCAAAAGGTTAAGTGAAGCGTAATAGTGTACAATCGTCAGGATATCGGCTGTTAGGGGGTTCGAAGCTCACATCAACTAGAGATAAGGCCTAAGTAGTACTTATAAAGCTTGGGCACTCCTCACCTTATAAGCTGGTATTGTGGGGTTAAGTTAGACCCTAAGTCCAAATTCTAAGATAGAAAGCAGTATGGCCAGTTAAAACTGGTGATTACAATTCTAGTTGCATGGGGAAAAGGATTTACTAAAGTTAAGAACAAATAGGTTAATAGTCCTTAATTACCTAAAGTGTCACATAAAGACCCAAACTTGCCAGTCCGAGCAGGTCTAAAGCTTGAAATATATTTCCTGTAATGAAAAAATAAAAAATGAGTATGGCGAGCAGGAAAAACCTTTAATTTTAATATATTTACTATAGAAAGATATTGAAAGGGTGGGGAAAAACAACATGAAAGAAAACATAATTAAAAGCAAACCATCCAGTTGAGTTGCGGCGTTCATAATTCTTTATCTTGTCTTCCAATTGAAGGGCTTCTAACACGTAAGTCATATACACACTACAAGAATGTGAAAGAAGTAAGAGATAAAAACAAAGAATCAAGCTGTTATATATACCTAGTCAATAGACTGCTGTGATACTGTGAAAGTGTCAGACAATGCCAATGAACAAAAGAATTAATAATCAATCCATCATACATAGCTATTATGGATTATATGAGTTAGAATATAGGCTAGTTGTGTCTTTGAAAGAGTAGTCTTGACAGGTTTAGAAAGGGCAATTTTTAGTGTGTATTCTGAAAAGCCTAAGTAGGAGTAGGTTCCCTAGTCTGAACATGTCTTTTCTTCTTTCTTATTGTACTCTTTCTGTTTTATATAAATATATACAACGTATGGCTGAGTGAAGTAACTCACTCAGATATTGTTTGCATACTCTCAGACCTTAACAATGTAGTTCATAAACTTTTAACAATATGCATAAAAATATTTCTGCAAGTGAAAGTCTTTTCTACAACCTGAAAGTAGAGATATGTTTTCCTCATTAGATACCACCAGAAAGCCAAGTTTTACAAGGTCTTTCCCATTCTTACAAGCTAGGAACCAAAGATAAAGCTGTTCTTCATTCAAGTAAAACCAATTAACCAGAGCCATTATAAGAAGGTTCAAAAGTGGATATGGTTATTGCTAATAAACTAACATGTGTGGTCCATGTAAGAAAGGGAATTTTTATATTAATTGAACATGACTAAACAGTGGGTAAGTCATTAACAAGAAAAAATAAATGAATATTACTCTATTAAATGTTTATTCTCCTTGGAAGAATATGACAATTGAATTTACCATTCATGACAGCTATAAAGGATTCAAGAACAATTTTTCAAATAAGCCCACTTAAAAGACTGAGCTGATCATTTGATTACCTTTTATACCTGTAGTACTCCTCAGTAGCTCCTCGAAGATGACGTCTTAGTGTTGCCATTGACTTCTCGTCAGTATCATAATCAATGTCGCTTTCTCCTAGTCGGCCACCTTGTGGTTTGAAGGATGGATCTTCCCTAAACTGGAAAATTGAAGGTTATATCCAAACAAAGGTCCAGGTTGTGTACTCAGAATATTAATCAAGAAATCTAAGCTCAATACCATTTGAGTTAGCATATCATCAATTACATCCATGTAACATCTCAGAGGATCACGCCTGGACATCTGGTTAGATGTGTCTTGAGCAACCTACAGAAATAAACCCCGTGTTTAAAATCAGGGTTACTCTAAAGTTCAACTAAAATGGGTAGAGAAATATCTATTTTTCAACTTCCCCCTGTCCGCATTACTGATTGTAGTGTATTAATATTGTGCACTTGAGGGCCATTATGTCGTTTGCAGTATACTGTACTAATGGCCCAGTTTCCTGTATATGAATACATCTCATACACCTATGATGGGTACAGACTTATTTTTACATAGTATTATGAACTCTCTAGTTTGTCCCTCTCTTTCATTTTCTCCCAATTCTTTTCCTGTTTCTAAAAAAAGGAACATACACCAGCAGCAGCATCAAGACCTAGGTACAAACCAAGTTAAGCTGGCAGCTGCTGTAGCTGCCACATTCTGGTTGATTCAAATGACTGGCATGCATTTTCTGGTGATGGACTGATCCCTTGTCAGGAGAGGGCTAATGGGACCTTTTGACAGTCAGCTAGGTACAGGTTTTTCTTATTTACACACACTAACAAAGAAAAAACATAGTGCACATGGCATGACATAAATAAACCAATCATGTTCAATATTATATAGTTGTCATGGATTGAGAGACAATTTGCATTTAAGAAACAGCTTTTACTAGAACAAAACAGCCAAAACACTGCTGAATAGTAACACCGAGCAAAGACATCTAAAATGGAGTCGCCCTAAAATAGGAATGTCCTTCACCAATGCTTTCCTTAAAAATTTACCACAATTAGCAACAATCAACTTATCATATTCTTGGTAAAAGATATTATTGGTATGGCATTTATTGAGGAAAGGATGACTGGAAATCAGTTAAGGCGGTTTGTGCACATACAAAAAAGGCAATTGGAAGTAGTAAGGAGAGTAGATTGCATATTTTAGTCTTATGAAAAAGGTGGGAGAGACCAAGGATATTGGAGGAAGTTGTTAAGAGGGATTTCGTAGTGAATAACATCTCTAAATATTTGATTTCTAACTGAGCTGAATGATGTCATGTGATCCATTTAGCCGACCTCACCTAGTGGAATAAGGCTTCTGTTGTTGCTGGGTAAGAGAAAATACCTTACCAAGAGAAAGGCATCATATGCCAAACTCAATTCAGTTTCCATGATTCCAAATTACTTATATAATGCCACTTTGCTTTGCTTATTAATTTAAAAACTACTATATTTCCATTGTATCCAGAACTTCAAAGTAAATCAACTAGATATGGGGAAGACGGTTTTTTTTGGGGGAGGGGTCAATTATTAGATCATAAGAATAAGACACAAATCACAAACAAGAATAATCAGTTCTTATTTTGCTTGCAAGAGATCAACAAAATTTTCAAGCTAGCATGTGTGCAGATTGAGAAAATAGATGAGATAAAAATTTAAAGCAAACGAAATTCTCCTGCCTCATATGAACCACTTACCACAATAGCATTTGAAAGTTCTTGGTGAGCATCATCAAGCCTAACAGCCATTTTAGCAATTTTGTGGGAAAGAACTTTCTGGCGGGTTGTCCAGTCAGCATTTCTCCAAATGCTTTTGGGAATTTCGCTTAAACCAAAGCCAAGAAGAAATGCACCAGTAACAAGTCCAAAAGTATTTGAGCAGGCCATGGCTAATCCCAAAAGACTTCCACTCCTGTTTATAGAAGAGACAACCAACTAGAAATTATTTAAAAAACAAAGTGGGACTTCACTTGAAACCAAGAAACATACACATACGTGGGTAGACATGAAAAAAGGTTAATGGAAAGTTAATTTGCCAATCATGACTGTCATGTGAAAAACTATAAAGTAATTGGACAAAAGGTAGGCAATCATGGGTCCATGACTTGAAAATCATACAAACTTCAGTGTTTTGAAAAGCTGTGGCTTATATGTAATTTAAATCCATGATTTTCCAAAATGTCTCATAACTTTTTAAAATATGTTGAAAGTTGAAAGAATGGGCCTGGTTGCCATGGCTTTTACGCAACAGAGGAAATGTGATAACCTCTGGGAGTAAATGCAAAAATGTCAACAAAAAAAAAAAAACTACATGCATTGAATAAAAATTTGACTTGTTACTGCATGGCTTTAACAGATAAAGTTCATGTCTCTTAAATGGTTAGCACGAATCATCAGTATTCACAATTACAAAAGCATAAGAAAGAGTATTATGGAAAGCTTCTGGAATACATCAGCCATGACAAAATATGAAGCCAAATATTGCCTTCAAAAGCAGGGCCACATTATGGTATGGTAAATATTCAAGTTAGTTGTTATGTTTATGTCTATGGATGTGAGGAAACAATAGAACTCTTAAGTGGAATAGGAATATTCGGAGGGAAAAAAGAAGAAAAACTAATCAGAAAACTCTAGGAAGCAATATCTTAGAGCTAATTTCATGCAATAATTCTTTTTTGATATATTTCAAAATAACTAAGATTAAGAGGGTGAGAACCAACCAGCGCTTATGCATCATAATGAGAAGAATGAATCCAAAAAGGCCAATGGATCCCACAATTAGATAAAAGATCAAGTTAACATGTAAACTAGTCTTCAATCTTTCTGAAACAGTGAAGTCCCCAGCATCTTCAAAACCCTGAATAAGGGGCACAACAGCCCTGCTCAGGATAACATAACATAAATACATGAGCAAATTTGCTTTTCTGTTTTGTAAGTTTCATTCAAATACTTCCTTACAATGCTTACCATGTAAGCAAAAACGTACTCCAATATGACCAGCTCCAAAAGAAGGAAATGCCTCCGTTATCATGGTTGGAAGATATTGTCTGTAGGTGTTAAAGAAAGAAACACCATTATACAAATGAAATAACAGCAGCAGATAAAAAAAAATAAAAAAAAATGAAATAACAGCACATGTAATTCTTCAATGATCCACAATTCTATTCAGCATTTAACAAATTAAATGTCCTAAAAACTATTTAATACCCGAGTTCAGGAGTCATTTTGGGCCTGGCCAGATGCTTGACCCGCCACTCTATCACTATATAAGGCATCACACGCCTTCAGGTGTTTTTATCATGCGTCGTTTTACACACCTCCTACAATTACTGACTTGTGCATCGGAGTGTTTGTGCAGGTTTGCAAATTCCACTGCTCGCTGGAGATCGCTCAACCAATCGAGATACGAAACTACCCCGTTAAAAGTAATATATGATAAATAAATCCTCAAGTTTCCCACATTGTTTGGAAGCAATCATGTTGGAGGCACAGTTGGCCAATAAATGCGATGTGAGCACCTTTCCCAAACACTCCGATGTTACGGGGACCAGCCCGTTTTGCTAGACCCAACCCCGTTGTAGCATACAGTATAGTAATTCACTAGATGTAACAGAGCATCAAACTCAAATTCCAAATCCTCATAACTAATTAAAGAATTACCAAAATGTTAAATTAAAAAAAATACTGGATTACTGGAAATTGTTAACGAAATGGAATGATTAGCAAGTAAAGTACCGTCCAAATGTCGGCGGGGACGAGGATGATGATGGAGAGGGAAGAGAGCCAGGTGTATCCAACGGTGAGAAGCACGTAGCGAGGGACGTGTGGGGCAGCGTAGTATCTGAGCGTGAATAGTACCATACCCACTGTGAGGGGCAAAGAGATCAGGTAAAACACCCACATCTCTCTCGATGGATCCTCCCAGTGCCGATCACTCACTTTTCTGCTAAAGTCTCCTATACGGTATACCCTTTTGCAACTCATTCAACACAATATATT
This sequence comes from Glycine max, assembly GCF_000004515.6. Classification (NCBI taxonomy): domain Eukaryota; kingdom Viridiplantae; phylum Streptophyta; class Magnoliopsida; order Fabales; family Fabaceae; genus Glycine; species Glycine max. The sequence goes on from NC_038244.2 coordinate 10,307,765, forward strand.
CCCGTCTATTTTGTTCTTTTAATAATATTTAACTCCAATTTATCACTTCTTTTTGCATAATTGTTTTTTCATTTAAGTAATTAAAATTTTATGATAGATTTGAAATGGAAAATATTTAAAAAGTATGCATGCTAACATGATGGATCAAGGTTGGATTTCACTCTCCTCATATCCTAATTTCGTTGAAAACAAAAATATTATAGATTAAGGTTTATAAAATATAAACTCAATTTCATTTTTTTTGGATTTTGTAAGATTATAGAAAACTCTCAAAAAATTCATTTCATTTACTTATATATTTTTAAATAAATTATATATTAAGTTATGAATTGCGTTGTAATAAAAATAATACATAAAATAATAATAATAAATAACAAATATTTTAAAAATTAATTAATAATTGAATCAAATTTTTCGTTAAATATATAATTTTTTATAATTATTCAAGTATTAAGATTAATTATACTTTTAATCAATATAAAAAATAAAAGTATTTAAAATAATATCCTAACTCTAATATAATATACATATAGCGAAACCAGGAGTTACATCTTCAAACTCGCCCCCGTTTTCATAAGTCAAGAAAAACTTGAATTTAATTCTTTTTAAAGCAAAATTCCTCTATCAAAACATAGCTTAATTAATTAAACAGGATAAGTGAGTTATTAAAAAAATTCTGAATAAATCAGCTCAAGATCAAATACGAATTGTGGATTCAGATTTAATTACGTGTCTATGTAAAAGGTACACAGGTAAAAAAATTAAATAAATTTAAATGACTTAATAAGATACGAGTTTTGAGTGTAAGTGTTTTAAAACAATTTAATGAGTTGAAGATTTTGACTATAAAAGTTGAGAAATCTAGGTAAAGAAATTAATAAAATGATTTGACCGTAAAAATTAAATTATTTGGGAGTCAATTTCAGATGAAAATTGATTAAGAAACCAAAATTACACATTAAACATATAATGCAGCAATTTAAAATATAATTTCATCATTGTAATTTTTTAGTTTAGTTCTTTTAATAAATGTATTTATAAACAACAAAACAATAACGACAGTAAAAATTAATTTAAAATTTAATTAATAATTTTATAATTGATTATATATAAGCATGTAAGTTATAACAATTTTAACTATTTTAATATTTAATTAGTTTTTTTTTAACTATTAAAGTGCATCAATGTCTACAATTATATATTTCTTAAAGCGCATTATCATCCACATGCCTGTTAAATTAAAGGCTAATAACTTGTACATGTCATTTACGATCTTATAAATTAATTTTTCCAGAACTTTTCATTGTTTTTTAAATTTATTTTAGACACCAACTTGCTATTAGGCCTCTATTTGAAGTTTCATTCACAAACTCAGATGACAAAATCTCAGAGCCACCAAAGACAAGGTCAGGCCTAATGATCCACAGAAAGGGTTTCTTGCTATTGGCCAAACCCCAAGCAAACTCCAAGAATTGCTCTGGAGACATAACTTTCATGCTACCAAAATTCACATAAACAACAGACCTTGGTTCCTTGGATTCAAGCCATTCAAGACGCTTGGTATCTTTTTTCCAATGATTGGAACCTGAAATATTAGATGCCAATTTGTCCTGCAGACTTGATTTAAGAATAAAAGTAAAGGGCCAATGGGGTAAATAGAAGGGATCATAGAAGAGAGAGCATTTATCATGTCACTCTCGAGTTCATTAAAAGTATTTAAAACAATAGCCGAGGCTCTGCGAAGTATATATATATATATCTTTAATGAAATATTTTAACATAAAATCCTTGGGGTCTGTTGTCCTTGTGAAAGTAGGCAGGTCCTTCAGCCGAAAGTTTTGCATACCCGGAATGCAGTCAACTACATTGGGTTCTGAAAAATATTTTTGGAATAGTTATATTTTGTTCCAGAAGTAATTTCTTAAAGGATTAAACAACGCAAACACCTCAAATCATAGTGCTCATGTTATCGAGAATTTGATTGAAAAGTTTGAGAATGAATCGGATTTCAGTGGCATGAGAGAAGGAGAATGAAGAAAATAAGTAAAAAGGGTTTAAAGAACAATGAAGATGGAGTGAAGAAAATAGGATTTATTCAATTTTCATCTAAAACGGTATTTCAGATAATAAAAAAACAAGGATAATATGTTTGTAATTAGAAGGTATGAATAGCAATTGAGTTATGCAGATCAGTCTGCGAGCCTTAATCCCAAACCACTTACCCAACTATAAACTGGGATCCCAAATATGCACCAATTCATATAGTTGTACTTCATACCATACACACTTGACATTCAATCCAAAATTACAGTTCTCATTGGGCCCTCTACTCAAAGCTTGACAATAATGAACACACAAATTTAAGGTAGTGAATTTATTTTCTATCAAATAGAAACAATATGCAGAAAAATTATTTCTATCTTGGTCTTCTTATATGATTCCCATGTATTAACAGTGACAAATCCAGAGATGTATAAGGGGGCAATTTTTTTAATAGAATTATTTAAATATTTAATTATTTAATAAATTAGAAGTTTTACAAAAATATTAATTAATTTTATATGTAAAACTAGACATGGAATTCAATACTAGAAGGTACGAAAGTAAACATAAATTCAACATCCTATATTTTATTCATTTTTCTTAATTAATATTCTTTTTTTAAAAAAAAAAAATCACCCGTCTGATGTTGTCCGTGTTAATCCAAAATCTGGGTTCCGTTTATATCCGACTGAAAGACCCATTTCAAGGTTGGTTAGTGCGGTTCAAGTCGTCCGTCGGGTTGCAATTTCTTGCTTGCCCCTGGAATAAGTAAATTAGGAAATAGACCCCATTTTAAAATATTAAATTAAATCAATATTTTATAGCAAAATGAGTAAAAAGGTATCAAATTTCTATTGATTCGGAGATTATTCGGATTGTTCAGAGCAGCGGCTAAAGCATTTATCAATACATTTATTTTGAAACGAATGGATTAATATACATTATAAAAAATTCAAATAATATAGATTCATTTTATATTTAGTAAAATAAAGCCCAAATATAAGTTATCTAATAATGACTAATATGTTACAAGTAGTTAGAAATTTTGTTATTTGCATTTGTTTTCTCGATGGAGCATTTTGTATAACAAAAAAAAATCATGTCTAAAAATCATAATATTTGAGAATCATAATTTCTAAAGATAAATGAAATTTATTTGATTTATCATAAATATTATTGGAAATATTTATATACATTTCCTAGAAATCAAATAATAATATTATATTTATATACCACTGATTCGCTGAGGTATGGGTAGTTACCCCTCGCGGTCACTTGGGTATTGATTAGGAATATTTATAGTTTGGATTGTTTTGGTTTTTCATAATAGATCATTCAAATCAAACTTAAAAAATATATCTGTTTCAGTTTGGTTTGATTTTTATTTTAAATATAATTTAAATCAAATCAAATTAATATTTTACTGTTTGATTTGGCTTGATTTTTGTGATTTTTATTAAATATTGTTTTATTAAAATTTATATATTTTCTTTTTCATATTTTAAATAAAGTTATATTAAAAAAATTGTTGATGAAAATCTATGAAACTTATTAATATATTAAACTTCTATGATAAAAATCTTTAAAATTTCATCTATGTTAAACTAAATATATTTTAAAAAAGTTGTAAAAGAAAGTAGAATACACTATATTAATGTTTGTTTATGGCTTATCAATTGATTGCATGATCCTAATTATTCAATTATAATTGGGAATTTCTATTGGATTGCAAACTGCAGAAGATAACCAACATTTTTTTGTTTTTGTGCCTAGGGACATGGTAAAGAGGATTAGTCATCACTAAATCTCTTTTAGTGAGACTAAATTGTAATTTTAGTCCCTCATAGTTTTGATTTCTCTTTTTAAATGTAATATTTGATCCCTAGTTTTATAAATTGGTGATTTTGATCCTCTTAATATGTTATTAACAAATAAGTCTGATTATATAAGTTATTAAGTTAATTATAAATTAATTACATCCATTAATTATTAAAAAAATAATTAATAATTAATAATCTTGACCATCCGCTACTAATGTGTTCCTGCTCTTATTCGCAAACACTTCTTTCACTTCCCTTGTCACATGCGACTCCGCCAACAAAAGTATCATCATGTTAGGATTAATAGTATTTTTTTAGGATTAATAATTTTTATTTAATTTATAATTAATTTTATTTCTAATAATCATAGTTATTACTTAATAATCTATCAAGGGATCAAAATCACCTATTTATAAAATTATGAGGACCAAATGTTATAATTAAAAAATCAACATGACCAAAATCATAAATTTGAAAAATTAAGGATCAAAATTACAATTTAACCTTCCTAAATACAAGTATCTAGGTTACACTAATTCAAAAGATTTGACGAGAAATCAAGAGATATTTCTTTATAAGACGGACTTTTATATATATATATATATATATATATATATATATATATATGGACTTAGGTAAAATCTAATTAATAATAAAAAGTTTTATTGTGATAAAAATATAATATTATTTTTATTAAATTATTTAATGTGATAAATAGTGAAAGATTGTGGTAAAAAATATTGTTATTCTATTATTTCTAGTAACAAATCAGACAAATTAAATCATTCCTGTGAAGGAAGGGATTTGTTTATCGTCTTTCTTCATGTCTATTTAATCCCGTTTCTTTGCTTCATGCGTTTTGGACCAGTAGGTTGATAGGGTATTGTTGCTTCTTTGTGTGTACATGAAGTGTTAGGTAGCAAGGTGTATGATCATCTCATGCGTTTATATTTTTGTTTTATCATTTTAATTGTATTCTGTACTCTTTTTTTTTTTTAACGGGCATTGTATTGTATACTCTTGGATCCCATAGATATACGCATTGTGCTTTTAAGGATCTATTTTCAATAAATTTGATTTGCTGTTAAAAAATAAACTGTTCAAAAATAAAACCATTCATATAAATTATGATTCTTGTGTGTTAAAAATTTTCCTGGAAGGTAAACTCAAAAGCCCCTCTCATTTAATAGCTCAAGTTTGGACCCTTATCGTTCCATTTTGTGCACTAACTATCACTAATAAGTAAGTATTTTGCCCCACAAAGGCCCACGAGCCGTGGACAATTAATGTAGAGAGGACAGCAGTCACACAAATTGCCGAATTTTGAAGCTTCCCTTCACTCTCATAATCATTCATTAGGTATGCTTTTGTAGACCTACCTTCACCCTTTTGACTCCCCAAGTGAACACTAAGAAGATTCTTTAAACCACAACGAGCATGTAGAAAAGTTTTCCCCACTTCCTCTCACTGCCATTGGATTCTGTGGCATGACAACATTGCCAAAGCGAGCTTGCAGTATATTTCTCCAACCTATGCTCCAATTTCGTTCTCATTTGTGGATGCCGTGTCACACGTGAAATTTCACTTTCGCACTTGAGATTTGGGAACAGATTAACTACTAGGAAGGAACGTAACTTAAAAAATTAAAATAGTGACAAGAGACAACTTTTGAAAGAAATATCTACTTTCTAAATTCTTCTTTAAATCATCGTAATCAATAAGAAAGCGGAAATCATGCCAAGTTTAGAGAAAATGAACATAAAAATGTATCTCTTAATCAATTCACTTTTACTTTTTGTATGGTCTACGTATTGGGTTATCTAGTAAATTACCAATACAAAAAATAATTATACCAGTAAGGCAATAATGTATAACGTGATTTTACCATTATAGACTTTTAGTATCAACAAATTAAACTTACGCTTGAAGCACATTTTAATACGGGGTATTTTTCTTACAATATAAAGATGTCAATATATTTTTTTATCCACAAAAAATCACTCTTCCCAAACATAGATTCACATTCTAGTTATTGCTAAGATCAACAATTTTACCATACAAAATCATTTTTAATTAGTTAATAATGCAAAGAAAGTTTTATATTGTTAATGTATTTTAATTAAATTCTTTCCTAAATAACATTTTCTCAGAAAGATGTTAATTATATTTTTTTATAGAAGATAATTTTTGTGAGAAGTATTAATCAACACTAAAAAAGTATGTGCAAGAAAAACAATTTGATGTGTACACATATTGAAATCAATGTTTTAATGCACTATTAGCATATATTTGTAATGAGTAAGATCCGTCCACAAACATACTTTTAAGGCTCTTGAAGGGTAACTCAAACATGTGCTCATATTCATGTATAATGTATTTGAATTTAACTCTTATTGAATCAAGGATGCGGTCTATTGTTGGAAAGGCAATAGTATCCTCCATGGTGAGAAAGAAATACTGGCAGGCAGAATAATTGGTTTTTTTAATGGATGGATAGGATTGATTAAGGAAATCGATGCTTGAAGCTCTACAAAAATTAATTTTTAAAAATTTATAAAAGGAGACATAATTGCCACATGGCAATTTTTTTAATGGATATTTTTTTTTATAGCGACCCAATTATCTTCTTCAAGGCACCTGGTCTTAGACACATGATTTTTCTTTTTATGCTTCAATTTTTTCATAAACAACCCTTTGTCTAAAATTTGGTTTTATACTCAAACACAACAACATTGAATCAAATAAAGGTATAATGCAAAATCAATAACAAAAAAAAAAGTCCTCACAATCAGTGTAGCTATACTTCTTAGCTCTAAGATCAAGTAAGTGTGATGTATATATATGACTAGCTAAAATAATAACATACATGACTCACTCCTACTTGATCAATCAACATTCACCATTAACAACATCTTTCTCACAATCAAAATTCTTACCCATTTTTACTCAAGAGGATAACAGTCATTGACTTCGTCGTGCGGCACTATGGGTACTAAGACAAAAAAAATAGGTCTACAAAACCTCGGATAGGGTCGAATCCGAACAACACCTTTTAGGATCAAGTGTCTTAGAGAAGATAACTAGGTCATTATAAAAAAGACACCACATGTTTTCTCACTGGATTAATCCTATAATGTATTTGAATCTAACTCTTATTGAATCAAGTGCTCCAATTGTTGGAAAAACTAATAATACAAGTGTATTCCTAGTTATTTGTTACTGACTTACTGCTGTAATTGATAACGCCAAAATATATGTGCTTCTCAGCTGGGATTTGGATGGATGAAAAGTGGATATATTTTTAAATGCTGGTTTCGGCTTGTAGCATGACCGGACATGTCCCATGAAAGGAACACCATATTTAGTGAGTAGGGAAAGGTTCTACCTAATAAAGCAAGAGAAAATGACTACTTTGAAACTTAAGAATCAAAATTAGATGACTTTTTATGTTTCATCTCATTCAATCCAAAAAAAAAGCTCTTCTATTTGGAAAGAAGAAGATATAGTAAATATGATATATGTATTTTATTTGTGATAAATATGATAAAATAATACTCCATGGGCCTTGTGACCCGATCAGGACAATAAACACTCATCATGATGCAACAACTCCAGATTTTATTGTAGGCAGCAACTACTTTCATAATTGTGGGATGGAAATTGTAGCTAAATATGACTACCCGGCCCATAAACAATAAAACAAGTTGTGTGGATGAAAGAGGTTTCGTTTAATCTATCAGACACGCTTAATAGTAATTGAATTTAACCACTCAGTATAATGGGGGGAAAGAGATCAACACATTTTGCACATTAACGATGGGTAGACAGCTGGGAAAATTATAAGAGATCCAATTATCGAGATGGTTGAATTTGGAAACATAGAAAAAGGTGAATTATTTGGTCGGGCACAATATAATGGCCACACTCTTCATAGATTTCAGGCTCCTCTTGTCATGTGCCTTTTTCTATGAAAGTCAACCAATTGAAAAATGCTTCCATTTGCACCTAAGAATCTAAAAAGTAATGGATCCAATTGTTTGAATTTTTTTCCAAATTGATGATCGAACTTTACCAATACTATTCTACTCTATAAGCTAGCTATTGTTTTGTTTCTCTTCAAGAAAAGCACATACTTCCATTCTCACCCGTTAGGGGGGAAAATTGCATGTTGATTAGCAACAGTTTGGGCAAGTGGAGCTTCATTATGCATACAATACAGGGAATAATTGTTATCACTGTCCGGATATGCTGTATATAATTTTGCAATATTTTCACCAAACCCCTTATATATCTACCAATTATGTTTTGTTGTATATGATGCGGTGGAATTTATATTTTAACAAATCTATAGTATATGAAAAAGAAGAGGAAGAAAATCTTACAAGCACCTCCTTGTGATAGAGGATAGTTGACTTTGACACCCTATTCCTTTGTTTTAGTGAGTCCCAAACCCAGCAAATAAATAAATAAATAAAATAAAACGAGGGAACCGTATTTCATTTCTATTGGTTACCTGAAAAAAATACTTTTTATTTTTTAAAAATATCATGTTATTTGCACTTTATTTTTTGTTTATAATTAAATGTTAAAAAATAGAAAAAAATATTTATATTTTAGTAATTTTCATTGTTATATTTTGCATGCCCTTGATTTCTACGAATTTTGTACAACGTAGTGACCATCTGAATTCTGAACCCACAATATCCAACTTCGGGATGTGTGGTGGCTGTCAAAGGTATTTTAGCTGTTCATTTGATGGTGCTATGAGATAGTGAATGATGTCAACCAAGTCACATGATGGTTGTCGAGTTCTCAACTTGTGAATCACCGAGCTCAGTGAATCAGGCCAACACAAATTTGGCATATTATAACCACAATTATCTAGATTTCTAATTAGGCATCTCAAAGTGAAGCTGAAAAAAAAACGACTTTACTAGTTTAGTTGTATATCATCACACACCTTTTTGGCTACAATCAAACATAGATCTGCCCCATGTTTTTCCATTTCTAACACGAGCAAAGTTTTCTCACTCAAATATATGGCACATTAATAAATTGACTACTTTAATTTGGACCGCAAAGTATCATGATTTACCGACCCTCTCTTTATAGACCAAAAAAGGGGGGAAAGAGTGAAAGGAAAAAGAGAAATCATTATTACCGAGAATCCCAGGTCAATGTTGAAGTTCTTTCCATATTCCAAGCTCAGATTTTCAATAGTGTGGCATGTTCTCGATTATTAAAAGAATTTCCAATCTGTACACGTTGATGTAATCAAAACAATAACCAAGGGAGACTGTGAATGGAGTTCCTAATGTTGACATCATTCATGAACTGCTAGGGTGTCTCCTACTTCATAAACCAATTATTAACTCATATGCCTTTGCGAGCAATTAGAGAATGATTAAGATTATTATTGTTTATTATCATTGGGCACATTATGCACAAATCTTCACGCACCAACCCGATTGCAGACGTTTATATATGATGGACACCTATAAGCAAATTAGACCCAAGTGTTAACAAAAACAAAATGTTAGTACATTAAAATATACAAACTTTCTGAATGCATGCCAGTTAACAACCATAGTTTTACTTATTATTTGAGATTTACTTCTGATTTTTATGGTAAGATATTCCTCAGAAACAAACTTTACCATATCTAATTCTGCTGAATCGTTTATCCATATCTTGTTATTTGTAAACGTACATGACACTGTTTTTATTTTAAAAACGTACATTATTACACTTGAAAACAATAGCGATATATAGATATGAGTATACTCTAATGTGAAGTTTCTATCAGTTGTGTAAATACATGCGTGAAAATGACATATAACTAAATTCCAAATTAATGGATATCATGATGAATCAATTAAGGTCCACCACTCAAAAACTGCATTTATGGTGTAACGAATGGACGATGGCTGAATTAAATACGAGCCAACGCAGCATGAAGAGAGAGAGAGAGAGAAGGAGCAAGCGTTGCTTAGCAAATAGTTGGACATTTTCACGAAAAAGAAATTAGTTCCACGTTTGGTGCCAGCAAGGAACTTAAAAAGAGTGTCTCTATCTTTGGTTTACCAGAACAGTTTCTTTATTGAAATAGTATACCTGTATTTCAAAGTTTGACTAATTTTGCTTATAAACACGGCTAGGAAAAAAAATAAATAGAATCTACCACATTTAAAACTGGTAATACTAGTATTGTTTAATTGAAATAATAATTACGTTAATCTTTTAAAAATTCTGAAAAAGACTTCAGACACCAATGTTTTTCTGAGCATCATCATTATTCATCCATTTGTTTAATCTACATACAAGTAATTAATAAACTCGCGATATTAAAATAATTACTGGCCTATTAGAGCTGTCCCCAAAGTTGGAAAGAGCCAACCTCGTAGCAACATTTGTTTTGGCTGACGTTGTTGGGATTTCATTTGTAAGGCCGTAGTTTTTTCATTTTTAGCTCCTCTGTTTTGCTATTGCTTTCATTTCTCACGTAATCTAAAAAAAAGGAAAAGGAAAATTAAATGCTGCCTCTCTACTAGTACAAAAGCCAAAATAAATTGGTTGGAAAGAAAGTCCCTTCATCAAATAATCCAAAATCTTAACACCATCATTCGCTGGTATCTCAAACAGCCAAAAAGAAAAAGAAAAAAAAAATAGCAAATGCAAAAGAAACAACAATTTCAAATTTCTTTTTTTCCCTGAAGAAACATCATCACACCAGTCACACCTCCATTAACAAAAAAAAAGAAGCCTACCTAGTTTATAATCTATAGCCAACCACACCGTCACAGAGTTAATCTTTGATCCAAAAGATCGTATGACATTCATAATTTTTTATCCAGAAAAAAAAAGACATATGCTAATATTTCTTTTAGTTTAATGGCTATGACTATGAGGATGGATATCAAATAATTGTAAAAATTAAATAATTTTAATAATTTATTACATGAGTTTTGTTCGGATAAATTTGTTCAACTCAAATTTAATATAATTATCATTTATAAAATGTTTATCACCAAATTCTTATTATAATTATCATAAAATATATGTATATATTATTTATTTAATTAAAATGTATTTTTCGTTCATCTACTTTTTAAAATTTATGATTTTAGTATTTTTATTATTTAATTAAAATATTTTTTTTTATTTTTAAAAATTCATAGTTTTAACTCTTTTATTCTTTAATTGAGATATTTATTTTTTATTTTAATAAAATTTATAATTTTAGTTTTAATTGTTTAGAAGTAAAAGACGAACTATCTTAATTAAATGAAATGATGAATGATTAAAATTACAAATTTCTAAAATATAAAAAATAAAATATCTTAATTAAAAAATAAAAATTAAATTATGGATTTATAAAAATAATAAGAAAAAAAATTAATTTTTAGTCAATTTATTTATACTGGTATAACATAATTATGATATAGTAAAAAAATTATAATAATATAATTATATTATATACTTTTCTAACACAGTGTTTGACAAACAAAAAGTGTAACCGCCCTCTCCTGTCTTCACCGTTCCTCTCTTTTTCCGACGCGCAAACACTCACACAAATTTCGTTTCTATTTCCGACTACAACTCTCTTTCCCCAATTCTCCGATGACCGGCGGCGACGAGCGTCACCGGACGGAGACCTAAAAACATCTCTCACACACACACTCATTCTCCGGCAGGCATGTCCGAGGACGCGGACCTCGCTCTGCAGACCTTCCGCGCGCTGGTGGAGAGCGCGGACCGGAAGTTCGGCCGTGTACGCGACGTGCCAGCGTATGGCGGCGGCGCGAGCCAGTATCAGCAGCAGCACCACGCGTTCCAGAAGGTGTTCAAGGCGTACACGAGGCTCTGGAAGCACCAGCAGGAGAACCGCGCGAAGCTGGTAGAGTGCGGGTTGAAGCGGTGGGAACTTGGTGAGATCGCGAGCCGAATCGGACAGCTGTATTTCGGGCAGTACATGAGGAGCAGCGAGTGCAGGTTCCTCGTCGAGGCCTACGTCTTCTACGAGGCCATACTCAGTAGAAGGTACTTCCAAGGATCCGAACTCAACGCCAAAGATCTCGGAGTGAGGTCCAAGGAGTTGAGGTTCTACGCGCGCTTTTTGCTCGTTTCGGTTATTCTCAACCGCACCGAGATGGTTAAGCACCTCGTCGAACGCTTTGGGGCTTTGGTTGAGGATTGCAGGACTACCTTTCGGGTAATGCATTGTTTCACTTCTCAATTTGACTTCACTTTTTGTTTCAGCTTTCCGAAAGCAAAATGAACTAACTAATCTTCATCTTTTTTTTTGTGTGTGTTGTACGTGTAGTTATTTTATTTTCTTGTTTTTGCTAATGAAGTTGTTGGGAGTGAAACGATGTGTGATGTGCTTGGTGTTTCCTTTCTTGTGTTCGACGCCGAAAAGTGAAAATACTTTGACTTGGAGATTAAGTAAGAAGCTGCTCTGTGTAGATCAATTGGTTCCTGGTCATTGTATGATACTTGATTTAGGGTCTGTAGGTTTTGTCTGAGGATGATTAGAATAGCTTCTCTTGTTTTGGGCTGTATGATAGAACATAACAGCGGGGATTTGAGGACTTGATCTGTGTACTGACCCCACCTAGCCTCGGTTGTTCTTCCATGTGATATAGTTGGTAGAATTCACGGTTGTTTTTTTGTATAGAATCTTGTCACTAAATTATGTTACTTTCATCCTTTGATGACAATCCCATTGTAGGGGATTTCTGTAATTCGTAATGTAATCTTTGTTTCATTGACATATATGATTTCATAGGATAAGATTGATGGGTATCTAATAGATATTTGTTCAAGCAAACTTTTTATTCCCTTTGTTTTAGATTATGTTATTTTCATTGCCTTAGCCGCAAGATTCTCTTTTGGGTTACACCTCCTATTGTATGAACTATGACAGTGATCAGTGGTGTTCTGGAATAGGATATATATCAAGGTTATTCAAGTTACTCAGTTTCAAAGTAATAAAGAAAAGCAAGTGGTGATTTTTTTAATGAAAGACTCCCCTTTTAGAACCATGTTAATGCTGGATCAAATGAATTTCATGTTGTACACTATACTACTATGCTACACTGACTGCGGGGGCCAGTTTTCTAGAATAAATTGTTGGTGCAGTGATGATTTTCTTTTCAAATCTTATATGAAGTTCTTGTCAGCAAGTATATAATAATAAAGAAATTAATTATTGGCAGTGGGCAAAACAAAAAAAATGATTCAGAAGTTCCTAAATTATACTGACTATGGGAGGAAGTTTTCAAGAATAACATTGTTGGTGCAGATATGATTTTCATTCCAAACCCTATCAATATATAGGGTGTGTAACTAATGAGAGTGTGAGATGTTGGAAGAGTCAATCTTTTTTACCATACTACTAAACATGGATAGTCCAGACTCTTTTACTTAAATCCAATATTGGTTATCTATTTATGATTTTATGGTCAAATTCAGTTCCTCTCATAAGAGCATGCTCTCACCCTATATGCTCCTCTATAGTCCCATGCACACATAGTTCAATGATCGATTTGTTGAAAGTTTGATGTGAAATTCTTGTCAGTAAGCAGTAAGCACATAATAATAAAAACAAATTGCTGTTAGTTGGCAAAACAAAACAAAAGGTTCTGAAGTTCTTAAATGCATTGCATATTTAAATGTGTTGAATTGATAAGTAGATCCCAGACCAAGAGAATAAAAGTGTTATGCTTGAATTAATGTTTCTTAATAATCATGATGACAACAATCCTATTGACTATATTTGGTAATTATTGTAAAAATTACTTGAACTTTTTATTTTTAGTTTGAGTCCTTGCTTGATCATCTCTGCCAAAGACTGCATTGTTCTGCTTCAGGTGTTTTGTCACTTACAAATTTATTTCATTACATTATTTTGCATGTTTTGTTGTTGTTATTTAGGATCGGAAAATCTGATTGTTTTATATAATTTCACTTTTTAACTCATACATTATTAACATTGAACTTTGTGATTTTCTTTAAGATAAAAAAATCTCATGAAACTTCGCTATAATATAGTTTGTTGATGCTTTGTATTCCACTATTCTTCTGGAGAAAACATTATATCTATATTACCTGTTTGACTTATAAATGTGAACCATTTCTTTTCAGGAAACTAACTTTAAGGAATGGAGGCAAGTGGTGACAGAAATTAACCGTTTCACGAAAGTTGATAAGGGCTTTAGTTTCAGGCCCATGCGTTATTGTGCCACATTTGATACTCATCGAGCTTCTCTTCCTTATGTGGCTCGTTTTCATGCAAAGAGGGTATTGAAATTTCAAGATGCACTGTTGACAAGCTATCATCGAAATGAGGTTAATACTGATTAATGTTGACAAGGTGGTTCTTAAATTTACTTTAGTACCCGAAAAGGACTGAAGCTTTTGAATCTTTATATGTTCTTACTTACAGATCAAGTTTGCTGAGCTTACATTGGACATCTATAGAATGATACAATGTTTAGAATGGGAGCCTAGTGAAACATTCTACCAAAAGCATACAGTTAAACCTAAGGAGAATGGTGACATAATTGATCATTCAGGAGCTTCTGGGATAATAGACATGAATCTTACTGCAGATATGACTGATCCAACTATACCTCCTAATCCTAGAAAGGCTACCCTGTACCGTCCATCTGTGACACATGTGATAGCAGTGAGTTTTCAAGCCTATTGGAAAGTTTGTGTTACATACTTGCTTATCTATTTACTAAAATCTATAGGCGGTTCTGATAACTAGGTCTCTTCAATTCCAAATAATATTTCGTGGCTATTTTATGGCTTCTCCTATCAGAACTTGGATATTCTTGGTTGCCTTTGGTGTGCTTCATTGGTTCTTGTGTATATTATAATATGCTTTCTTATCTGTTCGTGCACACATACATGTGGGTGTGTTTGTTTTTTCCTTCGTGCTGTGTGATCTGATTCATAAATTTGATGGCAAAATGTTCACTAGTTAAAAGTGGTTGTTTACACCTATTGATATGCAATCTTTCTCAGGCTGTTGAACACACAATTTGTTATTCCTTATATAAGCTTCATGATGTTATGCAGGTTTTGGCTACAATTTGTGAGGAGCTGCCACCAGACTGTGTTGTGCTAGTATATCTTTCAGCCTCAGGTTTACTTTTGCTCTGTCTTTTCAAGTCTAGTTTCTCTCATGTCCAGTTGTATTAGGTTAGTTACCTTAATGATCACTCATGCAGGGAAGGCTGGTCTTAATAATGTCTCTCAGGTGGAAAATTCTGGCGGTTCATCCAAATATTCAAGACACAAAGTCCTTTCTCAGACTTCCCTAGGACAGAATTCTGGACCTTCTGAAACTCAAAGTAATGGCAAGAGAGAACTGAGCTATTATGACAATTATCTGTGGTTTGGTCCCAAGGGAAATAGTGGTGAGTACCTGCATGGAGTCTATTCTCTGTCAAATTTCTGTTCAGATTGTTCCAGGAAATGTTACACAAATGTGATATTTTCTCTCCATTTTTGGGTTAGTTTTAATTAAATGTTATATAAAAAACAAGTATCTCTGTTGTAGCTGCACTTACATGTGCTTTATTTGAATTACCAGGTTTAAATAATCTCTACCCTGGCGATCTTATCCCCTTTACTAGGAAACCTCTTTTCTTAATTATTGACAGTGATAACAGCCATGCATTCAAGGCAGGTTTGTCAAAACTCAGAACTTGTGTATAAGTTGCCTGTGAACTTTGTTAGATAGAGCTGTTCAGGATATTCCTTGAATCTATTTTTACTTGCTAATGGCTTGATGACATTTGTAATTAGTTTATAACTGTGTAGTCTGAGGGTTTGTTGTAACGTTTCAAATTGAATTTTAACTCACTAACCACAGAAAACCCTGCCTTGTTGAATTCCTTCAACAATTTGAATATGAATGTAGAACTTCTCCAAGGACAGAGTTGAATGGTGGCTTGTCCCATGTTAAACGTATATTGGAATTGATAGGAATTAGAAAATGCTGTCTATTTTAGGCTTGAGAATTGATTGATCCATGCTATTTACTTTGACATGCCTTGATTGACTGTGTACGTCATAAACTATTGCAGGTTTTACATGGGGCTGAAAGGGGTGAAACGGCTGCTCTATTTCTTTCACCTTTAAGACCGATTTTCAAGAATCCATCTGATGTAAATTCAAATAGTGGAAGCCAATTTACCTATTTTTTGACTGCTCCTTTGTCAGCATTTTGCCAAATGATTGGTCTCACCCCCAATGAGGCTGATACAGTAAGCATACACAAATGATCTTTAACCTTTCTAAAATTTACTTTAATTCTTGTTTGTCTAATTTTGTGTTAACCTGTAGGATGTCTACAATGAAGCAGAGAACATTATCGCTAATGCTTTCACGGAGTGGGAAATAATTCTTTGCTCATCAACTACCATGGATTTAGTATGGGCGCAGGTTATAAGTGATCCATTTCTAAGGCGGCTTATTCTAAGGTATTTGCTCTCTACTTTTTAGCCAATGTAGTCTTCTTTTCTTTCTTTATTTTAATTGGTGAAGCGTTTAAATTCAAGTTATTGAATGGACTTGTTGTATGACATGTTGATATCATTTTATGTACAGATTTATTTTCTGCCGATCCGTGATATCTTTTTTCTGCACACCTGAGGAAAGTGAACAGTACCTTCCACTTTGTTTACCCTATCTACCCTCTTCTGTTGCACCAACGTCTGAAGCCGTGCGTTCTGCTGTTGTGCAACTTGCCATGCACTTTGACGTTGCTGACTCCTTTCACTTTACTGAAACATAAGATTTTGGGACCTTAAAAAGTAACAAGTAAAAATGTTAGGCTTACATGCAGGCTTTGGAAGCTAAGGATTCTCAGATCAAAGGAATACAAAACATTATGAGTTGACCTTTCGGGCGACAGGACAAGAGTATTTATTGTGGGGCCTGGGCTGTCTGGTGGAAAAAGAAATTGTTGGGAATGGTTGCCTCTGCCTGTTGTGTTGCTTAATTCCACTCCACATGCTTCATTGATCTATATGCTGCATTTGGTGGTTTGCTCTGTAATGTTAAGGTTAGGTCATGATGGGTGCCTGGTGACTTTTCATGTGTTTGGTCGTGGCAAGATAATTTTGTATTTGTAACGTGGCAAGATAATTTTGTATTTGTAACGTGACAAGATAGTTGTTAGTTTAAAATTAGTTGTATTTGTTCCTACTTCACAGCTTTGAAAAGAAAAAAAAAACAGTAAGTCATTGTTAATTTTACCATTGTTGAGCAGAATTGGACGGTATTCAATCAACTTTGATTGAAGAGGATGAATTCTGAACGAATTCCGTCAAAACTCAAAAAGTAAATTACTTACCCTGTATATTCAATTTATAGAAACATTATCATGCGGTTATTATGATAATACAATCTGATGGACAACAAATATCTAACTAGTACTGTAAATATTTGGGTGTGTTTGTTTTACCGTTTCAAAAATCATTGGCTTGCGTTTTAATGCACTGTTTAAAGTAACAAATTATTATCTCTCTTTAAATGTACGTTTGGAGCTTGTTGTTCATCGGAAAAATAAACACATTAAATACTATAAAGACTACCGTTAAAGGTAAATATATATCTGATATATATATATATATATATATATATATATATATATATATATATATATATATATATAGTTAAATATTTTTCAAAATCTCAATTTTATTTACGTAAACACGTTTGCAAAAAATAATAAATTTACATATTAAAATTATAAAAAAAATGTACATGTCAAAATTAAAATATAACATAAACAAACCTGAGCAACTAAAATAAAGTCAGTTTTAAATCTAGTTAGTCGTAAGATCTAATTGGAGATTGAATAGGGAATTTGGATAATAGCTGATGCTGTATAGCCATTTAAAAAACAAAAAAGCTTTTGATTCGAATTATGATTTAAGTTTTTAAAATACTTTTGTTTTGATTCTAATTCCTGTAATATTATTTTTAGTTCCAGCGAGTAAATAGCATCCTTAACTGTTAACTGAAGATGGCAGTGTAACTTGCACACACTCCATGCTCACTAGCCTAGTCCCAACCTTTTGGCGCCAACGCCACTCCTTCTTCGTGCTCGCGACCCTTTTCTCCTCCACTCGGGATGTGTACCACGCGAACCTCGACATCGTCGCCCTCTCACGCGCCGGGAAAGTCGACGCCGCACGCAAACTGTTCGACGAAATGGCAACAAAAGACGTCGTCACGTGGAACTCCATGCTCTCCGCCTACTGGCAAAACGGCCTTCTCCAACGCTCCAAAGCACTCTTCCACTCCATGCCGCTTCGCAACGTCGTTTCCTGGAACTCCATCATCGCCGCCTGCGTCCAAAACGACAACCTCCAGGACGCGTTCCGCTACCTCGCCGCAGCGCCAGAGAAGAACGCCGCGTCGTACAACGCCATCATCTCAGGGCTCGCGAGGTGCGGCCGCATGAAGGACGCGCAGAGGCTCTTCGAAGCGATGCCGTGTCCGAACGTCGTGTCATACACCGCGATGGTGGATGGGTACGCGAGGGTGGAGGGAGGGATTGGGCGCGCGAGGGCGCTGTTCGAAGCTATGCCTCGAAGGAACTCGGTGTCATGGGTTGTGATGATAAATGGTTTGGTGGAGAATGGGTTGTGCGAGGAAGCGTGGGAAGTGTTTGTGAGAATGCCGCAGAAGAATGATGTTGCGAGGACCGCTATGATTACTGGGTTTTGTAAAGAAGGGAGGATGGAAGATGCGAGGGATTTGTTTCAAGAGATTCGGTGCAGAGATCTCGTTTCTTGGAATATAATTATGACGGGTAAGCTAAGCTTTAACATTTCAAACTTTCAACCTCCACGCCATTGTGTAATCCTCGCTAGTAGTTAGCTTATAACTGAAAAGTGTTTGTGATTTATTTTATTTTTTGTTGAGAAAAGTTTTTTTTTTTTTTTAATTAGATGTGTTTTAATAAAAGCTAGGTAGTTAGGCTTCTAGCTATTGTCTTTGTCTTGGTGTCTGGTATTGATAACAAATTGACAATTCACCTCCTTGTATATGAATATGATTATTCTCCAGAGTCTGAACTGAAATTTGAATGGCATTTTTGAATTTGTGGGTATCCTTACATATGATATAGAGCTTCAGGATTGTGATTTATCAAATTGGACCATTTCCCACCTATCTAGGTTTCAGCCTTCATTGTTTTATTCACAGGAAACCAGTGGTTTAAGATTTTCTTCAGAATAACCCTGTTATAGAGCAAAAGTCCAACTTGGCAAAGGCATCCTAAGCATCTCACGGCTGTTCTTGGCAATGATGATGTAGTTAGCTCTGCTCATTTCATGCTGCTGCATCTTCTATCCTAGATGCTCTTGTTATGGGAAAGCTTTCATTAAATTTTACTTATTTTTAAAAAGGAACGAATAACAACTAGAAGCCTAACTGTCTGACTTATTGCATTGGAGTCTAGTTCTATTAAGGTGTATAATAATCATGTAACTATATGTAAGTCTTTTGGAAAAAAAAATATCGGATCCTCTTTGCCTGTTATGTAATATAAGTAATATTAATATAGTTATATTCAATATAGATACTCTTTTTTTTTTTTATCAAAAAAGGACTTGTTTTAATTAACTTTTAAGTCCGATTATTTATATCTGATAAGAATTGTGTCTTTTTTTCTCTAATATAATTTTATTATCTTTAAAATAAATAAATAAAACTGTATCATTGCTTTTCTCCTAAGCTAAAAATAGTAGCTTCTAAAAGAATCTAAAAACATGTTGGATCACATAATCATTTTTTAAGCATAAACAAAAAAACCCAAGTCTCTGATGTAAAAAAATGTGTACAGCCCTAAATTTCAGTAAACACACCTAGATTGCGACACATTTAAATTAAACCAAAGGGGACTATTATTCCCTGCTTGCTCTAAAATTAAGCTCAATTTAGAAAAGCCTTATCCGTTTAAAACATATTTTAATTAAATTGTTGAGAAAAAACAATAACTTTTGGTCCTAGGAGGAGGTAGTTTTCTTCTACTCTGTCATTACAATTTTTTTTCTTTATTATTCCATCTTTTCACAATTGATTCATCGTTTGTAGGTTATGCACAAAATGGGAGAGGGGAAGAGGCACTGAATTTGTTTTCACAAATGATCAGGACTGGTATGCAACCAGATGACTTGACTTTTGTTTCAGTTTTCATTGCCTGTGCAAGTCTTGCATCACTCGAAGAAGGAAGCAAGGCGCATGCTCTTTTAATTAAGCATGGCTTTGATTCAGATTTGTCAGTATGTAATGCCCTGATTACTGTGCACAGCAAATGTGGTGGAATTGTTGATTCTGAGTTAGTTTTTGGACAAATTTCCCATCCGGACCTTGTTTCATGGAACACTATCATTGCTGCATTTGCACAGCATGGTCTGTATGACAAAGCACGCTCCTACTTTGACCAGATGGTGACAGTCAGTGTTCAACCTGATGGCATAACTTTTCTGAGTTTACTATCTGCGTGTTGTCGTGCTGGGAAGGTTAATGAGAGCATGAATCTATTTAGTTTGATGGTTGATAATTATGGTATTCCACCAAGGTCTGAGCACTATGCTTGCTTAGTTGACGTGATGAGTCGAGCAGGTCAGTTGCAGAGAGCTTGCAAAATAATCAATGAGATGCCATTCAAGGCAGATTCCAGCATCTGGGGTGCTGTGCTTGCAGCCTGTAGTGTTCATTTAAACGTGGAATTAGGGGAACTGGCAGCTAGAAGAATTTTGAATTTGGATCCTTTTAATTCTGGTGCCTATGTTATGCTGTCTAATATATATGCTGCTGCTGGCAAATGGAAGGATGTCCATAGAATCAGGGTTCTGATGAAAGAGCAAGGAGTTAAGAAACAAACAGCTTATAGTTGGTTGCAGATTGGAAACAAAACCCATTATTTCGTTGGAGGGGATCCATCACATCCTAATATTAATGATATTCATGTTGCTTTAAGGAGAATAACATTACATATGAAGGTAAAAGGTAACTATGAAGAAATTTTCTTTTAAAGGCTGCAAGTTAAGATGGGCATGTCATAGTAGTTCTAACTTTAAGCTTCAGCACTTATTGCCATAGTAGCTCTAAATTTTACAGATAAAAATCTGGGAATAAGAAATTTCAAGTCAAATGTTCAATTTAATAATTAATAATAGGGAGCTGGGAAGATCTAAGGGATGACAACATTGGTAAATTGATGTCGTCCATACTTAGCTATAGGGTTCTCTCTCACCAAAATATCGGAAGTTAAGTATTTATTTATTCAACAATTTTTTACATCTCAAAACAAATGAAAAGGAAAGAAAACAAAAACATAAATCACAAATCAATTAAGCCATTAATCTTTTTTCTATCTTTTTATGATTTTGCTCATTTTATTTTATATTTATCTCTTGTTATTATTATTTTTATGATTGTAGGAGAAATTGCAAGGCAATGTTGTAAGAAAGTAATTTCTCCAATGTCTTATATACTTGTCATTTTCTCCCAGGAAGATCATTGCAAAAGGCAGACCCAATTTGATTACTGAGACCCCTAACTTGCTCATTCCTGCAATTTCATGCAGATTTTGTTGCGTCTTCCTTGGAAACTGCATTTAGAAAGTTTTCCATTCCTTCATGAATGTGTTAAACTATATGTACACACGCTCGCGCACAAAAAAAAAAAAAAAAAAAAAAACTTCTAAGTTTTTTTATTTGCAAAACAAAATATACTAGCAATATGTAAAATAACAAGTTAAAGATTACAATTGTTTATTATGCAATTTCATACGTCGAATGTGACAAATCATTTCTTTATCATCAATACTATCAAATACTCTCATTTCCTTTAAAGTTGAATTTATTTTTTTTAAAAAAAATTGTCTTAAATTCTCAGTAAACCATAAATTTTGCCTGATAGTGGGGCCAAATATCTATGAACTGTGAGATAAGAATAAAAAACTAATGTATGTAGCATTTTAAAAAAACCAAGGGTGGGGGAATAGGATATCATGCTGTCTTGTATTTTCCTCTCTCTTGATAAGTATTTTTTTTCTTCTCTAAAATCAAATTGAACAATGCAGGATGTTTTTGAATTGAGATTATAGAATGTGGTCCCTTCAAACTATTAGCTAAAAGTGTATCAAGGAGGTTTAGTTCAATTACTTGAACAGATGCATCTGTTTATAATTTCTACAGATCAAACAAAATATTAGCTGAAAGTGTGGTTCTGGAAGTTGCTTGAAAAATTTTGTGTAACTGAAAATGCTTTTATGTTTAATAAGACACTGGCTTGCATAATGTTTATACTATATACAACATGGACACGGGTAGAATGTTACCCTGATGTGGGTTTCTATAAGAAGCAAAATTACACAATTAGGAACAAACTTGGTAGCTTGCAATTCCTCTTGTACTAGCATTCTGGGAAGCTGCTACCTATGTGAGTTTTTAGTAGTTGATTCTGCAGTATAAAGATATGAGTTAGTATTTTGCCCTGAGAATGTTGTTTCCAGTGTTTAGTTCTGAGAATGTCCGGTTTGGAATATGCAATGTGGAACAATTAAGTACACACTTTGGTGGCTGATGCTTATGAAGTATTCTAGTTTGCCTGAGTCCTAGTATTGCTTTAAGTGATTTTGGATCACATGTATCTAAATATAAAATGTATTACATTGTGATTTATCTTTTGCGGTTGAGATGAAGTGCTTAATACTGGATTGTAATCTGCATTTTGCGGTTGAGATAGAATTGCCTTCCGGAAGTTATATTCTGAAAAGAGGAATGTAAATAAATTCCAGAAGGTGAGAGGATATTTTAGGTAAACAAATTTGAAAGGAAAGTGTATAAGTAGAAAGAGGGAGTGGAAATAGCAATTTCCAAAAAAAAATCTAAACAAATAATTGTAATTTTATTAAGCCACATAGAAATGGGGTTGTTTAATCTCATATTTAGTTGGGGTTAGTTAAGCAAACCCTAAAATAAATTCTTAAATGTCAACAGTTAATTTTTTTAATAACTGTTATAATTTTAAATTAACTTTATCCTCCAGACAAGTAAACATAACACGCAATAATGAACTCAACAAAAAAAAAAAAACACGCCATAATGATTAAAAAAAAAAAAACATAACACGCCATTCATTATAAAAAAAAAAAAAAGCTCAATCCAATTAATGCTACCCATTCTCACTCGGCTTACAGATTAACGTTGAAAATTAGTTATTAGTCGTTATGACAAATTTCATTTTCCGCGTAACGTAATTAGGTTGGACTATTTTATTAGGCTTTCCTACCCAGTATGCTAAAATTTTCAAGATTATGCCGTCACCACCCAAGTGTGTTAACTTTCAAAGAAATCGGCTATCAGTCATTCACTACACCCTCGACAAATTGAGGTTTGTTGGATAATATATACATAGTATTTGATCACTACATACAATAATGAAATGAAGAATTGAGGGATAAGACGTAATTAAGGAACTCAAAATTATTGGTATAGATGTAATATCACATAATCACTTACACTGCACCACGTTTCTTTGAATAGACCTATAATAGATGAAAATAGAAAGGGAATAGTGAAAGACATGGGATAAAAATATCTAATTTTTATCATTTGTTTAAGAAAAAAAATTCCTAAGATGCAAAATGACAATAGCATTTTTTCAGTTTAATTGTAGAAAGGGAATATTTATTTATTTTTTTAAAAAATATGAAAATAAATTGAATTATAATTGCATTTTATTAACGTTATATTTAACCAAATTAGCTGAAAGTTAAAAATTAAAAATATAAAATCATCAGTTAAAGAATTCAAAAGTATAGAATAACATAATTAAAAAATATTTAACTAACTTATAAATTTAATGCAGCATGTACAAATTTTAGATAAAGCATGTATAAACATTCTAAGACGAGTATGTTTGGATTTTTAGTAAAGTATTTTAAAAATATATTTGAAAATAAAATAAGAATTATGTTTAATAATCTCCAAAAACATGTTCAAAAATAAAATTTTATCTATAAACTCATTTTTATGGGAAAAAAAAACTTAACATACTTTTATAAACAAAAGTATACTTAAAATTTAAGTTTACAAAAATGTAATTCAAACAATAGTAAATTGAAGGTGGGGGCGATAGAATGGCATGTGGTGACAGAAATCCATGAAAATGATGGCTTGGCTGCAGTGTACAGTGTTTCTCTCTCAAACCGAAGTGAAGAAAAGTCCCCACTTAACATTTCCTTCTTCTCATGACACTCACCACAACCGTTCATGCTTTTGGATGCACCACTTTTCCTTGGCTTTCTTCCACCATTCCCCAAACAAAGAAAAATGGGGCCCACCACCATCCCTCTCCCAAGGACAGTGCTGGCCCCACCACCTTCCCAAAAATATTGCTTTTGCTTACACTCTAACTCTGAATTCTCCCTTCATTCAATCAAGTTTCCATGCTACAACTTGCAACTTCCAACCACATACACATAAGATAAATCTAATTTGTCAATGGAGTTATATTTAGTGAAATAAAAGTATTTGATTTTTATTACATGTCAAAAATTTGAATAAATAGTAATCACAAAATCAGAAATGTAATTAATCTCTAATTCAAAAATTTAAAGATATTTGTTATTTTTTGTAATTATTTAATACTAGTATACATTTAAAAAATACCTTCCATTTACTATTTTATGAATATGCACATTGTTTGATGAACTCAAATATATGCAAATAGTCAAACACCACGCAATTTCTCTGGCAGGTACATAGTTTCTGTTACATAAAATTTAAGTTTAGTACTACTATATTTTACGCTTTTTATTATCCAATTTAAGTTTAGGCTTAAATTGTTAGTGATGGTTTGTCGAGATGATGACCCTTGGGGAGATTGTCTTGTATGAACTTTGCTTCATAATTGATGTGGCAGCAGCTCTTCACTTTAAGAAAATATATATAAATATATATTTAATATTGTGATTTTTTTACTTTCTCTAATTTTATAATTTGAACACATTGTCCATCTCTAATTTTTCAGCCGTTATCAAATTTTGCTTTTTTTTCTTAGTTTTGTTGTCATTTATGTCCACCAGATACTTTCACAACTTATTCAACTTGATATTTTATTTCATCTCATATTTTGTTTTCATATGTATTACAATAATAACAATTATTTTTATTTTTACTATTTTTTAAAGAAATTGCTCCGAATGACTTAGAGTCTTGGATCGAATATTATGTGGTAAGATTTGTGTGGCATGACTATTTTTGTATACATGTGATGGATGCACCTAAGTGAGATATTGATAATGGTTGATTTTAATCTGTTGTTGCATGAAATAATAAGATTAGTTGAATGTGTTTCCATTAACTTTTGCTTTAACGCAATTTCAAAATTTAAATTCATAATCAATTAATTTGGAGTTGAAAGGAGAAATATGTATCAACTGTATTGGGTTTTCAAATTACTCAGAAAACCACTTTGGAAATGAATTGTAACGAAATTTAGAGATATACTATATCAAAACATAAATGAATTTGAAAATAGCAAGACAGGAACAAGTAATTTGAAAGAAAAATAGGCGGAAAAGATAATTGTAAAGATGCATTTGTTTGATTGTGTTTCCAACCTTTTCCAAACACATATTTATACAAAAAGTTAAGAAATAGCTTGCTAAAAAAATATTTTTGAGTGATAACACAATCGTTACGCTCTGCTTAGTTATAAGGAGATAACTATATAAAAAAGAGAAATATACCAAAATAAAATAAATTTTTGAGTTGTTTGATTTAAGAGAAATAACTAAAAATAAAGTAAAAAAAAATAGTAAAATGTAAAAGTATTGTTATACCCTTAAAAATTGATTATTTTGTGTGATGTCCAAAAAATGAAAATTATCTCAATAAATAATATAAAATGTATTCAAAAGAGTGTGTTAACATTTATCTTTATCTAAATATAAATCATTGAGCAATTAAGTGAAAAATCAGAGCATCCATGTATTACTAGTATTCTTTATCATTAAATTGACAAGCTATCAACCATTTGTTAGTCAATAATATTCGCAAGAATTGTTCAACTATTAATTAAAAACAATAAATAAATATCAATAGTTTCCTTACACATAAAAATGTTTTGAAATTTAGTTAAAAGCTATAACATGAATATAAATAAAAATATACAAAATAAAACTATACCAATATTGTTAAATAATGATAAAATTACATTTCTCGGTGAGGAGAGGTATTATAAGAAAGGCCTCCATGCCACTAGCTATAAAGTTAAAATATTCTATTTTATTTCAGTTTAGTTTATTTTATAGAAATAAAACAAAGAGTAATCATTAAATAATATATATATATATATATATATATATATATATATATATATATATATATATATATTAAGATCTCAAAATACTGTGCTTTCTTCCTGAATAGTCAAAAGAGCATTCGTTTTAATTTGTAAAGCAACAAATTATTCGAGAAAAATTACTTACTCCATTTTAAATTATTACTCGTTTTTTAAAATAGTCTTTTAATATTACGATTAGAAGGAATAAAAACGCTAATTACATGGCAATATTTTAAATATTTCAATATAAAAAAGGTACATTACAATTTTTTTAAAAATTATGTAAAAAAAATATTTTGTAAACTATTAAATAATGTAAGTGGACATTGTGACTCATGAAACAAGTTGATTAAGCTTGGATTTGTATTAATTTTTAGTTTTTTATAAAACACATATTTTGTAGACAATTTTATCTTTAGATAAAATTACGAACGACAAAATTTTCTTTGAAATATTTAATATAGTTGTATGCTAAAAGTTCAAACTGAAGAGAAAACCCAGGGTAAATTTTTTTCCAAAAAAACCATCAGTTCTAACTTATAAGATAATTCCGTTTATACAAGAGCCAATTTTTTATTGAAATACATAAAATTATAATATATATCTTATGTTATTTTATAACTTTTATAATAAATATGATGCAATTTAATTAAATCTGTAATGAGGTGTCAGATAAGGCCTTCTCCAAAACTGTCTAAGCATGGCTGTGAGCTGCTCCACCTCGTAAGTCGTAACTAGTACCCCATTCATTCGCTTATTACTTCTCTGTAGTGCGCACCCACACCCACTCGCTGAGAGTAGTAAAGTTTTGATACTCGCGCTCCTGACCCTCAAAATGGTCAACACCAGTTGACTCGCCTTCTGAGTTTGAGCATGTTCGCGTTCCTCCAAGGGCGAGTATGCGTCGCTGTCCTTACCCGACGTTTGGTCCTCAAAACAATCCACTGCATCGTCGGATCAAAATCTTTGTTTGTCTGCTACTAATTTCAGCCAATGCGTTTATGCCATGTGTCACTTTTTTTTATCTCTGACATTTTATTTAATTATAACATATTATTCATTTAATAGTTTTTTTTTTTTACTTTACTTTCTTTAAGAGACTAATCTCATGATTTATTATCATCATGAGAATATCTTATGTTACAATTCGAAAAGAAGAAAAAAAATATGACAAATAAGCTCACAATTGTAGAGACAGACATTAAAGTTACAGCCACAAACTGTTTTAAAACCTTGAATAGAAGGTTTTAAATTACAAGGTTTAAAGTAATATTTATTTCTATAATATTACTTTTTTTACATATGTTTAATAAACCAATAGTTTTACTTCACTTTTTCCCCTTTGTTTTATAGACAAATATATAAATTCCAATTTTCTTTTTAATTGAAGCATCTGATTATAAATTTAACTATTATTTTGTAATTCA
Organism: Glycine max; assembly: GCF_000004515.6. Classification (NCBI taxonomy): domain Eukaryota; kingdom Viridiplantae; phylum Streptophyta; class Magnoliopsida; order Fabales; family Fabaceae; genus Glycine; species Glycine max. The sequence continues at coordinate 10,335,447 of NC_038244.2, forward strand.
TTTTTTAATAAGTAATCATATTAAAACTTGGTAAAAGAGTTTTATCCTTCATACTCGGATTAGTGAGATTCCTTATGTGAGGATTGTTATCTGATGTGAACAAAATTGCAGACCATAATGCGAAAAGTTTTCACGTATAATACTGATATCGTATTCATACATACTATCAAATAATAATTCAATTATACTTAAAATATGTAATTATAAGATATAGTAAATACTAGTTTTCATTCTTTTACAATATTCTCTAAGTAAATTTCAAATAGTTTTGTGTTTTCAATATATTAAAAACAGTATGTTGTTCACTGTATTTTTTTTATAAGATATTAAGATCATTATAAAGGAAAAAATAAAAAAGGATATGTCATCTCTCATAAATTATACCTACCTAAACTAAATACAGTATATATTTCTGACATACAAAGTCCTGTGTCTGAAGGTATAGTGGCAGTCCAATTGTAATTTGCAACAAGGGCATCTAAACCCAGAACCCAATCATCTTTTATTGCAAACTTTTGTGCATTGGAATTTGGAGGCCATAAAAAAGATGCGATGCTACACGCAAACAAGTAGTACAAGTCCAATAAGAAAAGCAAGATAGAAAGATTGGCTAGTTCACACACCTCAATTAATACAACAACACCCTGTTGCTGATAGTTATTATAGAGAGAGTTCGATCAATTCAAGCTTGCAAGCTTAACCATGGAACGGTATGAGATAATTAAAGATATTGGGTCAGGAAACTTTGGTGTGGCAAAGCTGGTCAAGGAAAAATGGAGTGGTGAATTATATGCTATCAAGTTCATTGAGAGAGGCTTCAAGGTTCTATTTTCAAATTCCATGTATCTTTTCTTTTGTCATATCTTAATCTTGTCTTGTGTACATATGTTTTTTAGATTGTCCTTTGTTAATGGGGTTCTATTGGGTTTTGCAGATTGATGAACACGTGCAAAGAGAGATTATAAATCATAGGTCCTTGAAGCATCCCAATATCATTAGATTTAAAGAGGTACGGAATTGGAGACGTTTTTGGTTTCAATGAGTATAAACTCAAAGTGTAATTATTTGCTTTCTCTGAAGAAAATCACTCCCTTTCTTTATCTACTTCTTACCAATTTTGTGAAAAATGAAAATCTATATGCATCCAGGGACATATACACCTAAACTCTTGTCCTAAATTCAATTTTGTCCCATAATGGAATAAATATTCGAGACGGGTTATTAAAGCATGGTTTCTTTCTATCTTCCTCATAATTCAGTTTTATTCTCTACCATATACAGTTCCACGAAGGATCTCAATATTTAGGGTCATTTTTTTGGTTTTTCTTAATAAGAATTTCCAGAATCGTGTAAAGAACCGAACAAGAAATCTTTTCAATTTGATTTAAAAAATTCTTTCTCAGGCAAAAAAGATGGGTGCTTTGAAAGAAGACACACATTACTCCTTTACTCTTGCAACATGAGATGTTACGTTTCCTCTTCATTCAAAGTTCGATTTATCTTTTGTCGCTCCTCATTTATGTATATTATTGTAACTAAATGACTAGTCTAGGTGTGATCTATAACATGTTAGCTAACTGCATCTTGACTTTTATGCCGATTTGTGACATAATTCATCGCAGTTGTTGCTTACTCCAACTCATCTTGCAATAGTCATGGAATATGCTTCCGGGGGAGAACTGTTTGAAAGAATATGCAGTGCTGGGAGATTCAGTGAGGACGAGGTAGATTAGATTAGATTTTAATCATTTATAATAATTGATAACGAAAAGCTTCTGTGGCTTTATGATAGTGCTTTTGTCCAAGATGGCCATTGTATTATTGACCTTTTTAGATTCCAAAACAGTAATAAATTAAGATTGCATCAACTTTACATTTTGCATGAAACAAAGTGGGAGTACTGTTTATTCTTTAAACAAATATACATAGTAGTGTGTGAAATTTCAAATGGCAAGTTGATAGCCTGTTGGCTGCTTTCATATAATTTAATTTTTTGTATTTAACTCTATTTAATTTGTACATCGTATCTAGACTCTTTTTTTTTTTTTTAATTTTATTTTATACATAGTATTTCTTTATTTCACATTCTAGATACTTGTAAACAGAAAATTTCATACTAATTTCTCCTTTTCCATGCATAGGCGAGATATTTCTTTCAGCAACTGATTTCTGGAGTCAGCTATTGCCATTCAATGGTACCGTATTTTTGTCTAATCTGAATCTAAATGGTTTATATTTTTCAATACATGATTCAAATTAAGTCATACTACTTTAAACTAGCTGAAATTGAAGGTGTAATTTTGTCGCAGGAAATTTGCCACAGAGATCTTAAGCTGGAAAACACACTTCTAGATGGAAGCTCAGCACCACGACTTAAAATCTGTGACTTTGGTTACTCAAAGGCAAGAACTTATTAATTATTACTACTTAATTTCATTTAACATGATGTTTCAAATTCTAGTTAATTACTCAACTTTACGTTCGGATCTTTCTTCAGTCATCTGTTTTGCACTCCCAGCCAAAATCAACGGTAGGAACCCCTGCCTATATTGCACCAGAGGTTTTGTCAAGAAGAGAATATGATGGGAAGGTAACTATACATCATCTAAATTTCCCTTTCCAATCATGTAACCGTGGCTTCACTCATTTGGAGCAAATGTTTGGCCACTGATAAGTTCTTATCCTTGAGAATGATTAGGTCGCGGATGTTTGGTCTTGTGGGGTGACCTTATATGTGATGTTGGTTGGAGCATATCCTTTTGAAGACCCAGAAGACCCAAGAAACTTCAGAAAAACACTTCAGGTTAGTTGGACCAATAATAATACGAGTTCCCTTTTAGTTTTCCTAGTGTAATAAATTAGTCACACAATTAATTAATTTATTAATTTTGGATAATTTTGACAGCGAATTCTTAGTGTCCACTATTCAATTCCAGACTATGTACGAATCAGTAAAGAGTGTAGGCACCTTTTGTCTAGAATATTTGTGGCCAACCCGGAAAAGGTACAATTATTTATATGTTAATTTGTTGCATAACATAATAACATTTATTATTATTATTATTATATGATGTTAACTTTGGGTTATATTATTAATTGGAAGCAGAGAATTACCATACCAGAGATTAAAATGCACCCTTGGTTCCTAAAGAATTTGCCACTAGAATTTATGGACGAGGGCGAAGGGGTGTTGCAGAATGATGATCATGTGAATGAAGAGTCATCTGAAATCACTCAAAGCATTGAAGAAATACTGGCCATAGTTCAAGAGGCTAGGAAACCGGGTGAGGGCCCAAAAGTTGGTGAGCAATTTGTTGGGGGCAGCATGGACCTCGATGATATTGATGCGGATGCTGACATCGATGACATTGAGACAAGCGGTGATTTTGTCTGTGCATTGTGAATGATGATGCTTGCACTTTGCACACTATTTCTCCCTCAAAAGCAGTTTAAGATAAGATGTTGTTCCTTGACGAGATAGATAGGGAAGAATCAAACAAAACCTCTCTAGCCTTTACTGCTTTCTTCGTTTTTTTAATGCTTAGCCAAAAAATCAAGACTGTATGCATATGTAATGATTAATAATATAGTAGTAGCTTGGCTTTCTTTCTTCCCTTTTCTCTCTCTCTCTATATATTATAAATAAATAATTTGCGATGTCTCGTTTTCATGTAATTATTATTCTATAAAACGTTAAATGACAAATTCACATTTGAATAATAACTGATCTATCATTGTCGTTGTATCGACATCGTCTAAAAGCACTAGACAACTAATGTAATATGAGGGATGCTGATGCATCATGCTCTCCTTAAAAATGACTAAAATACTAACCTTTTGTTAATTTTTTTAATTGAAAATATATAAATTTTCAAATTTCAAATTAACTTTAAAGACTTTTTGATGGCTAGAACTTTCTTTATTCTCTTATCATATCATATTAGTGAAGTGTATTTCTTATTTTTATTTTAAAAAATAGCAGAATTATAAAATATTAAGATAATAGTTATTTTTTCTCTTTATCATTATCATTGTCATATCTATCATTTCTCTCATTCTGTTTTGTTGTTATTATTATCATAATCACTAATGTTGTTATACCATTGAATTCCAAATAATATATTTAAGAAATAAAATTATTTGTCTTTCCTAATAAAAATTTTCTATATGCATTATCAGAGAATTAAACATCGATCACCATGTTTAAAGGATCGCATCATCTACCAACTTAATAATATAGTTTAAGGCTTCAATATATTTTGTAAAGTTAAGTTTGATTTTAGTATCTTGAAGAATAAAAGCTATTTTTTAATCAATTTTTTTCAATATAACATGTAATTTACGGGAGAAATAAGTATATAATATAAATATTAGACAAGAATATTCTTGGTGTTGGGGTGTTTCTTTATCCTGTTCATTCAGAAAAAAAATAAATTAGACAAGTCGATAATCCATCTATACTAAAACATTGTGCATTCCTTTAAGAAAGGAAATTAATGTCATTGCTCGTTAGGTGCTGGTCATGGTTCCACCTCAAGTATTTAAGACACTTAACGCTCTTCTCTTCTTCAATTTTTTTTATATATCGTTGAGAAGTAAAACAAATTCACAGAAAATTGCAACCTATCAAAGGAGATGCCTACAGCACCAAAACAAAAGACAGATGCGAGAAAATTTATTAGGACTAACATCGATCAATTTTTTTAGGGATTAAAAGCGGAAATCGACTATAGGGAAAAAACAATTAACTCATTTATATTGTAGGCTAACTAAAATCTATTAAAAAAATTCATGGAACTACAAGTAAAAAATTTATATTTTTTGGTAAATACTCTATATTGGAAGGAAAAAGCTTGGATTGGCACAGGCCCAGGTATATTTGGGCGAGTTGCCGAGACAGAAAAGCCCAATCAATTACTGAAGCGCACGAGATTTGCCAAAACCCTACCAAAAGCCTAACGGCATAACTCGCCGGCGAAGCAGAATCAGAAGCAATCAGCGACGACAACAATGGGTGGTGGGGGGAGAGGAGGCAGATCCCGAACTCAGAGAAAGCACTTCCGGCAGAGCAGAGATAACGTGTGGAAGCGTTCCAAATCGGATCCCAATCCTTCTTCCAACGAAAACAATCCCCCGTGGACTCCCTTCGCCACTGAGAACGCCGCTTTCGATTTCTACTACAAAGAGCAGGGGATAGTGGACCCGCAACACTGGGACCAATTCGTCGCAGTTCTCAGAACTCCATTGCCCGCAACCTTCAGAATCAACTCTAGGTCAGACTAACAACAATCACATACTCTCCATTCTATTGTTCTCTTTTCTCATTCGAATGTCGTTTTGTTTCGCAATTGCAGTAGCCAGTTTTCCGACGACCTTCGTTCTCAATTGGAGAATGACTTCCTGCATTCTCTTCGCGACGAGGTACGTTACCTGCTTCCGTTTTTTTTTTTTTTGTTAGTGTTTATTTTTGGTTGTGAACTGAATTGTCGCTTGTAGGTTGTTGAAGGAGGTGAGACGGAGGCTATTCGGCCGTTGCTGTGGTACCCTGGGAACTTCGCTTGGCATTCTAATTTTTCCAGGATGCAGCTCAGGAAGAACCAAACACTTGAGAGGTGAATATTGAATATAATTTCCGACGATCTATATGTTATATATTGGTGGCGTGGGGTTGATGGAGCCACCTCGACTGCGATTTGGGCTCTCTTGTTCTTAAATTTATTGAAATGCATGAACATGCTACTGCCAAATTAAGAATTGAAATGTTATGCCAATTGCTGCATCTGCTGATTATGTTAAAATTTTCAGGTTCCATGAATTCTTAAAGCTAGAAAATGAGATTGGAAATATCACAAGACAGGAAGCTGTCAGTATGGTGGGTCACTTTATATACTCTTTTAATCAATCATGTTGTTACAAAATGATTTTCTTTTATTTTAGAATTTTGAATTCTTTAGTACCTGTAGGATACTAATTGTTATAAACTTTCAAGAATTCAACTAATGTCACTCTAATGGTTGTTTGAAATATAGGTTCCTCCCCTCTTCTTGGATGTGCATTCAGATCATTTTGTGCTTGATAGTAAGCAATTTGTAGTGTATAAAGTACTTTATGTTGTTTTACCAGCCCTTAATTTATATTTGCTTAATTTTGAATTCAAACTTCAGCAATTCTGACTATTTTATTTTTTCTTTCCTTTTTTCAGTGTGTGCTGCACCAGGTTCAAAAACATTCCAATTGCTTGAGATTATACACCAATCATCTAAAACAAGATCACTACCTGATGGAATGGTATGTGCAGTTTTAATTACAAAAATGCTGATATCTGTTTCTGCCCTTTATTCATTGTTTTTATCATGTATTTTGGTAGTTAGCAGCATTTTGATTTTCTTGACTAAAGAGATATCTAAATTTGACCTGTAATGATTGGGCCAGCTACATATGCAACAGTTTTTATTAATTTTTATTTTATTTTTATAATTAGGTTATAGCAAATGATCTCGATGTCCAAAGATGTAATCTTCTCATCCACCAAACAAAAAGAATGTGCACAGCCAACCTAATTGTTACAAATCACGAAGCTCAGCACTTCCCAGGATGCCGTTTAAACAGGAATTATGAAAGGATGGAGTTAGATAACAATATTAGCCAACTGTTATTTGATCGTGTTCTATGTGATGTCCCATGCAGTGGAGATGGTACCCTTCGTAAGGCACCTGATCTATGGAGGAAATGGTAGTTTTTATTCCTTTATCTAGCTCCACTTTTTTTATCTTCTTTTCAATCTTTAAACTATTTTTAATACTTATTTTACCTTTTTGCAGGAACACAGGGATGGGACATGGCCTTCACAGCCTACAGGTTTTAATTGCTATGCGAGGTGCTTTTTGATTGCTTTCTGTTTCCAATTTAGGGCCTGCCAACATTAGTCTTGTGTTCTGTTTCCTTATATGGTGCTATCATCATACTCTTTTTTTTCAGCTAGAAAATTAGTAATAGCCAACAGGGGTTGTCTCACATTGACCTTTTGTTCAAGACATTTGCTTTAGGCAATATATTATTTCACTAATCACTAGAAATCCTTGCTGAAGTTTGGTCAAGGATAGCCTCCCCTCAACCAGAAAATTTTTGTAGCCATTTAAAAAAAGAAGATTGATTATAAGATGCCTTAAGTCTATGATTGGATTCATCCCTGACTGTGTGTGTGTTTAAATTGACCAGGATCATTAAGTGAAACTTTTTGTGCTTCCAGATTAAGTTTGCTTTGTAAATTACTGTTCTGTGCTTTTTTCCAAATCTTTGAAAGAGAGCACATTTGCATTATGTTGAGCCTGAAGGACCAGACCAGTAATTTTCCAAGAATTTATATTTTAGAAATACAAAACAATGATTGTATTTCTGAATAAATCTGGTTTTAATGACCAGATTTGCTGTACAGGACTACAGGCACTCAGCACACAAGAGTTTTCCCTTCAAGAAATATTCTCCTATTTCTTATTTCTCCTGACATATACTTTCAAAGGCTTATTACCCTCCATCAATTTCTTTAATGCACTATTATTGACTGAAATTGATTGGAAACCAAAAAATTGTGTCTTACTCCTTTTTAATTAGCCCCCAACATGATTTTGTAATTTCCAATTTATGGAAACCAATAATAACGTGTTAGAATGAAATTGTTACTAGCACTCCTCATTTCTCAATGTATCATTATCGTGCTTATTATGTGTCTTCTGAAGATGACAGACATTCTTACACCAAGGAATGGTTTCATATTATGCACTTTAAATTGATTTTCTCTTTTTGCTCACTTTAATAAACAGATATAGTGTGGTAAAAAAACTACCTTGTTTTTTGTCTTGGCTAAATAGAAATGCACTAGGGTTTGTGATATTTATCTAAGATGATTTTGTCTATTAACATTCTCAGGTTTATCTCTACTTAAAATTGGTGGAAGAATGGTCTATTCAACATGCTCAATGAATCCTATTGAGAATGAAGCTGTGGTTGCTGAGGTAATCTACCTTGAAAGCTCTATACTTTGTTGAAGCCGTGCTTTTTTTGAGCTTTCCCCTTAAAAGTGCTTTGATATATTAATATCAACAAAAAGATTAATTACATTGATTTGAAGCATGGTTTGATTTCTAAGATTAATTACATCCTATTCCTCATTCACTGCTTTGGCTGTTTGCAGTGTAGCAATTCTATGCAGTTTTCTCTCCCTTTCACTTCCTGACAAACTAGATGAATGCTTTTTCTCCCATGTTACATGAATTGTTTCTCTCCCTCTCACTCCCAACATTTTTTAAAGAATATTTTGGGTGGTAATTTATGACAAATAACCAGTGAATTAAGTCTGAGTATTTATTTTACCGCTGATGTTTTTGCTAGAATCCAGTGCAATATTTGGTGCTTTTTCAAAACTATTTTAAGTTTTTAGCTTATGGAAAAGTTATTAAACAACATTTTTAGTCAATTTTTTTAACTAAAAGCATTTTTTCCTTTTAGCAAAAGAGACAAATGAGAATATAAAGAGAAGCGCTGCTCAATCCTTTTTTTTTCTTTATGCCCTCTTTTGTGTCATGTTGCAGGTTTTGCGAAGGTGTGGAGGGTCTGTTAAACTTCTTGATGTCTCTAGTGAGCTTCCACAACTTATTCGTCGGCCAGGTCTCAGGAGATGGAAGGTTTGTGTTTGCTGTGACCAACTTACCATTTATTTTTTTAAGAAGTCAGAGTTTTGAAGAAAATACATGTAATATTAATAAACAAATATGTTCCCTACCTATACATCTCAAAGTTTTAGTGTGTATCTCATCTTTGCGGATTCTCTTGGAGACAATGCCCTCTTACATTATGTGATTTGAGTATTTGACAATGTTAAGGCTGGTTGGCTTTCTTATCTTCCTCTGTTCTTTCCTCTGGACAATATTCAGTGTCCAATGTAGTGTACTTTCCTTACGGTAGCTGTGGGTAAAAGAAACTAGGTGCAAGCTAGGCTGAAAATGTTTGTTTCATCAGTTGTGTTTGAATTTTGATGCACTTAAAATGCTGTTTTTCTGATTTGTTTTTGTTTGGAATGTGACCGGTAGTGAATTCTTTCTAATCTAATTTCTGCTATTTGATATGTTGAATGTCTGTCAAGTTACCAACATTCATGTCCATGGTATAAAATCAATTTCTAAACAGAAAATTCTTAAGTTTATCCAACTTGAACATGCATTCTTTATAGAAGCTGTTGGTTCCTTTTGTGGCTTCAAATGTGGAAGGGGTTAACTTTGTTTTGTAGCTGCATGCATTAAATTTTTTTTAAAGGTGTTTGATTTTGGAGATGCAGGTATATGACAAGGGCACTTGGTTGGTCTCTTACAAAGATGTTCCTAAGTATCGTAGAAGTGTAATTCTTTCCAGTATGTTTCCTTCTGGCAGAGGCCATCATGATCTTGTGGATAGTAGTTGTAGTGTTGATCCAGAGGGCGTTACTAATGGTATTAATGGAAATGCTGGAGATGGTGTTCAAGCAGTTGAGAATCCTGTGATGTCCGAGTCTGGTGCGGAAGTTTGCGATTTCCCTCTAGAGCGTTGCATGAGGATAGTGCCTCATGATCAGAACACTGGAGCCTTCTTCATTGCTGTACTGCAAAAAGTTTCTCCTCTGCCAGGTAGTTTTTCTTATGACCATATTTGTTTCTCTCTCTCTGGTCTGTTAACAGATAGTGATGAAATTTTGGTGAACATAGGAAAATAATTCCAATTTTCCATTTCTGCCCTGTTTATGTTCATTTTGTCAGACCTTTCTTTGCTTGCCATAATAGATTTTTTTTCTTTCTTGCAGCAATTACAGAACAAACAAAAATAAAAAATGATGAGCAATATGTAGAACCCGCAAACCAGAGTCTTAATGATGCACAAGTACCACATATTACTTCATCAGAAAGTGCACACGAAGAAGTCTTCAAAGCAGTGTCTGAGGAAAATGTAGATGACGCTGAACCCAACACTGAAGATTTGGAAGTTGGTCCTGTTACATGTGAAGAACAGAATTCCAAGGAAACTCAAGAACCTGATAATGTACAAAACACAGCAAAGAGGGTTCCAGGCAAAAGAAAGCTACAAATTCAAGGCAAATGGAGGGGTGTTGACCCTGTTGTCTTTTTCAAAGATGAAACAATTATTAATAGTATAAGGGATTTCTATGGAATTGATGAGCGTTTTCCATTCAATGGTCACCTTGTTACAAGAAACAGTGATACAAATCATGTGAAAAGAATTTATTATATCTCCAAGTCAGTCAAGGATGTTCTTGAGTTGAACTTCAAAGTTGGGCAGCAACTTAAAATAACATCAATTGGCCTGAAGATGTTTGTAAGTATAATTTATTCTCAATTAAGAGATACTGTTGTTTTTGTTAGTATTATTATTTTATGTGGTTGCTTTATTTATCCTCCATGCTACAAATTGTAAAAATAGTTTATGTTGATGTTAAAATTTCTTCATTAGAAGGGGCCCAAAAACATAGGTAGTTTATGTTGATGCTACTAGTTATACAGGCATTGAAGACTGATCTAGGCAAGGGAGACAAATTTAGTCAGAATTTGATTAGTAAAAGTGACGTGTAAAATTTATTTGACATTTTGAGGTTAAAGAAGTCGATAGTAATTCTGAGTCATTTCATAAATTGTTTCCGTACCTAGGCATTTCTATGACAGTTTAATTCATGTTGATTTTTATCGGATATGAATTATAGTCATTTCTCATTTAATTTTGACATATGATGGTAAGGAACTAAGGATTAATTGTAACCTAATAAATGAATAATTCATGTATAACAGTTTTACAAACCAAATTCTTTTTGGATCGATCTAGAATATCACAAGTGACATGCATTCTGTTAGTTATTGACCCAATCTACACCATTTAGTAATAAGTAAATTTTATTTCATTCCTACTTGTATTGCGAAATATTTATTGGTCAGTCCAGGTCTGTGATAAATAAGCTTTGATTAATTCCTTAGACCGAGTGAAATATACTTTCATCTTGCAGGAAAGACAAACAGCGCGAGAAGGTAGCTCTGCATCATGTGCTTTCCGGATATCATCCGAAGGATTGCCCCTTATTCTCCCATACATAACCAAACAGATTCTGCATGCATCTCCTGCAGACTTCAAGCATATTCTGCAGAACAAAGAAGTAAAATTTGAAGATTTTAATGATGCTGAGTTTGGTGAAAAGGCAGCAAACCTATTGCCAGGCTGTTGTGTGGTAATTCTGCATATAGGTATGTATCACCACGCATGCCATAGAGAAGTTTAATACCCATTGGCATCGACATATTTGTTTATAAAACCTTCTTTTTCTGCAGGGAACACACTTGCTGCAGAGTCTCTCCAAGTGGATGAGTCAACGATAGCCATTGGATGCTGGAAGGGTAGGGCGAGATTGTCAGTGATGGTTACTGCAATGGACTGCCAAGAACTACTTGAAAGGCTTTTAATACGGTTTGACACTGAAAAGGGTTCCTCTGGGCATGCAGACAAATCCTCTAATGATGTGCAAGAGTTGAACAGTATAAATGATGGCGTGAAAGTTACTGTGAGTTAAAAGTGAACTATTTAACAGATATTCTTTACTCTGTTGTAACAGATATTTATGCTATTTGTCATTTACAGAAATGGTGATTTTGTCCACCATTATTTTGCTTGTTTTTGTTAAACGATAGTGAAAAAACTCGTCATTATTTTCATACACAGGCGCTGGTCCATATTTGTATTAATATTATTCTATAGTTTTGGTTTCATAAATTGCTTCTGGGAAACTCTTTTGCTATACGCTTTAGAGGTACAACATGAATTTTTTTTTGTAAAGTCGTTCCTAGCGCATCTAAGTTATTATTGACATGGAACTGGTAGATTTTAGTCGTCCTAGCTACAATGTGCTTGCTTGCTTTTAGTTTGAGATGCTTAAAATGTCTATTGCGGTAGTTAACATTGACAATACTCTACGTGCAATATTTGACGTACTTTTCCGTTGAACTTACTGGCAGTTGAAATCAATTCGAATTGGCGCGATACATTCAGGGTTTTGGTTGAGTAAAAAGAAATTGAATAAAAGTGAACTGTGATGATAATTTTAAATTAAAATAGTCTAAAAAAGAGTTTTACATCATTTTAGTGTTTATTTTTCTCTTTTTTATTTTATTTTCACTTAAAGGAACAAATGAGATGAAAATTTTAAATTAAAGTAATATAAAAGTGTGGAACTCATCTAATGGGTGTCTCAATGACTATTGATGAAGTGATATATATCTAAACATATCATACAATAATTATTTAAGGTTGACACGTGATATGTCATATTTAGTTGCATGTTACTATTAATAAATACTTATAAGAATTATTTTTAAAACTTTTTAAATTTTTAAGAATTAAAAGAATAAAATCAAAATTCATCACATTTAAGTAGATTAACAAACATTAAATTTAATTTAAATTTAAAAACTATTTTATTGTAATACCTGCATTTTTAAGCATAATTTCACTTCTCTCTTTTTTTTTTAATATCAAGATCTCGCATTATTTCACTTGACAAAATGTCAATTATACAATTTGGAGGATCACTAAATTAGAGTATGGTATATCTTTAAGTAAATCCTTACACTTTATATTTAATTGTAAAGGATTAATTCCTTTACAATATCATTTCTAAGCAAATCAAAGTTTCTTAACTTCAATTCTTCAATTCTTTTAAAATTAATTTTGTAAAATCTAAAATAGACAAACCCATTAATTACATATTCAAATCTTAAGATTATTAATTCAACGATTAGCACTTTATTAAGCCATTACCTTTGTCTTAATCTTCTAACAAGTTCCACTATTGATGGCGTTGGTTCTGGATTTATGAAGAAACCTTGTACGAAAGTTCATGATTGCAGGGGCTTACATGATGACCCCATTGGAAAAATATAGCAATGTCAAACTATAACCACGAGTGATGATATTTTCATATTCGATAAGTTCCAAGTCCACGCAATTCACCTACAGTGTATATTAAACCAAGCAATTGTTCAAAGAAAAAAAAAACAATTTGTATCTACTTTCATTTTAGTTTTTACTCAGCAACCCAAACAAATTAAATTTAAATGTACAGAAAGCAATGCGCCAAACCTTTAAAATTTGGTAATAAGAACACAACCATGAAATACACTAAATAGAAACAAATTATAAATAAAGTCAAGATGATTGACAACACATATTCCTCTTGGCAGGGATTTCTTGTGCAGGGCCTGGAACAATAATCTTCTGGCCAGACAAAGATGCCGAGTTCCCATTTCCCTGATTTTCATCAGCAGTTAGGTTCTTCTTGTTGACAATGTTGTATATTTCTGTCAAGACAGTTATGAAGGCTGTTTCAACATTAGTTGCTTCTAGTGCTGAGGTCTCTAAGAAAAATAAACCTTCTTTCTCAGCAAATTCTTTTGCATCCTCGGTGGGTACATCACGCTGGCTCTCAAGATCACATTTGTTTCCTATAAGAATGATGACTATGTTCTTGTCAGCATGGTTGCGCAGTTCTTCTAACCAACGTGGTATGTGATCAAAGGTTTGGCGTTTAGTGATGTCATAAACCAACATTGCCCCCACAGCACCCCTGTAGTATGCACTCGTAACTGCTCTGTATCTGTTTCATAAACCATTGAAAATGAAATATTAGGTTAAACTGAAATTTGGCATTTAATGTACTTGTAAGTCAACCAACCATTCGAACCACCAAGCAATGATAAGAAATAATCTTAATTAATCTTGTGAAGAAGCACTAACTAGATATAAATTGCATGCAAGAAAAAATAGTTCTTTGCTACACTGATGATTACTAACAAGTGAGAAAAAGGAAAGCATGTCCAAAACTAATTATGTTAGCAAGTACAATTGAACTAAATGATGTCCCATGCTAAAGCTACTTGATCAAAATTGACAAGTTCTAAAACACTTATTATTAAAGTTTCTGAAGGATCAACAACAACAACAACACCAATAATAAAAGCCGTTCAAAATAATAATAATAAAAGATTGAGATGATAGATGGTGAAAATAATAGAGATACCCAAGGAACTCTTCAAGTATGAACCATTTGCATAGATTGCCCATGCAGCCAATTTCATGAATAGTCCATCGTAGTTTGTTCTGAGTTCTGTCTGTGTGCGCTAAATCTCAAGATAAACAACGGTTTTAAACTGAGGCTTTTTGTACTTCATATTTGAAAATCAGTTATTTTTCAAAATCTCAATAAATGGAGAATGGTGACTGCTAGTTGAAAATGGGAAATATAAATAATAAGAGTCTAAGTCTTCCTTACAAATTTAAGCAACTAATTTCTCTATACTCTGTAAAACGTCACATCATATCACATTAAACAACTTATGCAATAGTTCATGCATTACCATCAGTTGGAATACCATCCCAAAATAATACCAAAATTTACACATGCATGCGATGTTCCAAATTCTGTTTTCATTTTCCTTTTGTTTACAAATTATTATTGCATTTATTTGCCATATTCATATAGCTTGAAAATGCAGAGTATTATAAGTCGAGAAAGAAAAACCAAAGGCACAGATGCATCAGCTTGAAAGGCAACAACTTTGTATAACGATTTATCAAAAGGCATTAGTATCAATTCCTTTAAAGTTGACATAAATTTATCATAACATAGACAATAGCAGCATCGATCGACCAAAAAAGAAAAGACAATAGCAGCATCCAGCAATGCAAATGCAAGCTTAAATCTAACGGGATTATATATAGCTTGGAGTTTTAATAATAACTGCATCATCCACAAAAAAAAAAAAAAAAAAGAGGCTGCAACAGCAACACAATGGCATTGTGGCCAGAAATTCGTTCCACTGCAGTTTTTTTTACTAAAAAAATACTGTTGCGAACTTCAAAAAACTGAGGTGGGGTAATTAACAGCATCCCGGCAATTTCGGTAACTGAGAGTCTGAGACCACAGTCACAACTCAAAATCATCTGTACAAATAACTAATTCTAATTCTAATGTATGTAGCCACAAGGTCATGATTTTTCCGGTCTTTGCAGCAGCCATGTTAACAACATTTGTCTATAATTTTTCACAGTATCCAGGATTGTGACAAAACTGCAGGCACCACAATTTAAAACCTTGTTCAAGGTTTTAGAAAGTTGTTTGCAATCACAACCACAGTCCCAAAATCAAGGTTTTTGGTCTTAAGTCAGATTTGTTAACAATTTTTCTCAAAATAAAAGATTACAACGAAACTGCATGTATGAGTGTGACTGCAATTTAAAATCTTATCCACAAATATGGAGGAGACAAAGAAATGATCAATGAAATTGGTAGAAAGAAAAAAATTATTTTACGAAGTGATAAATTGGCTCAATTGTATTTGGTCAAAATTAACGAAAATCACGGTGATCAGCAACATATAGTGTTCGTGGAACACGAATTGGTAGCAATAAGAAACTTCCTTTCCACTTTATGAATGTATTATTGGATCGAATTTTCCTTGTTTCGTGGTAAAGTCCTCAGACTCATCCTTGTCCATGTTCTATACCGTCTCTTTTTTTTGTCCTTTTCGTGTTTCAGTCACATATCATCAATTACCAATACACAACGTGATGATCACAATAGATCAGCTCAGAAACCTTAGTTAACAGACAAATCCACGCGATCAGATCACGCGCGAACAAAACTAAGAATTAAGAACTATGGAAAACGAAAGAAGTTATGGAGTACCGTTCTTGGCCAGCAGTGTCCCAGATCTGAGCCTTAACGGTCTTGTGATCTATGACCAAGGTCCTTGTCTGAAATTCAACACCGATGGTGGACTTGGAGTCCAAGCTGAACTCGTTCCTCGCAAACCGAGCTAGTATCTGCGACTTCCCCACCGCCGAGTCCCCTATCAGCACCACCTTGAACACGTAGTCTATCCTCTGGTTCGCGTCCCCATACCCTCCTCCTGCACCTGCCATTTCCACTCTTTTTCACCTCCACAACTCACTTACATATACATATACATATATATAGTGTCTCTGTTTTGGTGTTTCTTTCGCTTTAATGCTAAAACCAATTAAAAGCCCACACTCTTTTTCGTTATTGGCTTTTTGACTGAAGGAACACTTATTTGTTTGTTTTATTATATATACTATGCCAGGTATTAATATTTTTTTACATGATTAAAATTTTGAAATATAATTTTCATATAAAATAAATTATGTGAGAGATATATTTATTTTTAGGGTGCATTCATAATCATTAATAAAGATAGTTATGATTTTATCAATAAAATTTTTGTTGTAATAAGCCACGTGTGCATGATTATTGGAGAGGAGGGGTGGGACACGTGTCACGTGACTGGTGCAGAAATGAAGAAGTGGCAGGTTGTTTGTGTTTGATGAGAGGAAGAACGGTTGAGGACAGCTCTTACTTTCCAGAGATCGCAGCTATCTACGCGTTGCGGATTTCTCGGGTGAGTTGTCTGATTGATACTGTTGACAAAAATACAGATACTTCGCCTCATGCCCACACATTAATGTTGCAAATAATTATTTTTAAGTTTATTATAACATTATTTCTGTTAGATCTAGTGATCAACTAATTTTATTTGTCACTACTCTACCAAAAAAAAAAACTAATTTTATTTGTAAATAAATATCGCTAAACTTCAACTTTTATTAAGATATCATTCGAGAGAAGAAAATAAGACTTAACAAAAAAAACTCGAAAAGGTTGGATTAAACGCCGGCAAAAAAAAATCTACATTTAATTCGTATTCAAATTATAAGAGGTATATTAAATTATGATTTTAAAACACTATTTTAGGATTAAAAAACTTTAGTAGACTTTAAACATTATATAAGAATATTATAACTTATCAAATTTTTTAATAGACTTTTATGATAATTTGTATTTTAGTGAATTTACATATAAAAATTTAAAGGATTTTATAAATTTATAAAATTTAAAAGGATTATGTGAATTTTTAAAAATAAATTCAAAATTACAAGAATTGCTGAAGAAAATAATAATAAATGATGAGACTATGATAAAAAAAAAAAAAAAAAAACCATCATAATTTTTTAATCTTTAAATAACTAAATTAATTTTAGTTTTATGTTTTTATGTTTAACCCTTATTACTATAATATTTTTTCATCCTCACTTTTGGATTTGAATAATAAATTTAAAATTATATGTTAGTTTTTTTATTACTACAACTATTTCATAATAAATTCAATTACATATTAGTGATGAGGGCAAAAATTTTATAGGAGAATTATTGAGTTATATGAATAACAAAATTAAGGGTGACGGTCATAGAAAAAAACATTACAAATTATATTATATTATTGTTAACATTAGTTTAATTTAAAAAACAAACGGAAAAGTGCATAGGAAAAAAAGTATATTTGATAGTTTTTATTTCAAAATAATAACATATGCACCTTGAAAAATATTTAAGAGAAAGAT
Source organism: Glycine max (assembly GCF_000004515.6). NCBI lineage: Eukaryota > Viridiplantae > Streptophyta > Magnoliopsida > Fabales > Fabaceae > Glycine > Glycine max. Next base: position 10,352,946 of record NC_038244.2, read on the forward strand.
AATATATATGATGAAAGAAAATAAAATATGATAACCAATATAAAAAGAAAAAGAAAAATCTAACAAAATCTCAAAGATTTTGATAAGATTGTTTTGTAGATGTTTAATATTTAAAAAATCTGATAAAATCCAACAAAACTCTTCTTTAAAATCAATCCATCAAAATGTATATATTTTTAAATAAAAAAAATCTTTTTAAACCATTTGAAATCCTAATATAATAGAACCCTACGTTTCATAAATAGAATCGTATTCATTTGATAGCACATTCTAGTAGAATGAATTAGAATGTCTATATTAGATTTGAGCTTCTAAGTAAAGGCCCAAACCTGGAGAAAATCCAAATTTTTTTTTTTTTAGTCAAACCTAATTTGTCCAATGTCAGGAAGACTAAATAAACTTACATTTTTTTGTCGTAAAAAGAAATTGAAACTGAAGTTCTACATTTCATTGAGCGAGTTTGACTAGAGCTTGTGATGAGTTATAACAATGCCAAAAAAAATCCTTTCGACTTCTAAATTGAGAGCCAAACTCAATGGGAGACTAGTTTTTACATTTTTTTTAATGCATGCTAAAATACATTTGGCCATGACTGAATCATGCTAGGAAGATCCAAATTTAATCTGTTTTTAAAATTTTAAAGTCAAGTTTTATATTTCATCGACCAAGATTCAAGTTAAGTTGATTCTAAATTTGATGTGAGTCGCAGATTATATTAAATAAGACTACAATTTTTATATTTCATTTTTAGGTTTCTAAAATAAGATCTAAGTATAGTATGTATTGACATTTTGTGAATTAAGTTCAAATGAGTTAAAGTGCGTCATATTTAATTCATGCTTAAAATTTAAAATTTAAACTTTAAATTATATATTTACCAAGTGAGTTTAGGTTAGGCCAATTAAATACTTGATACTACTTATCGTGAATTATAATATGTTAAGGCGCATGTTGAATTTAGTTTTATGAAATAAGGCTTTAAGAATGACGAAAATATGATTTGTATAAACTTTTGGCTAGCTAAACTCAAATTAAGCTAAAATGGCATAAATTTAGTTTGTATTCAAAATTTAAAGATTAAGTCTAACATTTATCAACGGGTTTTTTTTGGGACGAGGAGTAAGCTTGATGCAAGTTAAGGATCATACTGGCTTAAGCCAAAAGGCTCAAATTCATTTGGAGCTTTTAAAATAAGACCTAAGACTAGTGAAAAGTATAATTTGAATATATTTTGCGATCTAAGATATCACGTCATGATTACATTTGGTTAAAAAAACCAAATTTTATTTCGTGCTCAGCATTTAAAGCTCGAGTGTCACATCTCATCGTTAGGTTTAAAAATATTTAATTAACCAGACCAATTTTATCACATTTATTCATTTAAGGAAGACTGAGTGAAAAGAAAACAAAGTTGTTAGGTTTAAAAATATTTAATTCATCTGACCAATTTTATCACATTTATTCATCTAAGGAAGACGGAGGGAGAAGAAAATAAAGTTGTTTAATTATGTCGAACAATATCGAAAATGATAATATTGTTTTTTTTACGGCGGGACAAAACAATTTTTAAAAACTTAAAATAATACTAACTCTTTTTTTTCTTATTTCTAAAGTGAGTTAAAATGTTTTTAAATTTTATTTTAATCTTCTTTATCTAAACAAGTCTTATTTTTCAAGATGAATTTTTAAAAATAAACTAAATACTTAAAAACATCCAAAACAATGAGTCAATAACTTAGTATATTTAGTCGAGTTTACCAAAAATAAAGATGATTTTTTGTTGAAAAGATAAAGACGAATTTATTTCAAGGTGTTTAAGACATAAATTCAATTAAAATGACAAAATCATATAATTGAAAAAATTAATTGAATTGCATTATCTTTCAAATATAAAAGTTAGAATTAATTTTTCTAAAAAAGTTAGAATTATTCTAAAAATTGAATTGAATTTTTTTACGTCAAATTATTCTAAAAAAAACTATAATTAATTATTCTAAAAAAAGTTTGAATTATGCGTATTTATCAATTTTCTTACAATGTCTCGGTTAATTTGATTATCTTTTTGGATATGAACATAAATTTCAAGTAGAGTCCGGTCAATTCAAATAAAATGAAAGTTAAATTAAATAACAAATACAATTTGATAAACTTATTAAATTGAAAATATTTTTAAATCTAAATTTTTAAAATAATATAATAAAACCTAATCTCTCTCGTTATATATATATATATATATATATATATATATATATATATATATATATATATATATATATATAACTTTTTTTTATCATTTTTATATATTCATGATCTTTCTTATAATGTTTCAGGTCCATTTTACTCTCTTTTTTAATTTGTACCTAAATTATAAAAATGACAATTATCTTGAAATTACATTTATAATAAATTAATAAAATAAAGACATGTCTTTTTTTTTTTTTTAATTATCTCGAGTATTTCTCAATCAAGAGCCAAAGATTAAAGCTTTGAGGTATACAAATTCATCTAAGAAGATGTCTTTTTTCAAAATATAATTTCCAATACACACAAATTTATGAATCAATTTTTTGACTGCATATTTAAGAGAAATAGTTATATATCAACCATATAGTTTGTAAATAAAGATGGATTATTGTATGAGAGTAAAAGATAGATCTGTTATGTTTTTTTTTTATTATCATTATTCATATTAATTAAGGATATTTTTTATCCGTTAAAATAAAAAAAAAATATTAAGATATTTATAATATTTATATAATATATTTAGTAAATAAAACTAGACTCATTTGATCTATTACGGATGTATAAGACAAAAACATTCAAGTAAAACAATAAAATCAAATAATTGTAGAAATTAATTTAATTAAATTATCTTTCAAATTTAAAAGTTAGAATTAATTAGATTCAAATCTCCCTCTTAAACACTTTTAGTAAAAAATTATATATAATTTATACGTATTTATTACAATGTCTTAAAGTTCATTTGATTTTTTTTGAATTTGGACATAAATTATAAGAAGGGGTTAGTCAATTCAAATAAATTAAAATAATAAACACTTAAAGAAATTAATTAAATTGAAAATATTTCTTAATCAATAATTTAAAAATAATAAAATCCAATATTCTATAAATATAACATTTTTGTTTATTATGAAGTATCTAGTATTGTCTCGAGTTCATTTTATTCACTTTTGAATTTAGACCTAAATTATAAAACTGACAATTAATTTAGAATTACATTTAGAATATAATATTTACAAATAAAGTAAATCGTAAAACTGATAATCAACATTTATTTTATTTTCCGAGAATGCTTATACACTAATAATTACACACTCTATTTCCATCACCGATCATTTTCTCTGTCGTCTTTCTAATATATATCTTTTTATTTTTATTTATCTGTAAACTAAAAGTAAAACTCTAAAGTCTACACTCCGCCGAATTGGAACACCACACACACAGTGCTGTCGTGTAATTCCCAAAATAAATAACGAACAAGAACCCTAATTTTCATTGCAATTGTGTTGGTAGGGAGTGTAGGGCAGATTGCGTAGAATCGGAAGATGGAAGAGGAAGAGCACGAGGTGTACGGAGGAGAGATCCCTGACGAGGGAGAGATGGAAGGAGACATTGACATGTCCGCCGCCGACGATGAAGCCGCCGTCGACGATGACGCCGCCGTCAAGGAGCTCGACGAGATGAAGCGCCGATTGAAGGAAATGGAAGAGGAAGCCGCAGCGCTTCGCGAGATGCAAGCCAAGGTCGAGAAGGAGATTGGCAGCGTTCAAGGTTTTTTCATTATCCTCATTTTAACTCGTCAATTTTACGACGATTGATCGCTATTCAGAAGCTTAATCATATTTTATGACGATTGGTAAATCCTAAGCTCACCAGGTCTCGAATAACAGCCACTTTAAACTCATATTTTGTTATTATTGATAAAACCTAAAACACGCCAGAGCTTGAATAAAAACCTATTTAAACTCATGCTTGTGATCAAGGTTTTAAATTGGGGATGCGTTCCTGCGGGAAATTGCGGACAATAGCAGCTATCCTGCTATTCGCTTTACCGCTGTAGCATTTTGGGTTTGGACTGCACATCACTTTTTGAAATTGATAATTACGATTATTTCTTAGTTTCTAATCAAAGGTAATTTATCTGATATTTTTTTTTATATTATATTTAAAATATTGGCAAAACATGATACAAAATGTCTTTTGCTGAAGTATGTTTTTCTGAAGTCTATTGATTTTACCAAATCATGTGACTACTATCTAAATAGAGTTGCATCATTATTATTTTTCATCTTCCAGATTGAATCTCTTTTGCAGATCCTGCTAATGCAGCTGCTTCTCAGGCAAACAAGGAGGAGGCAGATGCTCGGTCTGTTTTTGTTGGCAATGTATGAATCATCCTATCCTATTTTTTATTTTTATCATCGTTAGTTTTTCAAATTGAATCATGGTTTCCCATCTCTACCTTATTTATGTGTAAGTTTGCATCCTACTACTCTTTTTTAGTTGAATACAAAATCCTTTTGTCTTTTCCTAATCAACTTAAATGACAAGGCATGATTTGGTTATTATGAACTATATTTTGTATTTATTTAGAAGTCTTATTTTGCCCATATTGTGTGAATCGAAACAGACCTGCTGGTTTGATTGGTTGAACCAATAACTGATCTGCCAAATAGTTTGGTCCAATCTTTTAACTAATAACTTACAAATTGCCTATTAGACCACCTAACTGAGTATGAATTGGTCTGAAATTTATTGCCCTTGTTTATCACCAGGGATAACAGACTTGTCTCAAGTTAGGTTATCTATTCAATCAATATCTCCATCATCTGTTAATTTTGCCTGGTTTTGAAGCATTCTGTAATTCTATTAGTTGTCAATAGAAACTTTAGTTGACTGGGTCTTGAACTGAATTCTAGATGCTTATTTTCATTGTATTCTTTTACTATGATACATTTGAAAATGCATATTTTTTTGAGTGAGTAGTGTTAAACTTCGGAGACAGGGTTTGACTTTTGTCTGACTATGATCGCAGGGTCATTCTTATTACTCGGGTTCTATAATTAGCGCAGGGAATCTGGGATGCTTACATTGTATTTTGTGTGTGGGACAATGTAATTGGTGTTTCTTAGGGTTGTGCTAGAGAGAAAAAAAGAAAGTATATTGTGTTTATGAAATTTATTAAGATATCACATGAAGGAAAACAAAGACAAAAAGATTGAGGAGAAAAAAACTAAGTTTATGAAAAGAAAAAAGGAAAGGAAAGAAAAAACATTATACAGAAGAAAAAATAGATCAAACTGAGAAAAAAGAAGAAGAAAGAAATGAGAAATAGAAGAGAAAGAAAAAATAAAGAATATGTTGAGGAAACTGAGTAGCATCTCATGGATGGCTGAAACTGGTACAGCTGGAGTAGAATGTGTTAAAGATGCATCAACTTCACTCCTGGAGGAGACAGCTTGTGGTTCTTTTGGAAGAACATTCTGTAAGTGTTGGGCATGCAATCCTAGTCATAGAGCCCTATTGTTGACTGTAGTGAGGTCTGTGGTGCCTTTGTTGTGTCATTTGGCCAATGTGCCAATGGGTATGCAGCTGTTGCTTCCCTACTGGCCTTTTATCTCATAATTGTTTTTCATCTGTGAATTAGACTACCTGATATTTGAGGCTTTTTCTTTCTCATTTAAAGTAGTTACACAAACATTAAGTTGCAAGTGAATGATTATTTTGCATTCTGTTTTCCCTTTACCCCTCTTCCATCACTCCTTACAAAATCCGAATAGTGCAATTTATACAGAAAGGGTCAGAATTCTGACCTAATATTGTTAAAGCTTTGCTTGGTCATCCTTTACTGGCGATGCATTACTTGCTCATTCTTTGGGGGTAACTTGGCGGATCCAGAAATTTGTTTAGTGGGGGCAAAAAAGTAGTCCATAATATTTTCATACAAAAGTTTTTACAAAATACATAATTTCATGACAAAAAAATCTAAATTATCCAAGTTTCTTTAAATTACAGCTACCTTCTACACATATCAATGTATTTTCTCTTTTATCTCTTATAACTTGTTACCTTCATTTAAAAAAAAAAACAATTGTCTTGTCTCTTGTGGGGGCAACACTATTTTTTTTGTGGGGGCATTTTTTTTATTAAAGATGTTTTAAGTAAAAAAATTGCTTATGGGGGCAATTGCCCCCATAATGCTGTCCGCCACTGTTGTAGCCCAGAAAAGGTTCGTGCTATTTTAAATTGCTATGAGGAGGATGAAACTAAGGAGTAGAAGGCGAGAGTTTTATCTAGAGTTTGAGAAGAGCCTGTAAAATGACTATGAACATCAATTAAAATTACATCCATAGGGTGCATAGCTTGGTTAGGTTTTGTGTTTGGGATGCCATCTTGTTTGGAGGTGGTGGTTCATGGAGTTAGAATTGTTGAAATTCTTCTGATGTTTGAGTTGGGGAAATGCACATTTCTGTGGATGTTGTAGTTAGAATAATTGTTCATCAATGTTTGAGATCTAAGGTGGCCTGGCATACTTTTTTAAAATAAATAGAATGACTCAGTTTGAAAGGGTTTATGGAGTAAGAATTGGTGGAATTCTCCTGTTGTTTGAGGAGTTGGGAAAATGCATATGTCTGTTAATGAGTTGCACTAATGTTTGAGATCTAAGTGTGGCCTGGCATCCTTTAAAAAATAAAATAAACTAAGATAGCTTGATTTTTAGTGTAAAATGGTTATGTTCTGATGTTTTCAGACTGGCTGAAATTTTATGCTTTTAATTTTGTGTTCCTTTCTTAGGGACAAGTAATAATGTAAAGATTTCAATAAAAAGAAAAGTACTAATCTAAAGATAGAATTGAAGAATAAGAGGAACTATTCTCTGGAGTTTCTCATATGAATTATCCTGAGTAATTTATTGAATTCCCCATTAAATAAATCATTAAATTAAGTTATAACCTTTATTTTTCATTTTTACTATAAGAGTGGTTGTAAGTAAAGATATTTGTGTAACATTATAAATTTTTACTGAAACAATATTATTGTTTATATGAGATCTGTAATTTTGGAATCTAGTTTCTTTCTTATGATAACTGAATCAAGTTTAAGCCCCCCTTTTGGATTAACATGATATTATTGGCATCAAAACCCCTTGAAATTGATTTGTGTTTTACAGGTTGATTATGCATGCACACCAGAAGAAGTGCAGCAACACTTTCAGTCCTGTGGTACTGTAAACAGGGTCACTATCCTGACAGACAAGTTTGGCCAGCCTAAAGGTTTTGCTTATGTGGAATTTGTTGAAGCTGAGGCTGTTCAAGAGGCTCTCCTGTTGAATGAATCTGAATTGCATGGCCGTCAATTGAAGGTTTCGATTGAGTTGTTATTTGTATTACTGTTGTTGGTTTCAATTGCTGTTGTTTCAACCAGCCAAGAAATCATTCTTTTAAATTAGTAGTATTTAATCATTTGGATACTTTCCAGGTTTTGCCTAAGAGGACCAATGTTCCTGGAATGAAACAATATCGTCCTAGGTGCTTTAATCCTTACATGGCGTATGGCTTCAGGAGGCCATATACTCCTTACTTGTATTCCCCTTATGGGTATGGGTATCTTTGCATGTCTCGTTTAAATTTGCATGTTATGCCCTCTGTTGTTTTGAATTTTCGTTCATTTTCCATTAAATATCCTGCAGGAAGGTTCCTAGGTTTAGAAGGCCAAATCGTTACATGCCGTACTACTAGAAGTCTCATTGGAACGTGTTACATTGGGAAGATGGTGCATCCTGGAGCAGAAGTTTTTTCATTTGGGCATTTGACACTATCTTCATTCAGTATTATATAGTGATGGAGAATATTACCGTGAATTTGTCTTAGGATGGTCTTGAACCTACATTTTTCTTGCGTAGTTCTTGGAAGATGGTTTACAATTGCCATTGAATATTATGTTAGTGACTTTTCGGTCTTTATAGTTTATACTAACCTAAGATGTACCCTTCGGTAAAATTTGATCAAATTAGAGATTGAAATATTTATGGCGTTTTACTGGAGCATTTAGGTCGTAAGACAATTTCGATCTCCCCCCCCCCCATAGCAGGGTGTTTAGGGAACAGAAAGGTGTAAGGTGGAGTGTATGTGAGAATGTGCCCTCTTAAATACAAACATGTTTATCCAAACAGAGAAGGAGGAGACCGAGGAAAACTTGCTTAAAGTGATTTGAAGCTCTAATTCTAGGCTGGCTTTTGTGCTGTATCAATGTGTCTATGTCCAAATATTTGTTGCCACTTTTGATGTTATTGACTGTCGATATGATCTATTAAGCTAAGTGACAGAGGAAATGATTTGTTTCTATTCAGGTGAGACTGAGAAGAAAGATTTGAGTTGACTTTTAGTTAAAAATAAAAATAAAGCACGTTAATTTTTGTAAGTTTTGTTACATGTGGTGCTAAAAATGAGTTGAGCAAGTTCTCATGCTTAATAATTATCACAATTTTATAACTGGCTATCTCAATTACCCATGCTTAAAGATGTTATAGCTTATAAAATGTTATATGTATAAATCCGAAATAGTTGTAACATTAAGGGATTGTTTGAAATTTATGTTGATTTCTAATTATATTACAGTCATTAAATAAAGTCTCAAATCTAATGCATAAAGAAATATTAAACGGAAACATGATAGTTTGTAAATTTAATATTAAAATGATTTTCCATTTTTCTTACAGTATTGTCTTGCTAATTTTTCTATTTATTAATTTGCTAATTAAGTAAAGAAAATATTAATTGTTAATATTTTTGAAATATGAAATATTTATGTTTTCATTTAATTCATTTTTTATATAAAATATTAAAAAATCAGTTTAAATATTAAATCAATTAAAGACAACACTTAAATAAGCAAATAGAATAAATCACATTTCCCAAATTATTGATCAAATCCTCTACTCAGTGCCAGTGGTGATATGGGAATGCTGCATTGCATATACTCGATCCCTCGAAGCTATCGTCACCAAAGTTCAGCTCAGAAACCTACCATGATATGATATGATATCTCTGCTGCTGCCTTCTATAGCCATACTCCAATCAATGTTGTTTCTTCTACTCCATACCATACACACTAACTAACGCAATTTGCAACTTGCAACAAACCATGCTACTCACGTGTTACCACCATCCCTTCCCTCATTCACTTTCTTCAACCTCAACCCACTCGCTCTTCACCACAAACAGAAACTGCAACCTCTCTCTCTCTTTCTCCATCGTAACCTCGCGCCCTCTCCACCTCACAACGCACACCGCTCACCGCTTCAATTCCCTCACAGTTCGAGCCGACTCATTTCGCCTCCGATCCGAACATGCCGCCGCCGATTCCAATTTCGACTCGCTCCTTTCGCTGCTCGAGTTCTCGTGTCTGCTCTCTTCCGCCATATCCTCCGCTGCCGCCGCTGTGCTCGCGGGTTCCAAGAACGAGCTCATCGCCGGGATCGGTGCCAGAGCTGCTCCGTTCGGCGGCGCGTTGCTTGTGGTCGGGGTTCTGGTCGGCGCGTGGATTCGGAGGCGGCAGTGGAGGCGCGTGAGTGTGGAGGCTGGGAAGGGCGGGTTGGAGGTGAACTTGCTGGAGAGGATTGAGAAGTTGGAGGAGGATTTGAGGAGTTCCGCGACGGTTGTTAGGGTTTTGTCGAGACAGCTCGAGAAATTGGGGGTTAGGTTTAGGGTTACGAGGAAGGGCTTGAAGGATCCCATAGCTGAGGTAACTACTCTCATTTTCCTATGCTAGTTTTGTGATTCTGGTTTTGCACGTGTTTCTATGTGGAATGTGTTTGGGGAGTGAGTTTGTTGGGGTTCCATTCGCCGAGCATATGTAATGCTGATGCATGAATGACAACTTCAAATGGTTACAGATTTTAAGCAATGAGAAGTGCGCTTCTGAAAGTCTGGGGTAATATGGTGTGAGTAATGTGATATGAAGTGAGTTTGTTTGATTGGATGATAATAAGGCTTATTGAGGGAAAGCTTTTTGATATAAGGCTGGTGGCATAATAGCTTTATTATTTTAAAACAATAATAAGTTGCTGACAAACTCTGAACATTATGATTCATAACCAAATTTAGCAGCCCTTCAAATTAAAATTCATAACAAAAAGACATAAATAACCTGTATTTTCTTCCCAAAGTCCTTATTAGAAAAATAGATTTGTCGAATCATCACTGGATTCAGTTCCATAGCTGTAGTCAAGGATCAACTTTCCTAAAATCTTAAGCTGTTAGGTAGAAGCCCATGAATGATTTTTATATCTTGCACACTTGCTTAGCCTAGAGCACTTTGAGCTTGTAGTGTGTGCTTAGCCTAGAGCACACTGGCTTCTTTTATCTTGCATTGAAATTTAACTTCGATAAGAGTGGGGGTGGCAAGGATTGAACTGCAATCCTAATTACTTGGTTGCACATCAGAGATTAGAGAAGATTGATGTGCATCCTGGTGAAGTAAATTATACTAGCTTTTGTGTCAATTATATGGATTGGATGCCAAAATCTGTCAATACGTTGTTGCGGAAGCACAACCAGACACACACTTGGTTATGGATGCCTTGGAATCATTTTAAATACTAAAACTTCTCCCAAAAGTTTAAGCTGTTAGGTGGAAGCCCTATAACTTTCATCTTACAGGTGTCCAAACTTTCATCTCCTTCATTAGATTTTGGTCTTTCTTAAACATCATTTTAAGTACCATCCAAATCAACCACCATCTATTCGGTATCCTTTTGCTCCTTACTAAGCTTGTATTAGCCATTTGGTTCAGATTTCAGGTATTTTTACTTGCTTCTCTAATACCAGCTGCCCTTGCTAGTTGCCATTCCTCATGTATCAGTTTTTCATTGACATCCCCATAGAAGTCTCCATCTTCAACATTTTCATCAATACATGGTGCAATACCCATTGATGATCCTCCACTAACTCTTCTCTCTTTTTTTTTTTTTTACAAAACCCCACGCTGCTAATAGTCAGTGGTCGCTTTTTTTTAGAAGCTAGTCAGTAGCCGCTTAAAACCAATTATTTTGTTTACACTATGGTTTGTGATTTACAGTGCAGCAAAAACACTTGAATTTGTTGTTGGTACTTCTAAATGAAATATATTGTGAAATATTCTATATTAACTTCATTCGTATTTTGTTTTTTAATATTTATTCTTTGCATCTTTCTGTACACACACACACACACATTTAAATTCTGCATTGCCATTTTGTATCATCTTGGATACAATACACATGAAATACCCATATGGCCATACCTGGGCCACATGTATTGAATAAACTCATGTTTGTGGTGCGGCATGTACTGAATTTCATGTTAATTCAATTGCTAGCACAAGGAAATTTAAAATGTTTTTGTTTGTAAAAATTAAGAAAATTGTACACTAAATGTTTGTTGGCCTCCCCTTGGTAACATTTTAAATGAATGGTCGAAGTTCAGTATGTTGAAAAATCTGACTGGAAAAGATATCTAATTATTTTTTCATTTCTTGAAGACTGCGGCTTTGGCCCAGAAGAATTCTGAGGCTGCTAGAGCATTAGCAGTGCAATCAGACATTTTGGAGAAGGAACTTGGTGAAATTCAACAGGTTTTACTAGCAATGCAGGTAATCCTCCCCTCCTATGTTATTTAAACTCTGCCTGGCAGTGCAGGCACAATTTACAAATCAAATGTGCATGTAATTGTGCTTATAATTTAGGTTAAAAATGTTTTTGGACAAGTGTAGGCTATCTCTTGAAGGGTAAGTGGCATATTGCTGATAGAAGGAATTAAAACATAAAAACTGCAGTAACCAAAAACCAAACTTATAAAACATAGGGACCAAAAGGTCCAAAACCAAATTTGAGTAGACTATAGGGATAAAAAATGTATTTAAAGTTTAAACCTATAATTTATATTCACCTCTCTATATTTTAGAAGTATGTGGGTGTATGTTAGAAAACTATTGGCCTGTTTGTTTTAAAGTTGGGTAGAATTATAGGCGTTAACATACTCAGCATAATTGGGATATGTATTCAAATTACTGTCACAAATTTTTGCGCTTGGAACATGTGCAGTGTGGGAAATTGATTCTTGGGTGTAAAACAAGTGGGTGTATTTAGCAATCCCCACCCCTCTCCCTCTCCCCCCAAAATGCTAAAACACAAACTACTAAATCTTTCAGTGTGTTCAAATATAACATCTTTTTTTTATTTTCTGGTAATGTAAAAAGTTGTACATTGACCATGGATCCAGTTTGGCCGTATATGGCTTAGTAAAAAATTTCTTGGCCGCTTTACTTTGCAAAGTATCCTCATTTTTTTAATCATTGAGTTTGAATTGGATGGTTGTGTCTGAGCGTTCATGTAGGAACAACAGCGAAAACAGCTTGATCTGATTCTTGCAGTTGGGAAAGCTAGTAAGCTATGGGAAAGCAAGCAAGAAACCAATGAACGACATGATACGTTAGAATTGTCTAATTCAGCTGAGGATGGGGTAAAACAGGAGGTGCACCAAATATGAAGATTGGGTTAAAATAAGGGGAAATTCCTGAAATTTGAAAGTGACAAATCGTGGTGCAATATTTTTGTTTTTTTTTTCCGTGTACACTGTATAATCGATTGTTACACAAAATCAAAATTACCAGAATTTTATCAGCACATAAATAATGATTATTCGTTTTTCTAGAGTACCTCAAATTTGATGTGGATACAGGTGAGAAGAGATTACACGAGAGTCAAGACAAACTAATGTGGAGGCTTTTGTTGAACTCTGTCCAGTTATAGGGTAAAAGTTCAGCAACGTATCTGTTGGGTTCTTTGTGCTTGTGCATGTACACTCTGAATTCAAGTTTGTAAGCTGTTATCCATCAATTTTCTTTCTACATGCTTAAGTTGGTAGTTATAAAGGCTCGGTATAACATTTTTTTCTCTCACCTGCATGTTTCTGTATCATATTAAAATGAACCTTCAATATTCATTGATAAATATTGATAATGTTAGTTGGTTAAGGCCGTGAAGTAAAGGATTCATATCCTTTCAAGGTAATTACCCTAAGTAAAATCTATTCGATTCGATGCTTCAGCACCTCCTATACACTGTTGACACTTGACAGCGGAACACCCCCCTTTAAAGTTTAAATTATGTACCTCTTTAAGATTTTATAGTCGAAGGACCTCGCGATATAATTTTTCTGTAATCAGCATTTCAACGAATGTTTTCTGCCAAGCCTATCGGGCCCTGCTACTGCTAAACAGATTGGTCCTATCCGAAAAGTTCTCCATGAACTCTGGACTATAAAGAAACCAGTTTGTTTATCTGCTATGTTCAAATTGGCATCCCCTCGTGAAGAATTTGTGAAACTCAACTCTAATAGGACTTTGAATTTGCAAACTAAGAAGGCTGTTGCAGGTTGCATCCTAAAGGATCACCTTGGCCATCTTATAGTAGGCCTCATCTTTGGGATCGTGTACCGTCATAAAGGCTGATCTTTGGGGTATTCACGAGGGAAAGGGACTACAGCTCACACTATCTAGATTCTAGACTCTAGAGTTTTGATAAGTGTAAAATATGAATTAATTTGATAGTCAATTTTGACTAATAAATGAGTGTAATTTTTTCACTTTATTATTATTTTTAATGAAACAATGAAGAAATTAACATTTTTGATATTTTTTTATTAGCAGAAGTTATGAGAAAAAAGAATTGAAGTGCTTTGAAGAGAAATTGATACAAAAATTGGAAGAAAAAATCTTGAAGAAAAAATGGAAGGAGTAGACAGCTCGTTCAGCGTGTCACACAGGCTTAGCGTGTATATACTGAGTCTCAGAGCTATCTAAAGTCTATTCATCTCTATTGTGTGGTTTGATCATCTGTGCATTTGTTTTTAGGGATTATACATTGAAAAACGATAATGTCTAAAGTGCATCTCAACATTGCATCACAAGGGATAGAGTGACTTTGTTGTGTCTCTAAATACATCTTTATACGTAATGTTGTTTATGATTCAATCTTTGCAAAAAGATTTAAGAGAAAATATATAAATTAGACTCTTCATCATAAGGGACCAGGATTAAGCATATTAATATATGTGGGTGGAAATTAGGAAAGCAGTTAATAGAGAAAAAATATTAATATTGCATCAAGAGTAGTTAAACATGTTAGACTCCAACATTATCACATTCTGAACTCATCTTTTTGCATTTAAATTATTATTTCTTATTATTTTTTTCTTTTTTCCTTTTATCCTCAATTTTTACATTTACAATTTCTTTGCTCTTCTACTTCTTCTCTTGCTTACAAATTGAGTATTTACCAATCCAAATACAAACAAAGTTCATATGGACTCGACACTCGATCTTTCGTTTTAGTCTTTATTATTTTGATAAAATTGATGCACTTATCAATCGATTAACAAGTTTTCAAAAGGATTTTAGTGGGTAGTGATTCACTGGTATTGGAACGTTAGCAAAACCATTTTTCCATCACACTTATATAGTGCATCTTTTGAAGAAATGATTAGTTTTTGTTAACTTTTAGAGCTTTTAACTTTTAGAAATAATTTCAACCAATGTGCTTACTTGACTTGGTGAAATGGAATTCATATAAAATATGTGTACTACAAAATTAAGTAAAAAGTAGATCGATCTTGCCTAGAATATCCTCACTAAACCAGCTTCCCCGCTAAAGTCAAAGCTCTTGTGCACCTTCCTTCAAAGAACAAAGAGAATTTGGTATAGATGTTCCAAAATTCATTCTAGACAAGGTCAGTCGACAGAGAATGTTTTAGGTTTCAAAGTCATTCACGGGGACATGGTGTAGCACTATCCCATCCGTGCTTCTTTGTGGACGTATGCTCTCACGTTTCACACGGCTGATTTAATTTTGGGTTGATTTCCATTATTTTTTTTGTTTTTATTATTTTTTTAGGTAGATTTCTACGGTTTATAAGTTTGTAAATTAACTTTCAAATATTTAAGGTAACTGCATGTATCAAGATTTAAACTCAATTATTTGTAATTACTGTGTCGTTTAATTATAAATTATTATATATGATAAATTTATTTAATTATAAATTATTATATATGATAAATTTGTAAGATAATTATCCTGAAAATCATAATAACAATAATTTGTGATAGGATGACCCTAAAACTTTTTTATACCATTAAACTTAAATTATAAAGCCTTATTTAAAATTTTCAATAGATTATAAAACTTATAAAAGCAAAGGTTAACGAGTTTTATCCTTCCAGATAGAATGATCTCGGCGACAATTTATTAATCTTTTTAAGTTTTTAACGGTTGGTGAATCGAAGAGTAACTTGTCTTAACTAAACATACTACTATTTTTTTGGGGTGCTACGCTAAATTGTCTTGGATTGCCTACAAGGCTACACTTCACATTGCAATTATTCACTTCCTTGTTTGTGGTCACAATTGTCAAAACTATCAACGCCACTAAATCGGGGATTGCATGTGAATGTGTGTGAACCCCCACCTTTAGGACTTTGTTTTCAAAAATAAAAAAATAAAAATGTATATTCAGTATTTTAGAGCAAGCAAGGATTTGGAAGGGACATTAAAATAGATGTAAGAGAAGCAGCGTGAGTACCCTTGCCTTTTGTGCGACCTTTTTACTCCGCTAATGGTAAAGCTAATTGAATATTCGATTAAAAAGCAGTGAAGCAAAGAAAAAATTGCTTTACATTTCTTGTTTTTTATGATTGATAAGCTCAGCACATCATTTGTGACTGGTGGAGTTTTTAGAAAAATGGGTAAAGTAAAGGCTGTACAAAATGGAAAGATTTTCATCTTTGCAGACACACCTTTTTTCGTCCTCTCAGTGGCAAAAAAGATGCGTAGCTAGGTCTGGTCACTCATACAGTCACAATCCCTCTCAGTGCAATGTCAA
This sequence comes from Glycine max, assembly GCF_000004515.6. NCBI lineage: Eukaryota > Viridiplantae > Streptophyta > Magnoliopsida > Fabales > Fabaceae > Glycine > Glycine max. The sequence goes on from NC_038244.2 coordinate 10,368,884, forward strand.
TACTCTAATGGCAACTTTGACTAATTGAAAGCTGTAGAGTCACTGCAAGGAATTCCCAAACCTCGAAAAGGAAACTGAAACGAGAATAGTTTCACAAGCCCAAAAACTTATTTGGTGTCAAATGCTTTCTTGATGTGTGCTAGATCAATCTTAGAAATTCACATTTTAGGATTATGTGACAACCAAAAAGTTCATAAACAGCTTATGTTAAAATGTGTGTTTATCTATCAGAACTTTTCAACAATAACCTATGTACTAAAATTGACGTTGTTACACAAAAACATCAAAGCAAGAAAAAAATGCAATTATTATTATTAAATTTTCAAATTGATTCTTATTGTGTAATTTTTTTAACAAGTTTTACACTTATATATTTAAATGAATCCCCACACGCCACTAAATAATATGCTTAAGATTTCAACAGTTTTATATGGCATTTTGGTCTCAAAATTATTTTTGCAGCAGAAAAAATGTCAACGTGATTTCCCTAATTGTGATTAGAATTAATTGAGAAGTTACTATATGATTTTGATATGAAATGTTTACAATTTGTGAAATTCATAAAAGTCAAATTTAATACGAGTCCCATTCAAATCAACTTAACATGGAGTATCAACTATAGGACCACTTCTGCAGGAGCTGTATTTGAAAGAAAATAGGTAACAAATACAAGTACTTAATCATTCAATTTCATCGTCCTCTCTACACTATACAAACTTGAGAGATCAGTAGCAGTAATTCATACTACTTTACATGCAAAAAAAAAAAAATCCAAAATCCTCCATTAGATCGAATCAAAATGATTGATTAATTTACATCTATGAAGCACGGACACCACAGTTCCTTGCCGTATCCGGATATGACACCGACACCGATACCGACACAACACCGATGCCTGTGTTCGGGTTGAATTTGATGTATTTGACAGGTGTCCACGTATCCATGTCCGTGTCATGTCCGGTATCCGTGTTAGTATTGATGCTTCTTAGATTTACAACACATTTTTCTGTTAGCATTAGCAAAGACAAAAGCCACACAAAGCACTTGCACTGGCCGCCATAATCAGGTGCAAGCAAAGTAGTAATCAAAGTCAATGACAGTCAAACAGAAAAATCTCTAAACTGAGAACTGAGACAAAAATTAGTTAGCATAATAAATGCGAATTTGAACTACCCCCTCTTGTCTGTGATATTTTTAAACACGCAGAAAGGACAAGGGGCATTTGTTATCTATCCACGACGCAGTTTCTAATAACCAGGCTCAAAGTCTCAAGCCCTCAAACTACTAATAGAACACTGTCCAAGGGGGGCCCCTTGATACTGATGTGGATTCTCCCAATTTGCTTAACCCTCTTGAGTCGTTCCTTTCACTTTTTTCTGCTACACTCTGCACTCTGCACTCTGCACTGCACCCTCTCTCTCTCTCTCTCTCTACTTGCTTGCTATTGCTGCCAACACATCTTCCAATTATGTACCTCTCTTCTCCTCTTTCTTCAGGCTATACGCCATGAGAAGAAAAGCACTACTCGACACTGGAAAATAAATAGAATAAAAAGCCTTCTTCCTTTTGGTTGGGTTCTTCTTCACATCACAACTTGCTAAAGTTAATTTCTTCAGAGGCCACTGGCATTCGGATCTCAGTTAACTTACATTAAATTTTGGCCACCTAGTTTTCTCTTTTAGATGGGCAGTGACTTCAAGGGGTGGTGACTTGATCACATGCATTTATGGCTTCACTTAATTCATATCATTACTACACAAACACCTCCTTGCTCATCATACTTCTTCTCCATAATTTGTTCTCTCTATCTCTAGCTTCTGCCTCCAATCACCCTCAGCCTGCAATTTCTACAAGGGTAAGCTTTAATCTAAGCCATGTTTATTTCCCTTGATCTTTTTCCCATAACCGCTTAAACTGTGTATATAATACATGGTCAAATATAATAAGGGTATGTAGAAAAATTAATTAATTTGGTTTGTTTGTTATGTGCAGGAACTGTTATTTGAGGAGAAAAACAGGCTAGGTTCAATTCCTCCTAGCTGTCATAACAAGTGCAATGATTGCCATCCATGCATGGCAGTTCAAGTGCCAACTTTGCCAAGCCATGACTCTAACCCTCCAGATCTTACCAAAACTGCAGCCATGGCAACTTTTCTTAACCCTTCTTCTCCGCAAGGCAACAGGTACTCCAATTACAAGCCATTGGGATGGAAATGCCATTGTGGTGACCACTTCTTCAACCCGTAATTATAAATTTGTAAAATGGCCCTCTTATTTTTTTTGTTGGTTAAATTTTAATATTTGTGGCTTAGGGATCAGCTAGGGTAACAGATTTGCGTCAGCATGGATCCTATACATTGGAGCTTGATACACTTGTACATAGTTTGTTAGACCTCATGATTTCCAACTTTATTATATTGTTACATCTAAATTTTGAGAAAGTTATTACCTTTTTCCTGCTTTTGGGTCTTTCTATTAAGGATTAATTGCTAATTTTGTGTCCCATCAAAACAGACAGCAAGAGATGTTGTGTTGTGTCTTGTCCATTTCAAATGTCTTTTCTTTTCCCTGATTTCTTTTTGGTTTTTGGAACTTATCATACTGTGAATTTGTGAACCTATCATACTATGATAACCTTTTCGCTTATCTTGCAATTTTTATTGCCTGCGAGATGGTACATGTTCACAATCACACCGTTGTTTTTATACGTCTCGTAGTCCTATGAGTGATCCCCTACCTTGTCTGTATATTTTACTCATTCTTAAGTGTTCTTAGAGCAAAAGATTTCTCTTAATTGTGAATCATCATCAAAAGATTTCACTATAATGAAATTGTTTTTTTGATAATATTGTCAAAATATTTTTAAATTAATTATTATTTTTAAAAATAAATAAATTATCTAAGTCCACTCTTAATCAGAAGTAACCTTACAAAATTGACATATTATTAGTGTGAAGAATTCTGCACTATCAACTAATGAAAAAAATTAACCAAACCATATCGGGAATACTCTATTTATAAGAATTAAAAATATATTAAACTCATTTTAATATTATATATGTTTAAATTATAGATTTTTTTGGACTAATTAGGTTATTAATACAAAATATTCACATATTTTGTGGATATCTTTATCGAAAAATTTGGTTAGTTGTTTCTAATATGACTTTTCCTTTTAATATTACAAAATCAGAATACAAAAATCTTGCTTAAGAGAGTCAAAAGGAAAGTTCGATTTAGAAAAAAAAAGTCTTCATGATATATTGATCTAAGGTTTGATGAAAAAGATATATGCTCGAATAGAAATGACTTTGAAAGTATATTTGTGTAAAAAAAGAGAAAGAAAAAGAGAAGGGACAAGGTAGAGAATTCAAAATCGGTTTCTATACTCATGGTCAACCATTACACATTATGAGTAATTCAGTAACGGGTAGGATGGGTCCAAGGTGCATTTTTTTATTACTATCCAACAATTTGATTTTCAGAGGCAAATTAATTGAATGAAAATATTATGCCTCATCCAAGTCCAACAAATTTGCAGTAGTAGAAGACAGTGTACATGATACAATTTCTATCAATTTTCTCATATTATATTATCAAGTTTTTAAATTAAATGATAAAAATGTTTTATTATTAAAAAGTGTTAATTAAAAACGTTTTATTAAATCGAAAAATCATTATTATTTTTTAGTTAAAAAATAAACCGACAAAAATATAAATTTGACCCATACAAAGAAAAGCTTTATCACGTGAGTTTTTAAGCTCTCAACCTACCAACCAATTGTAGGGACTGAATCCACCTTCGGGTATCTATTAATATTGTGGCATTTGATGTATTGGTTGAAATTCAAGATAATGTTATAGAATTTACACTAACTCATATTATACTCAAGAATTAGACTCTCTTAACGTATCAATCCATTTCAGCCTAGTTATGTTTGACTGTGAGAAGAAAAAAAAGAATAAAACTGAATAATTAACTTTACTCGACTAGAAGTCTCAAATCGGGGACAAAATTTACTCTACTCCACTAGAAAAAGTCCCACATCGATGTTTAGGAACAATTTCTTTCTAGGACGGTTTCCTGTGTTTTAGGCCAACTGGGATATCACAATTAACAACTCTCTTAAACAATTTGAGCATTTTGAGTTTGCGTTGCGCAGGTGATTTAATTGTTTCTTTCACCTAATAAATACCCCGTTAGTTTTCTTCCCATGTTTTTATGAAGTCTTATCGTGGTTGTTTCATAGAATTTACATGCAGGAACTGATATCAAACTCTTCAATTCTCGATTCTTACTGTAGACACACTATTGATTGGTCAATTTGACCTGTTTTATTTCATTGGAGGTGAATAGAGATTGGAGAAGGACTACCACTTAGTCAAGAACTCTCTTCTCTTAAATTGGAATTCAACATGGCAGGTTCTCTTATTGTTGCATATTGTATACAACACAAGAATTTGCCCTTAATCAACCTTGCTAAGTGATTTGCAACTCGACTCAAGAGTTTAACTATAAAAGATAACAATCTGTTTATAATATAAATTTTGAGACACACAACTATACCTTGTCATGTCACTTTGCTAATCTTTGTCACATCTGCACAATCGCTTACATGTCAATTCCTCTCAATTTTGTTTTTTCACTCATTGTTCTCCTTTCATGTTTATTATTGTGCATTATTCAATTTCAAACTTAATCTTCAGTTTAATATTAATCATTGTATTTTATTGTAATTCATGACTCAATTTCAACAGTTATAGTATTCGTTACTCTCTTTATTTCTCTTGCTGGCGTAAAACAATTAATTTATTTACTGCCTTTGAAACATCAATATGATTTCTTTGTAATCATCTAGAAAAGGCCTCTATGCTCTTCCTCTCACCCACCAAAACATTGGTGTATAATGCTTCTGCTAATAGAGTTTTGAAGTTCAAACCTTACAACATTTGATGCATCAATTAAACGAATCTCCAACAAGCATCCAAGCTGATATTCTTTTTTCTCCTTTTTCAAACAAGGTTGAAACCAAATTGGGGGTTTTGATTTTGGGTTTCCCTGGTCCATTTGGTTCCAACCCTATATGTTTGGAGATTGAAAAAAGATGGAAAAGGAAGTTGAATTAACATTAAATGTGCACGTATTTTACTGATTATTTTACAGATTACTGATTTGTTAGCAACAGTAAATTCCTATAAAATGCAGACTCATAAATTTAGATATAATCGGAGCCAAGGCCCAAAAAGACTACACAAGAACGAGCAGGCCCGTGCAAGACCCATAAAATCCCCCCATCCAAGTCATGCTTGCTATTACCTAACACATCATCAAGAAAGCTTAAAAACTGTTTTGGTTGGGTACGTCAGGCCCGTGCAGTAGTGCAACACATGGGGGGCACGTGAGAGCCCCAGTAGCAAGCTACTGTAGTGACTCTTTCCCTCAAAAAACTAATTTAATATCGTGTGAACCAATCACGCACAGATATTGAACTGATAAGAACAGGTCCTACACTTACACTTGATCTTAATCAAAAAGCCAAGAAAGGTATACTTTTTTATCTTATTCTTCTACTCTTTTTTTTTTTTTGTAGATTACATCACATTATATTTTTATCTCATTTTCTCTTTCTATCTTTCACTTGGTGTGTGCATATCATTTTTCTTGAATAAATGCATGACTATTTTATCATGAATTGTAGAAGACATCTAATGGTCGGTTAAGTTGCAAAGTTGATGATTATAGGTCAATTCAAATTGTTTGTTGGAAGATATGACCATGGCATCTTTGTAACGTTGGGTATAGGAAAGAATCGTTGTCCGCTCCCGTTCCTAACTTCCTATACAAGGTTCCTAACACTTTCCTTTGTACATTGAAATTGAGTCAACTTATATAAACTTCTCAATAACTAATTAAGTATTCTGAGTAAAAGAAAACAAATTAAATTAAAAATGCAAATGAAATATTTTTTATATAAGTTAATTAAAATTAAGTTCTATTGCAAAAACTTATTGTATAAATAACTTGCTCTTAAATAGATAAAAATTTACTATTTCATGTCACAAATATATGGCTGGCAAAGGTGTTGAAAATAAAGAGTCACTTCATTTTAATTAAAAAAAGAAAGTAAAAACGATTATTTAGGTCTAAAATAGATAAGGTCTGAAGTCAAAGTCTTCTGCAAACGATGAATTTCCAGGAAAGTAGAGTCAAGTGAAAAGATCTATTTAATATGCAGTGAGCATGAGGGGATCAATTAGAAATATTAAAGTTAATTAGCGTTGAATATGGAGAGTAAAAACAGCAAAGTTAAAGTTAATGGATTTCAACGATGTTGAAGAAATGATAAGTGGATAACAATACTCCTCGCATAAATTTTCGTAACAAATACTAAAAGAGAAATAGGAAGAGAACATGAAAAAAAGACCATTAGATAAAATAAGTAATAAGATAAAAAAAATTACAAAATATATTGCTAAAACCTAACAACTTGCTCTTGAAATAAATAAAAAACGACTATTCAAGTCACAAAATAGATAATGAGATTATTCAAGTCATAATAATGAAGTCCAAGTCTTCTGCAAACGGTGTATTTCGAGGAAAGTAGAGTCTAGTGAAAAGTTCTATTTATAATGAGAATATGCAAGGAGCATGAGGGGTTCAATTAGGAATATCAAAGTTAGGGTTGAATATGGAGAGTGAAAGCAAGCAAGTTAAGCAGAAGCTGGGGGTCTTGGATATCCTCAAGGAAGCTGTAACATTCTATGTCAGCAATATCAACTTCATTATCTTCACCTTTCTCAATTCCCTTCCTTTCTTTTTTGTCATGCTTTACTTTGAAATTTTGTTCCAGCAAACTATCGTTGAGACCCCGGAAATTTTTTCACTTCTACCTTTTAACGAAAGAAATCATGCCTATGAACTTGATGTAATTTATGATTACGGCACAAACATTCCTAGTAGAAGTTTTCGTAAGAACTATTTGCCTGATAAAAGTTTTAGTAAGGATTATTTGCCTGTTTTGATTCTACTTGGATTCATTTACTTGGTGCCTCTTCATGTTCTAGAGCTCTGCTCGGCAGTTGTAACTATGGATTCAGCTTCAAAGCTGTACTCAGAAGAGAATAACATGAGTGTCATGGATATGTTTAAAAGATCCATTGACATATCAATAATGAAAGGCACATTTATCACTTCTTTGTATATGCTCTTTTGGTCAACTTGCCTTTTGATTGCATTCCCATGGATGGCAGGTAACTGTTATGTGCTCTTCAGGGATTTAGGATACTACATATTTTTTGCAGTAATTTGTTTTTTAGTTTTTGTAAAGCTGTTGAAGGTGTATTTGGAATGGAGTGCTATTTGGAATATGAGTTTTGTGATATCAGTTGTGGATGGTATATATGGTATTGGGGCTTTGCGAGTTTCGTATTACCTCAGCAGAGGTAATCAGAAGAGAGGACTACTTGTGATGCTTGTTTTCTTTGCTTTGGGACTTTGTTTAAGGTTGTCATGTGTCTCCCTTGGATGCTATAAAGGAGGGTATGGGATATTTGTACAAATTGGGCTCCTCGCTGTGTTAAATACCCTGAAATGGCTGTCGTGCATGATTTACTTTTCTGATTGCAAGGAGAGGAAAATGCAGAAGAAAGTTGATGAGGAATCAGGTAAAGATCTTGCAAAATGATTCATTGAAGAATGGAACTTGGAGATAATTTGCTGTTATGTAGTGATAAATTTGTTTTTATGTGGAGTTAGTGATGAGAATTTGAATAATGTACAAGATGTGTAGAGTGGGAAATATTTATACTTCCATTTGCCAAAAGGAATGTAGGACTTCTGAACTTTTGATCAGGAATAAATTGTGAACAAATGATTTACGTCAAATGGCAAGCTTACAATAAATCTATTTTTTTTTTCCTGTCTACACTCTAGCATGAAAATTCTTTTTTCTATTTTTGAGTAGGGATGAAGGAACTGGTGGCCTAGTACTCAATCAATAAAAACAGAATGGGCTAGGAATGTTTGGCTAGAAAATTTGGAGACCGGTAAAGAATGGGGCACTTTGTTTTAAAAACAGTAAAATATATTTTCAAAGTTTTTTTTATGATTTTAATTATAAATTTAACAAATACTACATTGTAATTTTGTTTTCAAATATACATAATTTCAGGTCATGTTTAATTTAACTCAAATTAATTTCAAAGCATTAATACACCCTTTGCACTATTTTCTTTTTCGAAGAAAAAAAATAAAACTAGCTGTACGAAAGAGTGATTAGTGACAGAGACATGGTAACAAAAATTGGCAAGAGAAAACAGGAATAGAGATTAGAAGGTGTGAAGAAAGAGTGAGAGTGAGACATGATAATGCACAGCCACACAAAATAGAATAGAAAGAGCGATGGATGTGGCGAAGAACGGTTAGCGGTGTGGGACTTGTTGACATGGCTTCTTCTACACTCGCTCTGACTCTCAGCCTCTCCACCACCACCACCACCTCCACCACCTCCTACTCCTATCAACACCGGTTTCCATGTCCTAGAATAAAGTTATTCTCTTCCAAGCACCGCTCCTTCTCCGTCTCAGCTTCTGCTTCCACCTCAAATTCGCTTCAGGCTCTCATATTCGACTGCGATGGCGTGATCCTCGAGTCTGAGCACCTGCATCGCCAGGCCTACAACGATGCCTTTGTTCACTTCAACGTTCGCTGCCCTTCTTCTTCTTCTCCGGGCCCACTCAATTGGGACGTTCAATTCTACGACGAACTCCAGAACCTCATTGGTGGAGGCAAACCCAAAATGCGATGGTTCTCTGCTCTCTTTTCTTTTTTTTGTTTATCTTTATGTTTTGCTGTTGGAGTTTACTTACTTATCGTGTTGTGTTTTTTAAGGTACTTTAAGGAACATGGGTGGCCTACGTCCACGTTGTTCCAGACGCCTCCGACTAATGATGAGGATCGGGCCAAGTTGATTGACACTCTTCAGGTGTTTATTTATGTCTTCTTACTATTTGGAGAGGGAAAATCAAATTTATGCATGCATGAATGAATGACATATTTTGATGTTTAACCAGTGAAGACCCTTTCAATTGTCATCTCATTTGTAATATGATGTTCTTGTATTGATCATGTAGGATTGGAAGACTGAGAGATACAAAGAAATAATCAAGTCAGGAACTGTGAGTGGACTTCTATATATTTCCTATACTGTGAAATTGGTATCTGAATTGTTAAATACTCGTACATTTTGGCACAGGTAAAACCCAGACCTGGAGTTCTGAGATTGATGGATGAGGCTAGAGATGCAGTAAGATAACGATATATGTGTTCTAGCTCTGTACTGATCTCTTGTTTCAGTTTGATTACCTGATGTATTACTTGCTTTGCTTCTGATGGGATGCTTTCAATCTGAGCTGTTGGTTAGGGATATTATCTTTTTATCTTTCAAGTTTGTCATTTTTTGCCCAATTGTTCTTGCAGGGGAAAAAGCTAGCTGTTTGCTCAGCAGCAACTAAAAGTTCAGTTATTCTCTGTCTTGAAAACCTTATAGGAATTGTAAGCCTATTTTCTTAAATATTCTCACTATTGGGAGTACAAATTTATTTATTAATTTGCACTCTACCGAGTTATTTTCTCTGTTGTAGGAGCGCTTTCAAGGCCTTGATTGCTTCCTTGCTGGTACATATCCTTTTATTGGCCATGTAACATTTGAGACATATGTTTCCTGCTCAAGTATTGTGGAACAAAACTTACACCATGCTGCAGCGCCTGCTGAAGCATCAAAAGTCAAAATTAATTTGCATCTATGTTTATTTTTTCATCCTATAAGAAAATTGGATAATACATTCTCATAACATTAGTTCTATTATACATGTGTAAAAAAGGTTTTCCACTTTTCCTAGTTGATAACATCCACCACTCTGCTTGTAAATTTTATTAATTTTTTTATGTGGCAGTACTTTGGGTATATAAGTTTAAATCTATCTGTCCATTTATTTTTTATTTTTTTTATCGGTAAATGTTAGTTGTTAGTAGGAGGGATTTGAATCCGCAACCTCCCCCTCTCCCTATTCCCTTCAACCATTAAGTCAATCTTATAGCTTCCTATCTGTCCATTTATTTAAACTTCCAGGTGATGATGTGAAGGAAAAGAAGCCTGACCCATCAATATACGTGACAGCTTCCAAGGTTTTATTATGACAATATGATCAAAAACTTTGAAACATGGATTTCTAAAATTTCTTGTATGCACTAACAGAGTGAGCATAACTTACATGAGCATTGCAGAAGCTAGGTATATCAGAGAAAGACTGCTTGGTTGTAGAGGATAGTGTTATTGGATTGCAGGTATATATTCTAGTGTTTTCTATTTTCTATATTTTGAGATATAACCAATCTAATTATATGGTATATGCTGTTTAAGAAGAGAAGAAAACAGACTAGATGAGCTCGGGTTAGAAAGTCTAAGGGCGAGGAATTGTCTGTGTTATTAGACATGACAATATCAAATGATGAGCCTAGACATGAAATTTCAATTACTGAATCTTCATTTTGTTCCTTAATTCGTCAAATTACATTTAATCAGGTTATTTAACTAACAAAAATGCTAAAAACTATCATCTGATCTAAATTAACCTCTATAGGCAGCAACACAAGCAGGGATGTCATGCGTGGTTACCTACACACCTTCCACAGCAGAACAGGTGAGGCAGTTAACTTTCAAATAAATTCAACAAGAAAATGCCAATTAATTTGATATTGGACATGAAGGGGAATTACTATCCACTTAAACTGGCTGCACGATGATGTACCTGGATTATATTTTGGATCTAATGTAGGATTTCAAAGAAGCCATAGCAATCTACCCTGACTTGAGTAACGTAAGGTATAATGCAATGCTAGCAACTGAAGGTATTAGATTTTCTTCATTTACTCAGCTAGTAAAATTGTGTGAACCATCATGCAGATTGAAAGATTTGGAATTACTACTTCAAGATGTTGTAGCTGCTAAATAGAAGATTTGCTTGTGCCTTGGAAATGTTGCTATTTTAGCTGCCCTGCAGTGGTTTCTATCGGGAAAATGGATTGACATATTTGATGTTTAAGATCTCTCTCTAAAATAACTTTTTTTTTCATATATTAATTGACTGCCGATGATGTATACGTGCAAGTTAAAATGTAACAACAATTCTTTGCAAGATGTAGTAAAGATCATAATCTACTGTTAGTGTTTTTCTCATTAAATTGGAATGCTTGCCAGAAAATTGCGATATTTTAGTTAGGATAAGTTTTTTTCGCCATAAAAATAAGAAAGGAAGAAAAAATCTGCAAAGAACTTAATATGAATGTTCACCCTAAATTTTAATGGGTTCTAAATGTAAGTGTCTTTCGGTCTCTCAATCATCTAATAACCAAACAGAAGAATGACATCAACGGTTCTTGTGATTGTATCCATGTCTCCTTTTGTGATATTCGTTCATATTTTCTTAGGTTGCTACTGATGAATTTGTCATGGTTAATTAATGGAAGGACTGATATGTTGAATTTTAGCATTGCAATGGAGAAAGGTTGCTTGAAGAGTCTATATTTTTATAAAGAAAAAAAGTTGTTTTATTCGAAAATGTATTTAAAATTAAAACAATCATAATAGTTATTTATAATAATATGTCAAAAAAATTGGAGTGAGAGAGGCTCAAACTCTCGACCTCAGGATAACTCAGAAGTTATGAGACCTCCAACCTCAGGATAACATTACTTACATTAATATATAATATATATGACAGGACAAGACGAATATTATAGTATCTCATTCCTATAAAATATGGGTAAATACTCACCCTCATTTCTAATCTCAATAAACAGCTAATTACTTACTCCGATTTGCATATACCGGTAGGATCTGAGTCTACTTGGTTATCCCTAGAGAAGAACATAATAGAACATAATAACATTGACAATAGATTTGTGATAATGACAGCCATAATGATAATAATGGTCATAATACTAATAATAATGATAATTGTGACTAGAATGATTATGAGTCTTTAATGGTGATGGTAAACATAAAAAACACAGATCAATCACAATTCTCATTCATGATAAGTTAGTTCATTTTTATAATAAATATCTTATAAAAAATATCAACAATGATTTATAATTAAATGATAGTTATAGTATAAATACATGATCATTAAATTCTTTACTTGATAGGAAAAAAACTAAACTCTTTAGCTTTAGGAAGAAAATTTAACAAGGAGAAAACAGTTATATTTGAAAGGAATTTTAATCGTGAGCTGAAGTATTTACTCCAACAAAATAATACTATTTATTCTAAACTTCATTTCTAAACATGTTCTTACAATGGACAGCGTAGTATCTATTCTAATAGTACTTAAGCACTTCACTATCATAATGGGGTGGTGGCGCAGTTGGCTAGCGCGTAGGTCTCATAGCTTCTGAGTAATCCTGAGGTCGAGAGTTCGAGCCTCTCTCACCCCAATTTTTTTCACTGTGTAGATTTCATTTTTGTTCTTTCCCCTGAACTCGTTCCCGGTGCTCATGAGAGTTGGGTCTGGTCATCCTCCTTCCTGCCTCATTTTAACAATATGGTCGTAGGAAAATTCGAAGTTTCGAACCCATTTTATCTTCATATTTTTTTAGTATATTTAAACCATAAAATTGGGTGAAACATTTTTTGTTTTATGTAGTGTCAACAAATCTATTAGTCTACTGTTAATTATCAGATGGAAAATGGAGCCTTTATAAAAAAAAAAAAAGGAAAATGGAGAGAGGGACCCAAGTTAAAAGTCCTAAAAAGTATGATAACAAACTGAAAGTGCAACTAAGAATATTAATAAATTCTTTTAAAATTCGGTGCAGAGAAAAAAAATTTGTTAAACGTTATATTAACATTGCTCTTTTCCTGTACAGGTATAAAAGGCGAAAGGTATATAGATCTTTAACCATTTAGGTTGATTTTGGATACTCATTTCACTTTCACCTACGTTGAACGTGAAAATTACACATTCATTGCAAAAATGCTGAAGCAACAAGGTTGTTGCTTTTCCGTTGTGTCAAAGAAGACGCGAACACAAACACACACTTAGTACGGAGTAGTAACAATCTAAATATAGTTTTGAACTTATGATACAATTGCGACTTACACTAATTCTCCCAAATTTTGACATTTTATTTATCCAATACAGTATTCACCTTTTAAATTTCAATCTAGTCAATTGTGGCCTCGTGCCGAGAACAAGTATCAATCTAGACCTGTTCCAATAAAGAAAAAAAAAAAAACGTTGTCACCTACGGTCAATAAGAGCATCCCTCAACATATGCCACTGTCTCAACTTCCAACTGTGCATGTCTGGTAACAAGGAATATATAATCTTTCGATATATGGGATTAAATAATGATTATTTGGTTTGTTCCCAGAGCATCTAATTTTTGAAAATAAAGATGGCATTGAACCTAAAGCATAATTCAATATCACCCCACCCCAAAATAAATTGCAAAAAGAGTATAAGTTCCAACGAAGAAAGCTCTTCATCTCCGCCTGTTTCCAAGGACAAATAAACAACCTCCCCCAACACAATTTAATCCCCTCCCAGAGTACAATAGGTGTTAAGTTGTCCTCAGTAAATGTGTAATAAAGAATGATGCATCTGAGAAAGAAGAATATTTGCAGAAGTAAAAATATTTGGATAGATACACAGGTTCCAACAAAATATTATCTCCTACCGGTGGCAGTTTTGCCTTTGCTTAAATCAGCAAGTTCTTCAATAAGCTTTCTCTCATCATTGCTCAGTCTTTTAGGGATTTCAACTTGCACACGAACCAATTGATCACCCCTCATATTGTCTTTATTCAGGAAGGGAACACCTTTCTTAGCCATAACAAGTGTTGTGTTCGGTTGTGTCCCAGCAGGAATTTTCAAATCGACCGTTCCATCTACAGTAGGAACCTTAATTGTAGTCCCCAGGATTGCATCAATATACGAAACCTTGCAGGTGTATAAAATGTTGGTGTCATCACGTTTAAGGATGGGATCTGGGATAACCTCAATAACTACAAAGAGGTCACCAGGGGAACCACCTTTCCTTCCAGCATTCCCCTCATTCCGGACCCTTAGACGACTACCAGAGTCCACACCAGCTGGAACCTTCAGACTTATCCGTTTTGATTTCCTTACCCGACCATCCCCAGAACATGTATTGCAAGGTGTTGAAATTTCTCCAGTCCCATTGCATGAAGAGCATGTCATTGACTGCTGGAAGATGCCTAATGGAGTTCTTGTTGATGAGACAACCCGGCCTTGACCTCCACAAGTGCTACATCTGGATGGTGTAGTCCCTGGTTTAGCCCCTGAACCATTGCAAGTTCCACAGCTCTCTAATCGGCTTATCTCTATCTCTTTTTCTATGCCAAAAACTGCTTCTTTAAAGTTCAAAACAAGACTGTAATACTCATCTTCACCATCAATTGCTCCATTCCAAGAACCTCTGGAACCTGCGCCACGATTCATGCCCTCAAACAGTGATTCAAACAGATCAAATGGATTGCTGAAATCCTGGCATAACAGAGAAATCATTCGTTGAGAAACAAAAAACAAAATAAAATTATACATCACCATCAGAGGTAACTTACCCCCATCCCCATTGCAGAACCTTTAAGCCCAGCCTCTCCAAACCTGTCATATATGGATCGTTTCTCATCATCTGATAACACCTGTGGTGGAATTTATTCACAGAAGAGGAATTATTGTTAAACATATGCATAAGGGCAAGCTGAGTTTAATAATCTGTAGTTTTACCTCATAGGCATTGCTAATTTCCTTAAATTTTTGTTCAGCACCAGGTTCTCTGCAACACAAGAAAATACAGACAATGGTTTAATGATAAGCAAGTCATAAAATACCAGAAAATTATGCAACTAGCAAAATTGTGTTTGAGACAGCTTATTTTTCTCAATTTCAGCTGTTTTTATATTTTAAAAATGTTTGAAAAATGAAGCTCAATTTGAATTGCATTTTTTGTAACTTAAGTCCTCCCCCACCCCCAGAATTTGAACAAACATTGTCATTTTGCTTGCCAGTAAATTACTATATATGCAAATTACAGTAACAAAATAAGCATTATTGTTTACTATATAAAATATTAAGAAACAATAATGAACAAAGAAAGCGAAAGCATTATCCACCAATGTTCAAAATATGTGAATGAAACTCCCAAGACAAGCAACAACCATCATAATCTGAGATAGCGAAGCCATGTTGGCCACAGCAGTAGTTTTTTTTAACAACCAGGCTGGGGGGGAGGGAGGACAAGGGAAAGGAATGAATCATAAAAAGACGAAGTCCAATATGTGAAATCAGGCAAAAAAAATTAACTCACTTGTTGACATCTGGATGATAATTCCGGGCAAGCTTCCGATATGCTGAAATATCAAAAGTAAAGAGCTTTGATATTGCTGACACACACACTAGGTCACTAATCACAATACATAATATGCACAACCAAGCAAATAATATGCAGATTCTGATTAATGACAGTTTCTCAATCACAATTGTTCAAGTTTAGGTATTAGATGGAAAAGAGAAAACTGAGACATACTTCACTGATACAATTGTGATGAGTTATATAAAAAACAGCAAAAACCTTAACTCACAAGGTGAAGTCAACTATTTGATGTGTTAATAAACACTTAGACATAATGCTTTATATATATATGCACCTACACACCTAGAGTAAAATTATTTTTATTTCTCAAGGGTCAAAGGAAGCAGAAAGAGTAAAAAAAAAATTGTGTAATCATTAACAGTCAACAGACTAAAGTTACTGTGATAATTATTTTGATTACATAGAGATGGCTACGAAAAAACAGGCTATTAGCAAATCAATACACTGTATTCAAACATTTCAACTTATAATAAATTAATAATGGAGGTATTATCATGTAGCAGATAAGGGAACAAATAGAAAATACCACTCTTAATTTCAGATTTACTAGCATTTCTTGAAACCCCAAGGACAGAATAATAATCCTGCATGTTGACAAATAAAGGATATTCAGAGTAATATATTGAATAATTCACATGGGCTTTATACAGTTGAAATAAGAGGCAATGAGGCATCCTTTCACAAAGTACAATCACATATTTAAAACACATGCTCACAAAAGGAACTCATCACTGCTGAAGAGTGCATTTTAAACTTACAGCATTTGCTCTAACAATTAACCTTGATCCCTTGCGATGATTAAAAGTTTGGGGTGCACCCACATTGAGTAGTGTGGAATCTTGAGAAAAAAAGCTTGAACTTGTTGCAGCCATAAAACTTACCCTGCCAGTAGAACTGCAAGGAAGGTGACTTAAAGAAATTACAAAATCCAGCACAATGAACTGGGCTGAAAATTTTTAGTATAACTGCAGTGTAGGATGCTAAAGAATATTAATATTTGTTGGAAATAATGGTACTATTTTTTCTTGTGTTCCATTCTTTCTTCTACCTTTAAACTTTCCGTTTCACATTCTATTAGTTTCTATCTAACTTATTATCTTTTTCCTATTAATTTCACCATCATCTTTCATTTTTTGACTTCATTACTATGTTTTGCTCCTAGATTGATGGTGAATTGGTGATTATGTATTTATCATGCATTTCTTTAATTTTGGGTTTTAATTTTGTTTTTGAGTATTTATATGTGTAGTATAAACTATTTAGTTTGTATTATAATATTTAAAATAACAGTCATCCCCCATTTTCAATGCTAGCCACTACATGCGGCTATTTGAGATTGATAACTATGATTAGTATTAACCTAGGAAAAAATCTCCACCAAGTCTATTAAAAGCCTATATATATGGATGTCTTGCATACACTATGTACTCAAGTAGAACAAGAAAGCATTACCCTTCTCTAAATTCTCTCTAGATTATTTTCTCTCACTTTCTCTTTCTTCCTCTCCCTCTAAATCTAGCAATACTCAAAGACAGATAGGACTGAAAGCATTCCCCAGTTTCTGAGAAATTCAGAACATATCCAAACAACAAAATAACTGTAAATGACAATTAAAGTAACAAAATCACAAATTACACCCAACTTATGATTACATATCACTGTTGATCGATATGGTAGAGAAAACAATGTTAAAAAGTAATATATTCCTTCCCATGGTGCAATGTAGTGCATCAACATGAATCATAAAAACGATTTTTGGGGCTGCAAACCACAGACCTATTGTTTTTATATGCAATAACTGACTCATAAATTGTTATTAATGGCACACCTTTTCTACTACCATTCTACAAAACAAATATTCAAACATAGAACTCACTTGTGGCTGGATGATGCAACCTTGCCCGTGATACTGGATCTTAGTAACAGCTGAGGATGAATTCCCCATTGTGCAGCAGATGTACTACTAAAAGGTGTTATTGCCATCTAATATATGACCTTCGTTGCTGAACTTCTGCTAGCTGAAAAAAATTGTATACTGAAATTTAATATGCTAGCATGGTAGGACACCATCTAAACAGAAGCAAACAAAAAATAGATTTAGCATGCAACTTGAGGGGAACTATAATTCAACTGTTCAGGATGCAATGCCACACAATGAGCATATGATGTAAGACTTGTAAGGAAAAAAACCTTGAGACAATGAAAAATCTTTTTGACCACAAGATTTCACAAATTACAGAAGTAAATTTAAAAAATAGAATTAATTTTTTTATACTATTAAGAACTAGTTGTATATCTACAGAAGTTGAATTTTCCCCCTCTTGAGTTGTCATCAGCAGCTGTTCACTGCTTTTGAATATTGATCAATATCAGATCCATTCTGAAAAAGAATAAAAAACTAGCGTACCCCATTGCCCAGAGGCTCTTCGCTATGCGAAGGTATGGGGGAGGGATATTGTACGCAGCCTTACCCTTGCATATGCAAAGAGGCTGTTTCCGGATTCGAACCCATGACCAACAAGTCACCAAGGCACAACTTTACCGCTGCACCAGGGCTCGAATATTCTTACATTTATAGTGTGTAGAAATTCTAAATAGGCGAGAAATACAATAAACCAACAACCTTAAAACTAAATTTACAACCACCCTCATGTGGGGGTGGGGGATCAAAAAAGAAGGAATATATAACCTAATGAAGAATAACATCCCTTCTCAAGCCATTAGTCGTGGGCATTAGCCTCAACAGACCTCTATGCTTGAGCATTGTGTGTCGTGTATGTGCCAGGAAAGGAAGAACAGAAAATTTAAGAAGTTTGCCGTAGTGGTGTTTGATATGCATCTGTATTAGATAAACTTCAGGCACCATAAGATACTTCAGTAGCCTACATCCTATAATATTTTATTTTATTTTTCTGCGTTGATACATA
The DNA here is from genome assembly GCF_000004515.6 of Glycine max. Lineage (NCBI taxonomy): Eukaryota > Viridiplantae > Streptophyta > Magnoliopsida > Fabales > Fabaceae > Glycine > Glycine max. Next base: position 10,387,270 of record NC_038244.2, read on the forward strand.
TAGGACTAGGATATCATAAGAAATTGAAAATGCTAGTCTTATGCCGTGACTGGTCCTAGTTAAAAGAACAAAAACAAAAATCTTCCCCCTCAATCAGGGGCAGATTTGCTATTTTCATTTATGATACCTTATAATGATTTTATGTTTTTTTTTATATTTATTGAGATGAAACATAATTATGCATAGTATTTGATTTTTTTAATATGTTTTATGTTGTATCTTACCGTATTTGTATTCTACTTTTTAGGAAGAGGGGTATCTCCATGTCAAAAAAGATCAGAATAAAGAGTATCATCGCAAAACGGAAATTGACATTTAATCATATTACAGCTCAAGATGATGCTACCATGTGAAAAAGACAAGCAGGAAAGAGAAAACCATTGGCGTTAGTATCATTAATGGCAGAAGGTCAAAATTCCACCATATAAACATGCTATTGAGGACTATGGCACCGCCATAACAGGTCTCCCTTCACAAATTGCCTATGGCAGTTGACAAAAATTCTGCCATGGCGCCGCCATTTAACAACAATGATTGGCACACGTTTTGAGGATGGATTAGAATTGTAAATGATTTTTTTTTTTTGTTTTAAGGTTATAAAATAGGAATTAACTTGATTTTAAAATTATTTTATTTTTAGATGTGCACATGTTGAATTCCACCCAAATCAATTTGATTTCTTAATTTTAACTATATGCATTGATGACTTTACCCTAATTGTTTATCTTTCTCACATTTATAAGTAAGGGTGATAAAGCAAAGTTATTAAAATGAACTACAGAAATTGATTTGGAAACCAACTATGTTGCAAATAGCATGCTATAGCAGTGGCTTCCAACTATTCAGAGGCTGCTGCATTGCAGTTTGAAGGTGTGGCCATAGCGGTCACAATCTCATTGAGCTCAATATCCAAGGTCAGATGGGCTATAGGGCCACACCAGGAGAGAGATGTTGGAAAACCTAAAATACCATTAAAATGTGGGAGTTGTAGAGGGATGGTTAGATAACAGGCTTTTGGTCAATTGGTCTTTTTGCAGCAATGGGGCTTTTCAGAAAAGGAAAAACCCTCAACAACAAAGTCTCTTCTTTCTCAATGATGTTCTCTTCTCTGAAAACACTCCACCCTTCTCTTCTCAAAAGTCACTCCCTCCTCTCGCAGCCTCCATTTCCTGCAACCCAGGCTCTGGTTTCCATTGACACGGACTCTGATTAACCCACTCCCATTCCACTCCCTCTATTTTTCTTTCTCAGCTTTCTCTTTGTTCTCCTACGAGCCCAGGAAGCACCTCTCAGGTCTCTTTCTCTTTGTTCTCCTTCTCTTCTTTTTGTTCCAGCTGCAGCCAGCAGCTTCTGTTTCTTTTTCTCTTCTGACTTGTGTTGTTATCCCCCTCACTTGTCAGTAATTATGACATCTTCCTCTCAACCAAACACAGGACCTATGACTTTTTTTGGCTTAACCATTATTTTTCAAACCGCTCTATTCCTCTTCTCCTTCTCTTAAGATTCTGAGTGCCTGAGTTACTATCACTAACAACTTGTCACATCTATTACCCCGATTATTATCAAGAAGGACTTGTCATATCCTGGGAGACTTGTGCACCATACGGATTTGAAGACCTATTACTTTTTATTGCTAACTGTGTGTTTCATGAATTTTGAGTAATTTGTTTAATTTTCCAGCATTTGATGTGTTTATACTTTATAGTTTTAAATATCCTGTCATCCCGCCAAACACAATACCGCTATAGACAGATACGCGCCACTATCCAGGATTGACAACAATGGGCACCAATTCAAATCCTATTTCTTATAATGATCTCGAAGATGGAAATCATTTTCTAAATCAAATGAAACCTATTTCCTAACTATTCGAACACTGAAAAAATCAATTACCACCAAATGCAAACCGATATCTAAATAAAATCAATTACCTGATAAAGTTAAACACTGAATCTAACTTCTATAGTATACAAAAAAAAAACGGAAGAGTTTGGCAAGTTCAAAGAAGGAACAAGATATTAAAAATATATATAAGAAAATACCAGACCAGCAAAAAAAAACTATCGAATTGCCAAGTGAACTTAGGAATGAATTGCAAACTATTCAAGTTTCATACACCAGAAACCAAAAAAACACCGAAAATCACATGGCATAAGAAATAAAATTAATTCCAAACACAAGAACAAAGTGCATTAAAATAAAGAGTAGAAACGAGAACGCTGAAATCTAGCCTACGCAACAACAAAGTGAGTGAAAGAATCAAAATATGTAAGCGTTACAGACAATTAGCAATGAAGAGACTAGAGTGAGGAATAGATAGAGAGAAACCTGGTGGTAGTATTTGTGGTTCCCTTTTTAGTTTTTTTTAACCTTAGACGCTTCGTTTCGCTCTCTCTGAGTTGAAGAGGATGAGGCTATTGCCTTGCCTCGCTCGTTGAATTGATGGTGGACACCCTAATAATATTATTGCGTTTCTGCCTTGGGTTTGTTCCTCGCCGTTTGATTTATTGTGGTTATTAAAATGCATGTGCCAGTCTCGCCCCTAACTCTTTTTCCCTATTTGTCCTTGCTCCATTCTTAAGATAATACTGTATTTCATCTTTTTCTAACCATAAAGACTGAAATTCAATAAGCTTATCATATTTTTTTCAATTTCTTTTATCAGTTTTTTTAAGATATTTTTTTAAATTTTACAAACTTAATTAACTGCATAAAATTTTACTTTAAGATCCTTAAATAATACATATCATGAGTTCATGACGGCAATGTTTAAATGTATCAATTTTATTAAATTTGTGCTCGTTCAATTATTTCATACGTATTATTAATATAATTTTTAAAATAATTATTATAAAAATTAACGATAAGTATGATTACATGAAAGTGTATAATTATTTTATATTATTGATACCTAGTCTATTTTTTCATATCTTCACTTTTAAATTTGAATTTTAAATTTAAAAATTTAATACATAATATTGAATCAACAGTCAAACAAATAATTCAACCAATTTATCTTCTTATTTTTTTAACTCAAATGTTTTATTTATTTAACAATAAAGAAATCCATTATTTTATTCTTTCTTGAAAGAAGTAATTGTATTATTATTATTTAATAATAATATTTTTTTTACCTATTTAATAATAATATTTTCATCTCTTACAAAATATAAAATTTACTAATTATTTACATGTAGTAATTATGTGTGTATGTGAATTACTGTAGTTAAATATTCCAAAAGGTTACGATTATATCGTAATAAGTTTTGGTTCAACAACCATTAGCAACCGACCTTAGCTCAGTTGGTAGAGCGGAGGACTGTAGTTTGTAACAGATATCCTTAGGTCGCTGGTTCGAATCCGGCAGGTCGGAAATTTTTTAAACTTTCGTGGCTTCCACAAACTACAAAACCAGCTTATGTTGTTCACGTTTTGGTCAATCTCATAAAACACTAAATTTTTTACAATTAATTAACATGTGGTCAATCAATTAAATTAAATAAAATACTAGTAATCTCCATCAAGAAATAAAAATGTCATTTTTTATTTTAATAAATTAATTGTTATAGGTTATGGAATACATATTTTCCAACATTCCGTGGTTTTTACGGAAACAGCTCTGGTGGAAGCAATTTTTCTCATTTTTTTACCTTTCTCATATTTTTTGTTATGACGGGCCTTTTTCATTTGTTGTGATACGTGCATTCTAACTCACTAACTCGAATGTGATTCATAAATTATTTTTTGCATTTAATAATTTCTTCATACAGATAATGAATGCAAGAAGTTAAGCAACAAAATCAATGTAAATAACCCTTTAATTATTTTTTTAAAAAATGAATGTAAATATCTTCCATTTCTCTGCTAATCCACTTAGGTACCATTACTTTGGTTTTTTGGCACAGTTGGAGTAGTGAGATCAATGAGGAAGGATTTTAAATTCTTGTACATCTCCTTGGGCTTCTGTACATTGAGAGCATGCCCTGCATTCTTAATAACCACTAGTCGCGCGTTCTCTCCCAAATGCCTGAACATCGGGAAAAAAAAAAAAAAAAAGAGTTTGAAGTATGTAAAACATAATAAAAATATAAGGTTTATGCTTTCATGCTATACTGATATCTGAATTGCCCTTACTCCATTTGATATCAAAACTTCAAGACATAAGCCATTAGAGATGCTTTGAAGATAAAATTAATAGTGTGCTAAAATTATTTGAAATTACCTTTGTAGTCTATAAGCTAGTTCCATTGGGAATACCAGGTCCTTTTCTCCCCAGATTATTAACGTAGGCTGCACCATCAAAAAGTTGTGCCATTTGAAAAGTTCAGTGAAAGATTGCAAACATGGTGAAATTAGCACATTAATGTTAAGTCAGAAGAGAAGAACAAACCTGGGTTATCTTAGGAAGATTAGATAGTTTTCTATCCTTATGTAATGTTTCGATTAATTCTTTCCTCTCTTGGCGGTTTTCAGTACACATCACCTGCAAGTAAAACCAGTTTCAGTAATGAAATGGCAACCTGTGCTTGTGTATTCACGTCAAGGGATAGCCAATTTTTGAGTAATCATGTATAGAAGTGTTCCATACCATGCTTATTATATTTGTCAGCTTTTTCTCAATAAGAGGACTATAGAAGAGAGAATCCAAATCCAGCAATCAGACAACAAACAAGCAGACATACCTTATTTTCAAGTAAAAGGACAACTGAGAAGGAGATAGGAAAATGATGCATGGACCTCCGAATGCTATCTGAGTGTATAGATAAGATGCGTGATATAACGTAACAAAAAGAGAATAAAATGTCTCTTAGGTGTCCAACCATTATTGCTCAAAGAGATAATCTCCAATACAAATGTCAAAAATCAAATGGAAAATACACTTGAACCATCTAATGCACAGAGAAAATGCCCAAAAAAAACAGTTGAACTTTCCAAGCATCAATAATGACATTGACGACAAAATTTAGTCTGAAAATAACTACATCGCCGGGAAGCGTTTAGATCAGAAGCACTAACCCTACCAGTTCCCAATAGTCCAATTCCTATTATTGTTCTTTTAACATTTTTCTGGTTATTCGTTAACAATAGTTTTACCCTAGTCAGCACCATGGCGGTAAAATCTAAGAAGACACACAAACTTAAACATGTAAGTATAATCAACCATCATACAATACAATCAGGAATTGTGTAAAGCAGGACATCAACACACACCAATATACATTTGATAAGAGAAAATGAAATAAAATAAAATTGAAGGCTTGAAGCATCAAATTAAAATACTGACGTTAATGTAATCATTGAGGAAGCAAGTGGGAATGGCTTTGACAGGCATGGCAAACGCGATTTGCACGAGCTGCCTCAACTTTTCCGGCGTCTGCGGCAGCAAAATATCCACAGCCTCATCAACAGTTTTCACCTGGAACATCCCTTCATCCAAGTCCTTATCTTCCAAGCACACCCCGGCGCAGCATAGCACCACCTTCTCCACAAGCTCCGGAAACTGCGCCGCCAGGCTGTACGCCACGAAGCCGCCGTAACTTATCCCGACAACGCTGGTTGTATGGAGCCCGTGGGCCAGGAGGAGGGCCGCGACGCACTGGGCCTGGAAGGCCTCGGAGCGTTCGGGGCGGGTCGTGTGGGAGTCCCCGAAGAAGACGAGGTCGGGGACGTAGACGTTGAAGCGGCGCGTGAGGGGCGAGAGGACGTCGTTCCACTGCCACATTGCGTTGGCCCCGAAGCCGTGGAGGAGGAGGAGGTTGGGCTTGGAGTCCTTGGGGGCCTTGGGGGCCCACCAGTGCATGATGGTGCCGTCGCCGAGGTCCGTGGTGGCGGATTTGAGGCCTGCGTTGGAGAAGGTGAAGCGGAAGCAGCGGTCGCGCGTGGCGGTGAAGCTGATGCACGCCGCCATGTTGGGGTTCGTGTGGGATCAATGATTGGTTGATGATGGGGGAATCAAGTAGTAAAGTAAAGCCGAGTGTTTTGTTTTGGCGTGTGTTGTGCAGAGTGAGAGATTCTGGTTCTAGAGGACACAGTCACAGGACAAGTGAGTGTCAAAGAGACAAAAGTCTTCAGATAAGATGTTTATTCACTATATATTATTATGTCATTTTAAATACTAATCAACTTTTATGACTTTACGATCATGCTTTATATTTTTTTTTAAATTATGTAAAAAACAATAAATATATATTCTATTCAAATTTATAACATATTAGAATTAAAAATGTATTGTATATTATATATTTATATTATCTATTAGTGTAAAACTAGATAGTACTATGCATAGGTAAATTTAGAGGAATTTTTTTATTTTGGATCACATTACAAGAGTTATATTATAATAATTTTATTAAATTTTTTATATTATTTTGAAAGTAAAAAAAAATTAAAGTAAACAAAAGTTTTTCTTTTCTTAAAACAATACTCGGCAAACATGGATAAATTTAATAATTATTGAATATATATTCATAATTAACAAATTTGAAAATAAGTTTTAAAATAACCTATACTTACATCTCCTAATATTTTTCAATTTTATATTTGATATTTCATATTTAACATTTATTTTATGTTTCCAATTTATATAATAAAATAAGAGATAATAAAATAATTATATACTTTTAGAAGAAATAACAATCTTGTCTTAAATAAATTAGTTTCTCATATATCTCATTCTTTAAAGATAATCATATTTGAAACATGATCGAACATTAAATGTTAATACCTTTTTTAATAAGAATGTAGACTATAATTTTTTTTTATCTATTTTATCTCTCTTTATTAAGTAAGAGGTCTAACTCAATTGATTGACTGAAGAAAGTGTATGAATTATTATAAATTTTTGATGTTGTTTTTAATTTCTCCTTATTAAAAAAAAAAAACTCCCTTTATTAAAAATAAAAATGGGCAAACTATTCAGTAGAATATAAAAAGACATTACTCTTCTTCTTGGTTCCTACTAGCTACTACTGATGAGAAAAGGAACTCCCTCCATGTGGTATGTTGATTTCTTAAACCCTAATGTTGGGCGGTACCTACCTCACCTGTTCAATGATCGTTTGCCTAACAGAGCAAAAGATGAAGTGTTGAAACTTTAGATGTCGAGCAATACGATACCTACCTCTTTGCTTCATAGTCATAGATCGTTTGCCTAACCGAGCATTGAGCAATATATGGAGTCTTGAGGTAAGACATACGATTAAATAAATATATTGGTAGGAGAAGCTTGTTTGGACACTAACACAGGTCAAGTCAATGTTTTATATTTTTTTTCTGTGCAAAATACTTAAGATTTGAAAAGTATTACTATTACTATTATATACAAACTCCACAAAATATTGAGTAAAGAATGAAAGAAAAAATGCTCAACTATAAACGACAAAAAAAAATACCCTCTATGAATTGAAATGTTTTGCATTGTCAGTTAAATAAAAATCATGACAAAAATAAAAAAAAATTAAGATATTATTATTATAAAGATCCAATAAAATTATTATTATTATTATTATTATTATATATATAAAAGGATTTATGATTGAATTATAATGTGAAAAATGTGTAGACTATTAAATGTAGACTAATAGGCATAGAATTCCAACCCTACCAAATTTTGTCTGTTTGTCTGCCATTCACCACCCGACGCACGTTGATTGATTGGCGAACAATCAGCATGTAGCTAGCCATATACTGTACAGTATCGTTTGCTAGTGTAATGGTGGCAGAGTTATTTGAGTTGAAGGCCATTGCTATTATCAAGTCAATGCATTCATCCTTCCATCTTAATCATGCATTATCATTTCAAAAATTAATGTCTTTGAATACCTATGTCATGCTACCCAACTCTTGGTAGTTTTGTGATAGCAGTACACCTGAAGCAGACTCCCATATTCAAGGCAGCCCAAGAGAAACATTACCAAGCCCATCCGTTTCAGGGACTAAATTGTCAATTGTTATTTTACTCATCCTTGAGAGTTTATGGTTTATACTAATTCTGTTAGCCTCTATTTTGTCTTATTCAATTCTGTTCTTCTTCTCCTTTTATTTCGGGCATCCAATAACTTGTGTATTGACAGCCTAGTATATAAGCCTTGTGTTTTGGGCATTAACAAAGCAGGAAGAATTTACCCGCATTTTCTGTTCTTGTCTATCAATTGGAGAAATTATTAAGTAGTTTAAAATTATATAATAGGTGCTGGTGGTGACGGTGGCAATGGAAATTATATTGGCGGTGATGATGACAATAATTATAATGTTAATCAAAATAATGGTGGATTGTTGTGATGTTGATCTTAGCATAAATTAAAAAAAAAAAAAAAATCGATAAACAACATAAATAAAATTTTAAAATATTTGATTTTGAGTTTAGTAAATCTTTTATAGATTTTATGGTTAAATCGATTTTTAATAAAAATTTAAAATGTTTTAATCTTAATATTTTATTTTAATCATTTTTATACTATATATAAATTAACTTTATAAGTTATATTAATATGTGTATTTATTTTTTTTTTAATTTTAAAAAAGACTAATTATATTTAGTTACATGTTAATATATAAAGATTAATGAAGACGATTATGGTCTCAGACATAATGGTAATAATATTTTTTCTATCAATTAGGCGTAAGAGACAAAGCAGCTCCCACCTACATTCATTTTCATGGCTAATCAATCACCAAATGTCAAATCCAAAGAAAAACAGTTTCGATTAGATGAATCTTAAACGAGAAGACAGAACTTGCAACAAAGCCCCTACGGCGGGAGTCTTCTTTTGTCAAAAATTTCTATTAGTAATTGTTTTATATTGTTCATGAACAACAAAAAGAATTCGATTTCATCAAGGCATGATTCCATCACATGGAAACATCATTTATCTGGGAGTGTATTTGTGGATTATACGCAAGCCAACATGATTAGTTTTAGTTTTATAAATAAATATATTTAGATTAACAACAAATCAAATGACAATTTTTATCAGAAATTCTGAACTATAATAATAGACATGAATTTAAATCTCAACTAATTTGATCATTTATACAGTTATATAATACTCCTATTGTTATTTATTGCATTTAAATCTAATTGCAAATTTATTGTATAACTGACTTAATATATTAATCTAACAATTTATATCATATTTGAATTATTTTTTTAAAAGTGTGATTCTTAGTCAATTCGACTCAATTATATTAATTTTTAAGTGTTTATAGGTATCTAGTTATTCCATAAATCTAATAGAATCCGATTAATATTCAATCATAGACTCACTAATTATTTCTATTTTTTTTTTCTAACTCAAGCAAACTTAACTCAACCTATATTATATAATTATATTTTTATTATATATAAATTAATTATTAAATACAAAATATATTATTTTTAGTTTATATAATTTGTTAAATTATTAAATTAAATTACTCATGATTTTTTTAAGTTATTTTTTTATGTCAATCTTAATTTTGTTTATGTTTTCTTATGTTAATACAATACTTTATTTCTATATAAAATAAAAATATCATATTAGTATTGAAATCATTAATTCTATAAATTAAATATTATTAAAATTTAGCTTTTTTTAAGTGTATTTAGTCATTATATATTTATAAAACTTTAGATAAAAATAAATTATTATTCTAAAAAATTTAATTTTTACAAAATAAAAAAATATTTTAAATATTTAGACCAATTAATTAAACCCCCCACTCAATCTGTTTATGATTGAGTTGACTTGGGGTCAGACATATACTTGTCTTTTGCATCTAATTTTTATTTATTAGATTAGATAACAAATTTAATCAAATTAGATTAAAGTAAATCCATACACCCCCTAATTTTTGGAAAGCACCCCCAAGCAAAAGATACAAAGAGCCTTATTTATTTAAAAGAATATTTAGCAGTTCAGAATGTTAATTCAAACATGCTATTAATAGGTGTGATTTCTTGGGTCCAAATTGAAAAGTAGCAATGTAAAGGTGGTTAATTTCTCTCAACGTTAAAATAACTTATCTGTAAAATTATTTCGCCAAGTGATTGTGCAACCGGACTTAAAACAAAATACTATTCTTTGGAAGAAAAGTCTGTGACAACAGACTGTGTGTGAAAGCACGTGTTTTTGGCGGAAAGTTTTTCTTTATATTCACCTTTCTCAATTACTATTCAATTATGGCGTGGTTTGCTCACTTTGCTGAAAATAACAACTGGAACACAGCGCATGCAGGATTGTGCTTCAGTGCTTGAGCATCTCCCTACATTCAGTGGAAGAATTCTCCTTTGGATTTTCGGCACCTGATACTTTTGTTAGGCAGTAGTATCTTTTTCTTACTTTCTTCAACTCAATTTTTTTACACAAATTTATCATAATTCATTTTATATTCTCTCTCATACTTCTCTTTTATATATATATATATATATATATATATAGTTTTTTCTCCTTAAAATTTAGATACCCAGAATACTAATCTTTACTGATATTTCAAAAGTTTTTCTATACAGTGACAAACTGTTTTAATCATATTTAAATTTGTTTTTTGTAATATATTAATGCTATTTGATAATTGTAATGTATAACACATACCTTTCATTTTATTTTATTTTTTGGCATACTACCCATAAATGGGCTAGACTATATATTTTTGCCCACATGTTGGGCGTGGGTCAACCCGCTCCAATTGCTTATGACAAAATAAAATTTGGAGTACAGGAATAGTCTGCTTATATAGTTTGGCTATTAATCGTTATAGCTCATAGAATAGGATTATAAATGATCTCTTTAAATTTGACTAGCTTTTACTGTACTTTAATTGTTAGTACGAGTTATGACTGACTGGATAAGGTTATTAGTAGTCTGTTTTAAGACTAGAATAAATAGTTTGACTTAATCCTACACTAAATTCATTTTATTCCATTTCATATGTGATTAATTAATTGAAAAATACTTTAAATGTTTATACTACTAGTAGTACTTTGTTAACAAGAACGTACTACTGTCATAATCTTTTTAAAATCTTGAAGGCAAAATATGGAGACATTAAAACTTGATTACTACTATAATTGATTTGTTTATTTCTAGTATGAAACGTGGGGCGAAGACATGTGGACATAAAATAATAGGTGAGACTTTGAAGGCCATTGGAGAGGCAATAATTGCTTTTCATTTGCAGTCCTATTTAGTAATTGCAAACTTGTGTTCTGAGGGAAGGGAAAGTTGTGTTCTGAGACAGATAGTCAAGTCTAGTAAAAAGGAATTATTACAAAGCGAGGGATAGAATAGAAGCTTCGGTTCCAGATTTTGTGTCACACCGCCACTTTCGCTTCGCCCATTCTGCCAGCTATGTCATCCTTTTAACACTTCCTTCCTTGTCACTTGTGAGTACTCATTCAACTTTCCCTTTCTTTCTTTCTTTCCCTTTCACCTACAAACCTTCCTTCTCTTCACCATCCCTGACCTACTACCGCCTATTCCCGTACCTGATTCCGATTTTCAGTTCAGTTTTTTTTTCTTTTTTAATTATTATTATGATTTTGTCTGTTCTTTGAATCGTGTTTGTTAGTGTTGGTGTGTACTGTTCGCTGTTCTGCTCTGCCCAAGCCTAAGCCTTTGGTTTTTGACCCATCTTTGGGCATATGTGCATTGCTTTGTCCTTTTGTTCGCGCGATTCGGTGCCTACTCGATTCGATTTTCTCCCTCCTATTCGCTTATTTTCCCCCATCTAATTGAAGTTTCTGGAATTTGTCTTCTCATTTTTTTTGTCGATTAGTTTTGTTTGTTCTGGTTCCGATCACATCTGTGCTTTCTGTTAACACTCTTTTTTGTGAGTGTGCAGTGGAGTATTTTGGTTGTTTATGAACAAATCCTTCACGGTTCTTTCGATGGGACTTTGGTCATTTTTAATTATTTCTGGACTTTTTTATTTTATTTTTTATTTCCAGATAAAATTACAAGTTCACTGAATTGGTTGTCTTGAGACTTGAGAGTTTAGACTGCTTATTTCTAGGATTAGATGAGGAGTCAGTAGTTGGCAATTAATCCAAATCAGTATTTCCATTCCTTAGGATGAACGTGCGATTGACCTTCCCTTTTACTGGGTGGTAAGAAGAGAATTGAAAAGTGTCAATTAGCTACTAGACTGGTTGTTACATTCAGAGTGATTGATTTTCACAGATCATCTCTTTCCTTTTTAGAGGGTTAGACTGGTGAGTGGGTGAAACAGATAGTTTAGCTGCGGCTGTCTAGGTCTGCACAGTTTTTCACATCGCCAAATAGTTTTTCAAGTACTCTTTGTGTTGCAATAAGACTTAGTGAATGTACAGAACAAAATTAAGCAAAAAGGTTTTGTTCTTTTTTCCTTGGAACAAAACATAAAATAGAATTCCATATCTTGTGACCCATTCTAATAATGGCTATGAAAAGTACTCTTCCTATTTCCTCAATCGGGCTTAGCTTCATGGTTGATCATAAAATATCTTGTTCTGCAATTAAATTGTTTTCATCACTCTAGTAATTTGTTCTGCATTGTTTGTCTTTGTATGGCATTTACCACTGTTTTTCAATTTTCACAGCTTAATGGTTTTGATGATTCTGTGCTGCAGAGATGTAGGTTGCTTGTATGTTAATTGATTTTCATGGACATTGTGTCAGTGGTTGATGCCAGTAGAAATGGACTTCATATTTGTGCTATTGCTATTGGGTTGCTTATGTTCTTTTGTGTTGCCTGATACACAAGGTACATTCTTTTGTTCTTATGGTACTTAACTCATTGGCAAATCATATAAGCTATGTAAAATTTAACTGCTAAATGTACATACATTGATTTTCTTGTTACGGGGATAAAACACAGCTTTTCAAACTTTAATTTCCAATTCATTTCTGAGGAAAATATCGATACATGCAACTGTTTATTAACAGAATTGAATGGATGCCTCGTATTTTCCAAAACTGCTATGGTTTTGGACTTTTGGTGTTGGTTCTAGTAGGCGTGTAATGTTCTTGTTCATTTCAGGAGATGCACTATTTGCATTGAAGATATCATTAAATGCTTCAGCTCACCAGCTTACTGACTGGAATCAAAATCAAGTGAATCCTTGTACTTGGTCACGTGTTTACTGTGACTCAAACAACAATGTCATGCAAGTGTAAGATATTTTAGTATTTTATGTTGTTGTTTTCTTTTAATTATTTGATTTGCTGAAGATGTTGGCTGTCACTATTCATTTTAGAAAATTATATATTTCACATTTTTAAATCTTTAATTCGTGCTTGCTGTGTAATATATAAATTGCTTCATTTCAGATCACTAGCATATATGGGATTCACAGGATACTTGAACCCAAGGATAGGAGTTCTAAAATATCTTACAGCTCTGTAAGGATTTCTATTACAAAAAATATTCACACAATCTTGGTCAACTCCATAATACTAAAAATTATTTTTGGCATTCTACTCGCTCAATTTTTGATGATGGGGAAGTAAATTGATGCATATTGTACTTGTATTAGTTCTTTGCAAGGGAATGGCATCACTGGCAACATACCAAAAGAGTTAGGAAACCTGACAAGCTTGAGCAGGTTAGATTTGGAAGGCAACAAATTAACTGGAGAAATACCCTCTTCCCTTGGTAATCTTAAAAAGCTTCAATTCTTGTAAGTATGGCATTCTGTTTGCTAGGTTCTACAGATATATAATGAGTCTTAGGCCTTAGCATGTATTTTTTTTTGTGCAATGTTTAAAAGTGTCTGTTTCTTGTCCTGCAACCAGAACATTAAGTCAAAACAATCTCAGTGGGACTATTCCTGAATCACTTGCCAGTCTTCCAATCTTAATCAATGTGTATGTAAAATAATGGTTTCTATAACTTTGCTGTATTTTTTTAAGTATATTTCATTAATTTAGTATCTGATTGATTATTCAAACTTCTGTTTTGCAGTCTGCTAGATTCAAATAATCTGAGTGGCCAAATCCCAGAGCAGTTATTCAAGGTTCCTAAATACAAGTATGGATGGTAAAACTGTAAAATTAGTATATGATGCATTTAAAGCACCAATTAAACTTGTCTTTCTAACCCTGATTACTAGGACAATGTATCCCCATGAAACACTTAAAAAGTGGTGACATACATCCAAAGAGTTCAGATATAGAATTTCATTTAACAATTACTAACGTATTCCAATCAAGCGGTAGTAGATGATTCTAATAGTCATTTCTGGTTCCACACTTCCACTTTTTTATTTGCATTTGAAAGATTGGTGGTTGTCACATATTTTGTTTCAAGAAACTTAATTTAGTTCTTGTAGCTTGACTACTTTCCATGTTTCCAACATCTAGGAAATAAGATTTATTGAACACAAACTCCTTTATATGATAAATGCTGTTGAATCATGGGTGTCGGAGTGGAGTTGTATATTCCCATTTTAAGGAAGTGTAAAAAGAAATGTGCAGAAATAAGGAATCAGTCACCTAAAAGAGCTTAGGTTTTGCTTAAAAGCCTAGAACTGGTGTTACTTGTATCTTTTAACAGGCTTTATCATCTGTAAACCTTTTGATCCTGAAGCATGGACCAAGCCTTTGCCAACTGATATTTTCTACCACAAGTTGTTTTAAAATGAGAATAAAGCGGGTACTGAGGATTGAACTCTCGACTGCTTGGTCAATGTGGATCCAATGATGACAAAAAAAAATGCTTCGTTATATTGTTTGGTGGTGATTAAAATACAGAGCTCTTACCTTTTAAGTTATATTAATTTGAAACTGTTTTTATTTCCCCTATTATCTGGCATGACCATATGACATGTTGTCTATGGAGTCCTTGGATAGAATATTATTTGAATTTAGGGGCATGAGATTTTTGCCATTTTTAACATATATTTTATACCATTACATTTCACTATTTTAACTGTGGTCCTTATTGCAGTTTCACTGGAAATAATTTGAGTTGTGGTGCGAGTTATCATCAACCTTGCGAAACTGATAATGCAGATCAAGGTTACTTGATTGGAATATTTATTCCATCCTTTTGATGTGTTGTTATCTATTCCCCTTTTCCTCTCTACAAGCTGAATACTAATTTGCCTACTATTGGCAGGTTCATCACATAAACCAAAAACTGGTCTCATTGTTGGAATTGTGATAGGGTTAGTTGTTATCCTTTTCCTTGGTGGTCTGATGTTCTTTGGGTGCAAGGGTAGACACAAGGGCTACAGACGTGAAGTTTTTGTAGACGTCGCAGGTTTGAGTTTCTTCTTTAGATTGCAATGCTATTGTATTAGGTTTCTCTTAAGTGAAATGTGTGGATATAGACATTAATATGATTGTAGTTGTAGCATTTAAAAATATTGATTTGGAAACTCTACCTATGCATTCTTCTTCAAGTATCTTTCTCCTTTTATTGCCAATATGTTTTTGTCATGGTTTTCCCACTTTTTAGTGTCTTTACCTCCTGTGGCCTCCAGGACCTAATGGCTAGATGTTAGGGATCTAATACCAATCTTGGCTCCCCTCTTATGTTATACATTTGGATTTTGGATAATTGGTGGTTAAAACTAAACATTGGAATATATCTGTCTATCTCTATTGCTCTAAACCTCCCGTGTCCAATGAATGTGGGATATGATCAAATTTTGGAGTGATAGAAGAGAATTTACTGGTTGAACATATTCTGTAATCTTTTAATTGTAAATGCTTGTTGAAATATTGTGATAGCTAGCTACACTAAAATTGAGATAAATGTGAACTTCCTCCCCTTTTTAAAATTGTCAAGGCTAACTATAAATTACAATTCTATCATTATTATTTCTTTCTTGTTTCATCAGGTGAAGTTGATCGGCGAATTGCATTTGGCCAACTAAGAAGATTTGCATGGAGAGAACTACAGATAGCTACAGACAACTTCAGTGAGAAAAATGTTTTAGGACAGGGAGGCTTTGGAAAGGTTTATAAAGGTGTTCTTGCTGATAACACAAAAGTTGCTGTCAAAAGGTTAACTGATTATGAAAGTCCTGGGGGAGATGCAGCTTTCCAGCGTGAGGTTGAGATGATAAGTGTAGCTGTGCATAGGAACCTGTTACGGCTGATTGGGTTTTGTACTACCCCAACCGAGCGCCTCTTAGTTTATCCCTTTATGCAGAACTTAAGTGTAGCCTATCGTCTTCGAGGTAAAATGTTACAATGCATTTTGGCATCACTGGTATACTAAGTATTCATTTTGATTTGCTTCAAAATAGAAAGTATTGATTATTTTGCAACTGGAACTGGTTAAAATTAATTGGCTGATGGAAGTTTTCTCATATTTAAACTACACATTTTAGGATATATGCCAACAATTTTTAGGATTTATCCAACACCTTGGAGCAATTATTTGAAGAACTGTTTAACTGGGGAACTAGATAAAAGGGTATTTTGGTGGTTGAACCAGGCAAGTCATAAATGCATTTAAACTTAGTTTGATAAATTTTATATATATATATATATATATATATTTTTTTTTTTTTTTCTTTTCAAAAGTGCATATATGTATGCATGTAGATTATCAGTAAATGGAAACTTCAAAACGGCAGGAAAGAATAACATCAAAGTTAGATAACCTTATTTTATTTTTTGCTCTATTTATTTGCATAGTTTTAAACTCATAACTGAAAATTCACAAACCATTGAAAATGTTGAGAACCAAACCCTTATCCTGACTTGACTTCTGTCCAACCAAGTCCTAACCAACCAAGTCCTAATTTTAGTTTTGCAGAACTGGTTTTGTAAACTAATCTAGTTCTCCTTTTTTAGCTGCTTTTCACTTGTTTTGTGAATGCCAAGGTAGTTTGACTGTTCAACCCTAACTGTATGGGGGTGCTTTTAGTGGTTCAACCTGTCCGGTTTATTTGTTCAAAAGAAAATTCTTTTGTTGTAAATTACTTGTGAAAGTTGAGTCAGTTATGTGTTTCATCACCAACACTGCCATCTTGATATCATAAGCATAAATTAACATGGATAAATGATTAACAATATAAATATGATTTTTGTATACTTTGTTTAATATGTTTGGGTAGGTTGGATTTCCATATCTCATTTGCACGTAAAATCTGGCATCTTTTCCAGTGATGTTTTACTAATACTGATGCAGAAATCAAACCTGGTGAACCTGTTCTGGACTGGCCTACAAGAAAACAGGTGGCTCTGGGAACAGCCCGTGGCTTAGAATATCTCCATGAGCATTGCAATCCTAAGATTATTCATCGGGATGTTAAGGCAGCTAATGTATTACTAGATGAAGATTTTGAAGCTGTTGTTGGTGATTTTGGCTTGGCAAAGTTAGTCGATGTTCGAAAAACTAACGTGACAACTCAAGTTCGTGGGACAATGGGCCACATAGCTCCAGAGTATTTGTCCACTGGAAAGTCTTCGGAAAGGACTGATGTTTTTGGTTATGGGATTATGCTTTTGGAGCTTGTTACAGGTCAAAGAGCAATTGACTTTTCACGTTTAGAAGAGGAAGATGATGTGCTGTTACTTGACCATGTAAGATCTCTTTCTAAGATCATAGCCTCCTTGTTTGATTCTGTGTTTTTTGGTCTGTTTCTTGTTTGTGTAGCATGCTTAGAACTTGTGTGTCCTTCTTGGGTGGTTTGGTGAATGGTGATGTCACTTTTCAGTTTTGGTATTTCATCACATAAGATAAGGATCAGCCCGTCATAGTTGCTCCACCTAAAGAGTATCCTATCCCCCTCTTGTCAGGAGTAATGGTTGCAGTTAGCCAAGGAAGTTCATGTAGTTATAACTGTACCTCTGCATTTTTATTAAGCTGGAAATAAATTGAAGTGTGTTTTTTATATAAAGAAAAAGGTGAACTGCAGTGTTTATACTTGTTGGTTACTGTTTTGGTCTATTTTTGTGCTCTACAGGTTAAGAAATTAGAAAGGGAGAAAAGACTAGATGCAATTGTTGACCACAACCTAAATAAAAATTACAACATACAAGAGGTAGAAATGATGATAAAAGTTGCATTACTCTGTACGCAAGCAACACCAGAGGACCGTCCACCAATGTCCGAGGTTGTAAGAATGCTAGAAGGAGAAGGGTTAGCTGAAAGGTGGGAGGAATGGCAGCATGTGGAGGTAAATCGGAGGCAAGAATATGAGAGATTACAAAGAAGATTTGATTGGGGAGAAGATTCGGTCTATAATCAAGATGCCATTGAGTTGTCTGGCGGGAGATGAGAGGATCTATAAATTTAAAACATTTATGTTGTATGGTGTACCTCAATATCCTTTTTTGTTTATTATTTATTAAGACCTCTATCTTTTTTTTGGTAGGTTAAGCTTGATTAGAAATGTATTTTTTTTCTTGTTTTCCAACTGTAAAAAAGGGGGAAATAGTTGTAAAATTTTGGTGTTCCAACGTGCTTGTGTTTTCCATTCCAAGTTTGATTCCATATCCTATACTTTCAGTGAATCTACCATTTTTCTGAGTGATTTTCATTTGATTTTCCTTACCAATTTTCTGGGTGGCATGTGAAGGCACAAACCTAGCTACCAAAATTGATTAAACCTATCTTCACTAGAAATTTCACCTCTGCCTACCCCTGAGATGGGAAACAAAATAATAAGTATTGTTTTATTCACATGATCAGGAATCAAACTACTGACCATTGCTAAAAGAAGCCAAGCCACTGACGACTTGTGCCACAATTTGTGGGTGCCAAAATCATTATTTGAATACAAGAATTCAATACTTTATGTTGCCAATGAAAATAAGAAAAGCTTGCCAGGGATATATATCTTGTCTAGCCAGTACCAGAAATTTTTGGGTTCCCATAATTGGCCTTGTCCCTAAGTGCCATTGCCATCCTTGTTTCCCAATAAACATATAATACCTCAAACTATTAATTAATGCTTCTGCCTTCTAGGACGTGAATCACATCCGCATATATCACTCATGATCATGCATGCATGATGTTACAAGTGCTCGCAGCGTTGTTTTTATTGACCTCGTGCATTTTCGTTTCCTCGTTTCCCCAGTCATATCTACCTTTTCTTGATGATTTGTGAAGGTGACAAAGTATTCTTTGTAATATTCTTCAGCCAGCAAATGGGGTGGTGGATTGTGCTCTGAATCTCCGAGTTCCCATTCTTCAATATCCATGGCAAATTGGACATTACTTGCGCCTGCCATCGCCAAAGTCTCTAAAGAAATCAACATTGTCACTGCACTAGCTAGAAACAATTTGTTTTTGTTTTGTTTTTTGGTTGTGATGTGATGTGAAGTTTCTGCACAACAATTTATATAGATAAGGACCGTTTCCTGTTGAGAACTTTGTGCCCTCAACACATTTCACGTGGTTGTATAAAAATGAAATCGGGTGCGGAATAATAACTCTTGGAGATCAAGCTTAAAGTTTGATTATGCAGATGAATCACATGACATATATGGATAATTGAGGCAGCTAGCGATGCAAATTAATTAGCTCCATTTCTGACCTCAAATTTTCATCTTGAGACTATTATTTTCAGAGGTGAATTAATTTGACATCTGAAAGTCGAGTTGGAGGGATAAGTACCTATCATGAATGTCTCGAGAGTGTAACACTATTACCATTGAGAATAATTTCTAATACGGAACTCTAAATTAATGTCTAAAGTTATTTTCGTTCGTGTGTATTGGTGATATATACAATACAAGCTCACAAGTATATCGTTTCCTAAATCAGATAACGTCGTGTTGGAACTGGGACTAGTGAGACCGTATACATGACATTGTTTTTGAAAGCAAAATGATTTTTAACACTCAACAACCTCTGACACTTAAAAAGAGATAAAAAAAAATTAAAATTATTAGTGACATATTATGATGGAAAAAAATACATTGACGAGTGTTAATGAAGTAGTTGAAGAAATGAGATGTCTAAAAATATTCCAAAAACATTATTCAATTCACAAATTAGACAAGTAGATTATTTTTTGACAATGTTTTTGGAAATTCTTTTTTTTTTTCAATTATCCTAAGTAACATTCATTATTTTTTTATCACGTCATATTCTCTATTATATATAGGTATTATTTTTGTTATGAATTCTCACACACTATTTCGTGCAAAAGTTACTAGCGCGTTCTATACCCTCAAAATTCGAATCCATTTTGTGGCCGTCAGGCGTTAGCACACCATCATGTATTACCCTCCGTTTCGTGGCCGTCAGCACACCATATATGATATATCATATCCTTTTATTACCATTACTTTTCTGGCATTAGTCAACATTAATAATGATGCATCAAGTTTTATTCGACACCTAAAAATTCAATTTTGAAAGCTGACAATGACACCGGGTTGATGGGGTTTGAGATATGGCAGCAGCGGCAACAATTGACTCAATTCAAACGCACTCCAAAATCAAGAGTGCTACGATAACAAATGAAATTGTTTTTTAATGGACTTCACATGCATTGATAGTGAATACTGGCTGGTGCGTTGCAGGATGAGGACTAGTTCCTCTGAACAAAGAAAATTAGAAAACTGGATCATTTACGTGTGCCTTTTGGAATCTGCCATGCATGTTTCAAAGTTTAACATATGTAACATGTAAATTTAAATTGAAATATGCAGGATTGAACAAGTTTCGATTATGAAGTTCTGAATAATACCCATATTGTTTGAGATATCAAAGCAGCCTATAATAAATGTATTTTGCACCTCCCATAGTGTCTTCATAACATTTTATTAATTTATATATTTTCTCTTTGTCACTTTATTTAAATTAGTGATATTCACATTTTAAAAATATATGTGAACTAAGAAGATAAATGTAATAAATTTTAAAAACACTTCTACTAGTTTGAGAGAGACATGAGTTAATCCATTCCATAGTAAATTTTACTTGATAATGATACAGGCATACAGCTGATATCAAAGCCTATAAATAATAAATTATTCAAGTATTAATTCGTCATTAATTAGTTAATCCATTCCATAGTTATAGAGTTGTTTGTAATTGTACAGCAATATAGAAGATTCACGATGGTTTTAAACATATTAAGATTAAGTGTTGACTGTCAAAAAAAAAAAAGATTAAGTGTTTATTTAAGAGATTTTAAGATTAAGTGTTATGCTCTCATTTTATTTATAATTTTAAGTGTGATTAATTCATTTATTTTTGTGACAAGAAAATATTAGGTCAACTTCTTAACAACTTAATTTTGAAAATAACTTATGATAATTTGTCTACGAAATACTTATTATTATAACATTTGAAAACTTAATCACAAAAAGTCATATTTCAAATGATTTTTAAATATATTCAAGTTTGCATGTAAATTAAACTCTTCTTTTAAAAGTTAATAATTAAATATTTTTCTAGTATAACATAAAAAAATATTTTACTCTTCATTAATTTACTTATATTTATGACTTTTATTTTCTTAACAAGTACTGCATCAAATACTTGCAACAAATCTCTTTTAGATTAAATTAGAAAAAGAAAATTCCCATGCATCTAAATTATTTGTGGGAAGCCCCAAGGCCAAGTGTTCCTCCTGTGAAGAGTTGTTTTGAATGGATCCAAATCCAAATTCATCCAATCCATCAAAGAACCCTTCAGGTAACCCTTCCGCGGCCGCCGCCACCACCGTATCTCTCTCCTCTCCAAGCATCGGCGAATGCCCCTCGAACAGCGCCACGTGTCCGAGCAGCTTGTCCTTCCTCGAAAACGTGGTCCCGCACGAGCACTTCCACGTGGCCTCTCCCCGACACTGCTTGACGTGGCTCCTCAAGTCCGACAGCACCGCGAAGCTCTTCTTCCGACACCGCTCGCACAACAGCGTCTTGGGACAGTGGCTCCTCTTGAAGTGGTTCCTCAGACAGAACACTGACTTCAACGCCCTGAATTTCTTGTGCGTCTTGTTACGGTTGCATCCCTCCAAGGGGCACGAAAACCGCGTCGCCTTCAAGCGCGTTTCTCCACGGGCTTTATTCGCCAACGCTTCCGGGGTCTTGAACTCGTCCCCGTGCGCGCGCATGTGCATTCTCAGGTTGGCGTCGCGCGTGAAGCCTTTCCCACACACCTCGCAGAAGTGAAGGTGCTTGGCCAGCAGCTCCATGGCATCGAGCTCCACCACGTTGTCGTCGTCGTTGTTGTTCGGGGAGTCCAACGTTGGAGTCTCCGAGAGAGGGAGCGCGTTTTCCGAGGCGGCGACAAGGGCGACGCCGTTGGTGATGACGTGGCGAATGGCGGTTAGGATCTCGTTGGAGACTATGTTCATTTGGTGGTGAGTGAGGAGAGTGTGGGATTGGATCGATTGGGAGACGAAGCTTTGGACGGAATCCATTCGGGTGCTGAGTTGGGAGAGGTTGCGAAGGGAAACATGGAGGGACTCGATGCTGTTGATGTTTGAGAATTGTTCAGTGGCGTTTGGCATGTGGTTGGGTTGGTTAATTGCCAAGGGTTACTAATTAATCTGTATTCTCTATGTAGCTCGTTCTTGTTAATTGTTAATTTGTTGATGTGAGACTGAGTGATTTGATGAGTAAGATGATCCAGCAAACACTTCCATTCTTCTATATATATGGTATGATATGATGATGATTGTTGTACAAACTTGAAAATATAATTAGGGCACGATGCTTTTGTCGATACATGCAGCACGTGTTGATTACGTTATATCAATTGACACAAAACAGCAATGGTCTTGCAACTTTTTTGACTATTTTAATTACTAGCATTTTATTATTATTATCAGTTGTTAACAATGTTCTAAGATTTCTAAGAGTCAATCATTCAAATCAGTTTTAATAAAATATATAAATTTTTAGAATTTTAATATAATATCCTAATAATATTAAATAAAAAACAAAATAATGTGCATAAATTAATAATAAAAAATAAACTTCATATATAAAAGTATCATAAGTTATAATTTTTTTTTCTTTGCACCAAAATGATGTAATTTTAATTTTTTAATTAAAAAAAAAAGAACAGTATTAAGCGAAATCGGTTAACCCGACGGGGTTATTGGTTTTGAGCATATTTAATGATGCATCGGGTTTTAGAAATCGTTGGACCAAACACATGATCCATTCCCGATCAAACTGGCCAATTTGATCTGGTTTCAAAACACTGGTTGTTACACAAAAAGTCACGGTAATGATAATTGTTTTTTTAACCCCTAAGCGCATTAATTAAGAAACTAAAATAGAATTTAGTACATTTTATTAAAAAAAATTTAATTCTTTAATCAATGTTTGAAAACTACTGTTTAACATTTGCATTTTTTTTACTTTATTATTTTATAAATTTTATGTGAGTGTCCT
Source organism: Glycine max (assembly GCF_000004515.6). Lineage (NCBI taxonomy): Eukaryota > Viridiplantae > Streptophyta > Magnoliopsida > Fabales > Fabaceae > Glycine > Glycine max. Next base: position 10,410,549 of record NC_038244.2, read on the forward strand.
TAGAAATTTTGAAGAAAAAATGATACTCCCACTTTCCTAAAATATGTCGTCTTACGTTTCGTTGTTTTATATAAATAAAAAGTTAATAAATAAATAAGAATAATATTTTTGTAAAATTAATCTTATTAAACAGATTAAAAAAATAATATTAATATTAGATTCAACAATTAAACTAACATTGGGAGACATCAGAGTCATTATAAATAAACATTCTACTTAACCCAATAGAATTTGCCTCGGGCTAAAAGATTTAAATAATATCTGTACGATCATTGTATGCTTTAAAAAAAAAAACATTTTACTCTTATAACTTACTTTTTTTTTTACCATTTTTTCTTCTCTAATTTATATCTTCTTTCTACCTCGATGCATCCCAAAAAAACTCAAGGAATTGTTGAATGAAACAAGAAAAGGTCTCATATCTCATAAGTCACATGTTTGAATCCCTACTAGTCTCTTTAAAATGAGATTAATGTAGTTATCTTTGCAAGTGTATTTCGACTCAAAAAAATTTCCTGCCTTAGAGTGAAACGGCATTTCCTCCTCCTAAATTTTTTCACTACCGAAAAAAAAATTCATCCAAAATGGGGATGGAAGTTTATGATCATTTTATTCTAATACTAATTATATTTTTCCTCTTTCTTCTTATCATATCAAATTACTTATTATATTTACTATTTTTTATTTTTTATTTTTTCATCTCTAATAGTATGTTGAGTTTTGATCCTTCTTTTCTCCATATGTGTGTCAACGAATTCAAAAAACCTTTGTAAGTTTTTTTTTCTCAACAAAAAGGAAATATCATTAAAGGGTACAACATGTCCATGTACAACATACACATGAAGCTATTACAAATAATCCCACAGAATAGGTAATTAAGGTGGTTGTAGATAGGATTGCACCTCGGGCCATGATTTTCTGAACTTGGCTCCAATATATATATATATATATATATATCAGATTGTAAATACTAAATACTTACTCTCCCATAATACAAACTATACTATTAAGTTTGTCAAGAAGAGAAAATGCTGCTGATTCTCTAACTAGGGTGTGGGAACACGTTATGCAAGCCTAAGAATTTTTTTAATAGATTCCCTTTTACATTTACAATTGTATTAATATTAATGAAATGACATGATCTTGTTTCTCTATATATATAAAAAAAAAGTATTAAGTCCCCACTTTATAAGTGTTCGAATGACATTAGCAAGTGTACTGATTCGTACAAATAGTATATAAAATGATAAGATCGAGTATCGTATCCGCAGGAAATTTGTTTCACTCAGACACTATACATTTAGTAAGCAAACATTTGTATAAACTAAAATCAAAGTAAATACCAAGTTGAATTCTGTACTATAGTCTATTTGAGTATAAACTAAATATTAGGATTATAGAAGCGAAAACAGTCAAGTAAAAAGCGTTGGGTTGTTTTACTAAGTTCTTCTTGATGTTATTATGTATTTTTCTCTATTTAAAATTATCTTCGTGTTCTTATGTTGAGAAATTACTCAAACCAAGACCCCTTTAGTGAATGAGCCTAACTCTCTTTACACTTCATCCTTGATCCCTCAACAAACTTAGCCTAAAAGAATTGCATTAAGTCTACAACATAATATGAACTAAATCTCTGCACTCCATTTCTAGACATACAGATTTCTAGCTTGCTCTATCAGTTCTAAGGCTTTAAAGCATTTCCCAATGCTAAAAATCCTAACTATATATATAAATGGGTGATCAAGCCACAAACATGTAAAAATAAGCATAGATAAAAGTAATGAACATATAAAAACAACATTAAATAGATAGTGGAAGAATATTACATCAAGGGTTTAGCAGAACTTTCCAACCATGAGGCTTAGCCTTCCATTACAACAAATATGCTCTCAATACAAGGAAGGAACAAAGTTTAGTGAAAGAAAATGGCAAAGAATGGTTGAAGATGTCTCCTTCACCCTTTAAAATCCTAACTTCACTCCTTTAACCTAAGCTCTCTTAGCAGCTCTATTTCTGTCGCTTCAGCTTCTCCTTGTGCTCTATTTTTTGACTCTTTCCCTCTAAAGTTTTCGCCAACTTCAGTGTTTTAATGGTTTCCTGAACGTTTTAACTTCTGAAGGCTCGCTTAGTGAGACTGTGAGAGTAAGTGAATTTTGACTCAGCAAGATGGGCGCGCTAAGCGCGAGAAGAGACAACCTACTCGCTGCGCTGTGCGAGCACCTCTCTGACTAATCCTCTTATAGGGTTTCCCAACGCGTTAAGCGAGTTGTATGCCTCGCTTAGCGGATGCCACTCACTGAGTGAATCTGTCTCGCTTAGCGAAACATCAGCTACTTGAACTTTCTCTTTTTTTAGCCTGAAACTGAAGTGATTTAAACATTATTCACAAAATGAGAATATCTAATATATAAAATCACACTAAACATGAAAATATGTACAATTCCTATAAAAAGAACCATAAATTGAAGGTAAGGCGCTAATTTTGTGCAAATATTCAATGCAAAACTAAGTCGTGAATAGCGACTAACAATAAGCGACCCTGCAACCATTTCCAACAAGAGTATTTATAGTTTCGATAAATCCGTGATTCAATCTAACCAGACCTAATTATATTGAATTGGGTTTTTTAAATATTTAAGTTGAATTCGATCCAATCCAATTAAGACCTGATCACATATGGTTGGATAATGGATTTTATTTTTTCAATCCAACCCAATCCAAATCATATTATTAAATTTATTATTATATATAAATTAATTATTAAATATAAAATACATTAATTTTTAACTCACATAATCTATTAAATCATTAAATTAAATCATCCATGATTTTTTCTTTAAGTTGCTGTTTTTGTTGGTGTCTTAATTTTATTTATGTTTTCTCATGTTAATACAATAATTTATTTATATCTAAAATAAAAATATCATATTAACATTGAAATCATTAATTCTATTAGTCAAATATTATTATGATTTAATCTTACTTTAATGCATTTAGTCACTATATATTTATAAAACTGTAAACAAAAATAAATTATTATTCTAAAAAAAACTTACTTTTTAAAAAATATAAAATAATTTTTAAATATTTAAACTTAATTAATTGACCCAACCCGATAATCATCCGGGTTGAGTTGGATCATATATACCAAAAAAAAAATTCAAACCAGTCCAACCTTTTAAATTTTGATGAAATTAGATAATAAAATTAATTAAATTGACTACAACTTAACTCGTGAACACCCTAATTTGGAAACCTCCCATCTTGATCCAGAGCTATATCAAAGAAAGTCTCTCTCCCTTTCCCTAACGTACATTAGGCACCACGTGGAGAAGACACCAAAAACTACACGCCACTAATTGCAAGTTTGTCTTGGTAATTGGTAGTAGGATTGATTTTGTATGGTTAATAATTTATAGGTGGATACTCTGATTAAAAAATATTCATTTATGGGTTTATTATTTATTATAAAAAAATCTGTGTATTATACATAGGGAGAGATTTTTTTTGCTGTAAATATATATATAGAGCTTAGTTTTGATGTATTGTGTTATTGTAAAGATTTTTAAATAATTAATTACAACTCTTTCTAATTATAATTTTAAAATAAATATTAAATTAATATTTTATGACTAAATGACATTAAAAGATTTATATAATTAATATATTCTTGTTTTGGAAGTAGAATCTCGACATCATTCGAACCCAAATATTTACATAATTCAGGAAAGTTGGGTTTTCGTGGCATCTTATTTATTCATTTTGAGAATCCCATACTTGATCAAGAACGACATCAAAATCGAGTCAGTAAACTAACTTCACCTCGGTAGGTTTTGGTCTAGTCAACTATGCTGCCTTGTGCAATTTTGTTCATTCTGTTCAATTTTGTTACTAACTAACTGTTTGTTATTTCTTAGAAATATTAGTTAAGTCTAGTTGTCTATAAAATATATTTTATTTTGTACGGATTAAAGAAGAGTTTTGTAATGTGGATTTATATTCATCAATAAAGAAAGTGTCTTGATTAATTGTGCTTTGAAAAGAATTCACAACAAATTGGTGTGGTGAGCGAGGAACGAAACACCATGACATCTGTGAAGTATGAGGTTGGAAAATTCACAGGCCAAAATGATTTCGGCTTATGGCGATCGAAGATAAGAGCATTGCTTGTTCATCAGGGTCTTGAAGAAGCTTTACAAGGTGAAATCACTCTTGATGCAAAGTTGGATGAAAGGGATAAGAAGATCTTGATGGATAAGGCTCACAATGCAATCATCTTGAGTCTTAAAGACAAGGTACTACGACAAGTCTCGAAGGAGAAGACAACAACTGAAATTTGGTTGAAACTAGAAGGTTTATACATGACCAAATCTCTGGTAAATCATCTTTATCTTAAACAAGCCTTATATTCATTTAAGATGCAAGAAGATATAAATGTGGAATCTCAATTGGATGTCTTTAATAAACTGATTCTTGATCTAGAAAATATAGATGTGACTATTGATGATGAATATCAGACCCTGTTACTATTGTGTGCTTTGCCAAAGTCTTCCTCTCATTTTAAAGAAACTCTCTTGTATGGGAGAGAATCTTTGTTCGGACAACCCTGAACTCAAAGGAATTTAATGAAAGAAATGAGCAAAAGGCTTCTGTGAGTGGTGAAGGTTTAATAGTCTAAAGGAAACGAACCAAGAAAGACAACCATTTTGAGAAAAAGAAATCAAAGCCGCAGTCTGGAAATAGTGAAAATGTACCTAATATAAGATGTTACCACTGCAAAAAGGAAGGTCACACTCGAAGATTCTGTCCTGTAAGGCAGAATGGTTGTAATTCTCATACATCAAATGAAAGAGGAAATGCAACGATAGTCCAAGATGGTTATGAATCTACAGAAGCTTTAGTGGTAGGCTCTGGGAAATCTGATGGAGAATGGATTATGGATTCTAGGTGTTTTTTCCATATGACACCAAATAAGCCTTGGTTTGAGAAGTTCACTCAGCTACACGGAAGGTCAGTGTTACTTGGAAACAATAAGCCATGTAAAATTTCAAGGTATTAGATCAATCAGGTTTAAATTTAATGATGGGATTGAAAGGATTATCCAAAAGGTAAGATTTGTTCCTGATCTTAAGAGATATTTAATTTCTCTTGGCGAACTAGACAAAAAAAGGTTATCTGTTCAGAGGTGAAAATGGCACATTGAAGGTCATGAAGGACTCAAGGATTGTCATGAGGGGTGTGAGGAAGCATGGCTTGTACTCATTAGAAGAAGAGATAGTAGATGAGTCAGTAGCTTCAGTTTCTGTAAAAGACATGTCAAGAACTGAGTTGTGGCACAGAAGGTTAGGGATTGCTAGGCATAAATCAATTGCTAGAACACCCCAGCAAAATGGCCTAGCAGAAAGGTTCAACAAAACCATACTTGAGAGAGTTAGATGCATGCTCTCAAGTGCAGCTGTCTTAAAGACCTTTTAGGCAGAAGCTATGACAACAACTTGTTTCTTGGTAAACAAGTGTCCATCTACAACCTTGAACATGAAAACACCATAATAAGTCTGGTCTAGTCATCCTCCAAACTATGTTTGGTTGTGTTCCCTATGCACACATAAGGCAAGACAAATTGGAACCCAGGGCCTTGAAGTGTTTATAGGGTATCTAGAAGGTGTCAAAGGCTATAAGCTGTGGTGTCTGGAAGATGGACATAAAAATGCATTATCAGTAGAGATGTGGTGTTCAATGAGTCTGAAATGGCCTACAAAACAACATCAAATACTAACAAGGGACAATTGGATCCAGGTCCAGAAAAAACAATGTTTGAGGTGGAACCTACTGATACAGCTCAAAGTAAACAAGATGCCAACATATCACCTGAGGAAGAGTGTCTAGAAGGAACTCAACTTGATGTTGAAGATGAAACAAATGATTACTTGTTGGCTCGAGATAGGACAATGAGACAGATCAAACCACCAGAAAAATTTGGTTATGTTGATCTAATGGCTTTCTCCCTTGTAGCTGCTAGTGAAGTTTGGGATGATGAGCCAAAAAGCTACAAGGCTGCAATGGTGAGTAAGGAAAAATTGAAATGAGGAAAAGCTATGGATGAGGAAATGAAATTACTCCATGACAACCACACATGGGAGATAGTAAAGAAACTAGTTGGTGCCAAGTTAGTAAGTTGTAAATGGGTCTACAAGATGAAAGTGGGGATTCCAGGAGTTGAATAGGGCAAATTTAAGGCAAGACTAGTTGCTAGAGGCTTTACATAGAGAAAAGGCATTGATTACAATGATGTTTTCTCACCAGTTGTAAAGCATAGGTCTATAAGAATACTCTTAGCTATGGTTGCAAAGTTTGATTTGGAGCTAGAACAAATGGATGTGAAGACAACTATTTGTATGGAGAGCTGGAAAAGGTTTTCTACATGAGACAACCTGAAGGATATGAAGCAAAAGGTAAGGAAGATGTTAACTCATTGTCAAGTGTACCAAATTTGTCACAAGTAGTAAAGTACTCGGAAGTCCGAGTGTCGAATCCACAAGGACTTTGTTTGTACTTAGATTAATGCAAACTTAATTTAAAAAGCAATAGATAAAGAATTTAAAATGAAGATAAGAAAATAATAGTAGATAAAATAAAGATTTAAAGATGAAATAAAAGATTTAAATTAAAAGATGATAAAGATAGAAGATAAAGAAAATAAGAAAATAAAAGTAAAAGATAAGAAAAATAAAAGGGTAAGATAAAGATAAGGAAAGATAAGATAAGAAAAATAAAAGATAAAAATAAAAGATAAAAGAAATAAAATCAAAATGTGATAATGTTGGGACCTGACCTGCCTTGTTTGCCTAGGATGTATGAGTTTATGATTTTTCTTTATCAATTTAGGTGATTCTATTCTATCCACATCTGTTCAATTACTTGCCATTAATTCCTCACGATGACAAGCCTATCTTATTTATCTATTTTTCAAATTCCTTTGCAAAGACTCAACAAATAAAATGCATGAAGTATGAATTCTAGATGTTTGCCAGAATGCATGGGCATAAAATTATCATTCTATTCCTAGCAATGATTTTCTTATGAAATCATTTCTTTTTATTCTATTAGAAGTTATCCTCTTCCGAGCGTCTAATCCTTAAAACCAATGCATGCATACCTTCTTTAAATCTTATTTAGAAGTTACCCTCTTCTAAGCGTCTAACCCCTAACAGAATATAAAGATGAATATTGTAAGATAAAATTAAAAAAGATAATAGAATAGAAAACACCTTTGCATTGATAAATAGTGAGTACATCATATATCACACTTGACTTTTAGGCCTGCTAGGCCCTAACTATGGGTTTAGCCACTCATGGCCATTGAGGGCTTTACAATGGATGAGGTATAAGAAACTGATGGGATAAGAGGGGTGAAAGAAAGAAATGGAGTAAATGAAACCCCTAGGAGAGGGGGGTTCTGTGGTGTTTTTTTTCCTACTTGGCTTGACTCCCTTTTTATAGTTGTTGTAGTGGACTTGGGTCTGGGGCTAAAAATCTTCCTTTTTGATATCTTTTGGATTTGTTCTGTTTTTAATCATATCTTCCTGAGACTTCCTGATATTTTGGATATTTTTTCGATCTTTTTCTCTTTTAATCTCTCATTTTCATATCTGCAAGTCATAAATAAGAAAAATATCAAATCTTAATATTTAAGTCATAGATAACTGCTAAATAAATATTTTTAAAGATATTTTCAATATATTTTTATTATCAAAATAACTCATATTTAGCAGTTATTAGAAGATCATGTTTGTAAGCTGAACAAATCCTTGTATGGTCTGAAACAATCTCCCAGACAATGGAATAAGAGATTTGATGATTTCATGTCAAGAATTAAGTTCAATAAAAGTAAGTATGACAACTGTGTTTACTTCAAATTCATTACACCTAATACCTTTGTTTTCTTACTATTGTATATTGATGATATATTGCTAACAAACAATGATAAGAGTGAGTTAGCAAAGGTAAAGGCTGAACTTAAAAGGAAGTTTGAAATGAAAGATTTAGGTGCTACCAGTAAGATTTTGGGATTTGAGATGAAAAAGGATGGAAACAAGAAGTACTTGTTCATATCTCAAGAGTCATACTTAAAGAAAGTGTTGGACAGGTTTGGAATGTCTGGAGCTAAGCCAGTAACCCTACCTATATCCCAACAGTTCAATCTGAGCAATGATTAAGCACCTAGTTCAGAAAGAGACAAGGAATTTATGGCTAAAATTCCTTATGCAAATGCAGTAGGCTCTTTGATTTATGTCATGGTGTGTACTCGACCTGATATAGCATACTCAATGAGTTTGGTGAGTAGGTTCATGTCAAATCCAGGAAAGGTGCATTAGCAAGCCTTGAAGTGGATTCTGAGATACATCAAAGGTTCACTTGGGAAGGGTCTGGTTTATGGTGGAGCTGATAAGAACAGTTATAGTTCAGTTGCCATAGAAGGGTTTGTGGACTCTGATTATGTTGGCTGCCTTGACACCAGGAAATAACTCACAAGATATATCTTTACTACATTTGGTACAACTATTAGCTGCAAAGCAAACTTGCAAAAGGTGGTGGCTTTATCCACTATAGAGGCAGAGTATATTGAACTGATAAAGACGGTAAAAGAAGCTCTTTGGCTGAGAGGAATGACTCAAGAACTCAAGCTTTAAGATCAAATCATCATAGTACACTGCGTTAATCAAAGTGCATTACACTTGTCCAAAAATTAAGTCTATCATGAGAGAACCAAACATGTGGACATCAAGCTACATTTTGTTAGAGAAGTCATCTCGGAAGGAGATGTAACTGTTCAAAAAGTTGTTACTAAAGATAATCCATTATGATCACTAAAGTGTTACCAAGCAACAAGTTCTATTACTATTTGGTTCTGATTCAGCTTAAGTAATTCCTTGTCCACTATTCTGTAAATAAAAAATAAAAAAATTAGTAGCCACATTGTTGATTCTTAAAAAAAATTATAATTACTGAACCAAGGTGGAGATTTATAGGTTTTGATCCAATTAACTATGCTGACGCACAATTCTATTCATTTTGTTCAATCTTGTTATTAATTATCTAACTGTTTAGTATTTTTTAGAAAGGTTAATTAAGTCTAATTGTCTATAAATAAACTTTATTTTGTATATATTAAAGAAGAGTTTTTGTAATGTGAATTTATATTCATCAATAAAGAGAATATCTTAATTAATTATGTTTTGAAAAGAATTCACAACAACCTCATCTTTATTTCATTTCATCATTGAGGGATCACCACTCAAACATTAAAATCTATATAGATATTTCAACATCACTGTGAAAACTCCTTAATACCGTTATGCTCAATCACTAGAATCATCATAGAAATAATTCACTTCTACGTCAAGATCTCACTGAATTGGATCTCCAATCTCTCTTGAACCCAATAATTCTAATTAAATTTTTATGTTCAAGAAATTTTTAATTCAATCCTATTCCGCCGGCGCCAGCAGCCATATCTGAATTATTAATTCTTAATCGCGAGCTCTATTTTTTCTTTTCCGATTAGCTCAATTCTCGAGACTTTTTGCCAATAAAATACAATAATATAATATAATGTAGTATAATGTATATTTTTTAAACTGTGTACCAAATATATCCTTCCTAAACTACAACGCGTTAAGAATTCAAGCTTGGAATTCAACATATTAATCGTAGCACATTCATCAATAAATTATTTTGCATTACAATTCTCGTAAGTCGTAGCGCATTCGCCAATATATTTGTCTATCTAGCTGGATCTATCCATCTTTACGGTCGCCATCGCCCATCAGGAACACACGCGGTCTTTTATCGTATAGCAAATCATGTTTTCTTAGAATCCAAATCCAAATCAAAATGAATAAAAATGGAGTAATGTTATATTATATGTTTTTAATATAGTTTGTATATTATTGCATGAAACTTACATGGATTATTAAGTGAAATGATTACACACACTCCTATGTTAAATTGATGCATACACCGTGCAATGTTTTTTTTTTTTTTTTTTTCTGAATCCGTGTAATGAAATTTCAAATTTAGAAAAAAAAGTATCCAAACCACCACCACAAAAATGTGTAACCACTTTACCATTATTATTGGTTTTGTGAAGAAAAAAAACCACCATCACAAAAAAAAGTAAAGTGTTACACTTTTTAAAAGTTAATGGCAACTTATAATTTGATTAAAAATTAAGTTTAAACTAGACAACGTGAAACCTGATTTCTGCTCTGTAATAGTATTATATTTTGAACGAAACCTCAATGATCAAAATCAAGTTGAAGACTCGCTTTCTCACTTCCTTCTTCGAGGAGATTTGGTCATAACAGACGGCCAACTTTTGTCTTTTCTTGCTCCTTTACTATTTTTTTTTTCGTTTAAACAAATATTAGGTGCATGTATTCATCTATAAGAGTGTAGATCTTTTAAAGTAAAATGGTATAATATTTGGTAAAATAACTAAATTATTGATAAGTTTAACACTCAAACTGTTGATCTGACCACAGCAGATCAACTCTTATACTGTACATACCTATATTTATTCAATTTCATTTACTTCATTATAAACAAATAGCTTGGCATAGTACTTCAAGTATAAACTATGATCTTCTGTCAACAAATAAAAGTTAATCTTCGTAGAATAAATTTGAGACACTTGAAACCATACTTTTGAACATAATTTGCAGCTCGAGCAGAACATATAATTTTTTTTACAAAAGATAGCTCAATAACAATAGAAGAAATAACAAGTTAAATGAAATGGAATAAATATTTTATAGGAGATAGAGTTTTATTGTTTATTACTTATTATCCTATTAGGATTTGAAAACCAAAGTCATTATCTTTCATTTTTTTCATCTTATTTTTCTCTCTTAGAAATTAATTCTAAATAAACTTGTCCAAACAAATCCTTATTCAATTTAGTCATATATATTTTATAGGAGATAGAGTTTTGTTGCTTGTAACCATCCTACACAATTTGAGCGGAATTATCTGTTATGAAGGATATATCTGGTCTCTCTCTCTCTATAAACAGTAACCTTTGCATTTTTTTCATCTGTTTGTGGTGAAAATGAAAGAAAAAAAAAACTGCATGTCTTCAACAGTCAACCAATTAAACACGGGCTCGCACTCGCACTCCATCATGCAATTAATTCCACAATCAATCATGTTGAATTTTCTTTGAATTCAAGGGCCTTAATACTGTATGTTGAAGAATGTGCATATTTGTACCAAAATGTGTAACATGGACACTGAGGCTGTAGGGAAATTCCAGGGATATTAAACCATCAGAAATATCTATACCAATGAATCTTGATGAACACAACAACACGCAATGTTTACTATGTTGAGTACAGCATCTACATCTGATTTCTCCATTTTTACAGGTTCAAAAACCAGTCAGGCTATCTACTCTGGTTTTGCAACCTGCACATACCGGTCCCTGGACCAATTTTTTATTTGGTCTGCTATTGTGACTTGTGAAAACCCATCACTTCTAAGACATTGTTCAAATCTTCATAATTTTCGTTTTGGTTATTTTTTGAGATATGTTAGATTATATGTTTTCAATATTGATAGTGCATGACTAATCAATTATGCATGTTTTGTAGTTTGTAATGTATTTTTTAACTAGAGGTTTCTCATTTAATTGTTATGGTCCATACGTGATTTTTTTTAAACACATACGTGACTTTTGTTGCTCTATATAAATAATGTTATTTTGAAGGATTGATTATGACTTAATTAGTTATTATATTTTACAGTTGGTTAATTTATTTTAATATTTATCAAATAAAAAAATTATATTTTGAAATCCATATAAAAATAAATTAAAAAAATAACAAACTTATGGCGAAACTACAACAAAAGAATGAAAAAACGCCGTCTGTGGGGATCGAACCCACGACCACGTGGTTAAAAGCCACGCGCTCTACCACTGAGCTAAGACGGCTTTGTTATTAAATTATTCACAAAGAAATTAAATTCATAATCGTAGCATTGGATTGCAAATGTTACTTAAGAAGTCTCACCTTAGATAAAAATTGGCAAGGATCTCGTCACGTAATGGCTTAACAAGTCATAGCTATGCTGCAGTTTCCTACTGCTCGAACCTCAATATCTGCCCAATATTAAATGGAATCCCCATCATCTATGGGTATAAGTGCTTTTTTTAATCCTACTACGTACAACTTCCACCATAATCCTAACAAATGGTTTTTTAGATTCTGGTATTACCTCTCATATCTCTTCCACATTAGATATTTTTCAGTAATTTTTGTTCTTAACAAGAGTCTATTTTTTGTAATCCAGGACAACCAAGTTTTGAGGAAGATTGTTATGGTTGAATTACACCAGGGCCTCTTCTTCCTTGAGACGTGATGGCACAATGCCTCAATCAAAATCCTGAGCAATTGATACTATTAATCACGTTTTTAAACAGGTTGTGTACATGCTGATTTGTTGAGCATATGGCTCTCTAGATTAGGGCGTGATCACACAGTCCTAAAAATCCTGTGCAATAAAATCCCCGTTGAGATCCCTTCATCTTTTGATTCAAAGTGTTGTTTTGTATGCCCTTAATCAAAATTCAAAAGATCGTCTTTGGCTTCTAATACTAAAGTCTCTACTTAGCCATTTGATCTTTTATTTTGTGATATTTGGGGGCCATATCAACACCCCACACATGATTGCAAACGTTTTTTTTTTCTCACACAATTGTTGATGATTGCAGCCGATTCACTTGCGGTTATTTGATGCCAGCACATATCTGAGGCTTCCTCGTTAATCGGGATTTTTTTTTTCCTTTGTGAGAACGAATTTTGACGGTTCAATCAAGCAGTTCGAATAAGCAAAGGAGCTTCTCCTTAATGACTTGTTGCAATCAGTCGGCACAGAATCTTTCAAACCCTTCATTGATATCAAATGAAGAACACTCCTTGCAGAATTTTTTAAAATTACCTGTTTCCACGTCACAAAAATGAATAGCACAGAAATCCCAGCATGTAAGTTGATAGATGATGTTATTATAGGAAATTCCTATATATTTTTCAGTTTTAGAGGCATTCCCAGTAGAATTTCACTTCCCTTATTTCTTAAATTGCAATCCTCCAACTGGCTGGCTCTGTGGGATGAATAAAAATGGAAAAAATTGATCATCCACCCAACAAAGTTCAGATCAGGATAAAAGAAAGTAAAAGAGGAGGTTGAAAATATAGGTAGTAGCTCCCCAGATGAAACATTCCAACCGTTTGTGGCCAACGTATTTGAAAAACAAACAAATAATTAATAACCAAGCAATTCCCGAACCAGGATAAATGCAGACTAATACGAAGAAAAGAGAACATATTGCTGAAGTTCTCATGGAAGCAACACACAGAAAACTCATTACTACACTGAAAATGAACATATCCAAAACCATTTCAATTACCAAAATCGCATTAACCTCAAGTTCTCAACATCAATTTCCTGAAACAGAACATACCTAGACTCAATAACATCCCAGCCTCACATAAAAGAAACAAAGAAGGAAACAACGTTGAGACGCAAATCAAATCTCCTTATCCTCATTTTTCAAATTGGATATCTCAACAGTCCCAACCCTCTCATTCTCCGGCAAAACCGACCAATTGGGAGACTGCACCGCGCGCAGCCACCGGAAATCATCCACATTGCTCCAATTTCCGGTCTCGGCGTCAAGACCGGCGCCACGAAGATCCTCCTCAATCCCTTCATAGTTCAAACAATACGGCGCAAACCTGACGCCATTACAGTCCTCAATTATCGGCCTGCTCCTAACCCTAAGGTAGAAATCGCTTCTTTTGGCACCGTGAATCCGAATCTGATGCGACGCCAACACGAAGACGCAACCCTCCGCTTCCTCAATGAGAACCGACCCCGTCACGGGGCCCACGTAAACCCTAGAATTCTTCAACCTATGAACGAAAAGCGCCCTGACGGAACCTATTATCCTGACTTGGCAGGAATCGAGATCCGAAACGGTGAATTCCCCAACCTCGGATCCTCGAAAGTCCGAAATTAAAAGCTCAGCGGTTTTGTTTCGGAACCCCGGCGAGTCACGCGGCGCAAGGCGCGTGGAGAGTTGAGGGGGTTGTGTGGGTAGTGGAATAGCGGAATCCTTGTATTCTTTCTTGGTGGTGGGTTTATTTTTGAATGAGAATTTCTTTTTGGGGAGAAGTTGGGAAGTGAGGTCGTCGAGGGAGTGCTTTAAGTCGGAGACGGTTTTGAGGGAGGTTCGGACGTCGTAGGAGGGTAGGGAGTAGGAGTTTTCGGCGACGAATTTTTCTAAATCGGAGATTGATTCGGAGATTTGATTGAAGTGGAGTTTGAGGTTGGAGGGGTCGGAGGAAATGGATTGGGATTGGGCGAGTTGGGACTCAATCGAGGATTTTAAGTGGGTGAAGCGTGAAAGGATGGAGGAAGTGGAGGATTCTGATGATGAGGAATCGGGGTTTTGCGAACGGCTTTGGGTGCGTTTGGAAAGGCGTTCCAGCATTGCTAAGTGCTTCTTCTGTTTCTCCGCCTCCTCCTCCTCCTCCATTGCTCTTTTACTGTTTCACTTTACCTAATTGGAAATGATGGATTGATCAATATAATAAATAGAGAGATCTGAGTGTGTGGATGAATACAGAAGCTAACCACAACTCACACACGGCTACCGTGGACTCTGTGTAGTTGTGCGTCTTTTTGCATTTCGAGGACAAGCGTGGCAACTTTTCCAAGTGCTTTGGGCTGTTACACATTTTTATTTAGATATGTATTTAACTCATTTTTAAAATATTAACTTGTGTTAACATTTTTGAAATAAAGAATATTAAAAATTTGTTGGCAAACATGAATGGTTTTTTTTTTAAAAAAAAAAAAGATTTCAATTTAACTTTGCTGGCAAAACAATTGTTATTTCATGAAATTATAGTTATGGATTGCTTTAGTTCTAATATTTTTCTCTTAAGAAAAAAAATCATGTAGTACAAATTTTTTATTTATTTTTGTCCTTGTTTATTCTCACATTCTCATCATGTCTTATACATTTGATTTCAGTCCTTGTTTATCGTGGTATGAAAGGTCGAGCTTTGCTTGTGTAGTTCTCCATCAATTCTTTCAAGTTAAATTGTACTCTTTCTGCATCATTATTTGTTTTCAATAGAGTTTGATGATTAGAACTTTTTTCATTTCTAAAATTATGTTTATCAAGAATCATGTTTCTTAAAAAATCATAATTTCCGAGAATGTTACAAATGTATCTGGTATATTTAAAAGATTCGTAAGAATGTTATCATGAATATAGCTAAAAAAAATCACCTCCATTAGAACCTTGGTTCTCTTGAAAACCTTAGGACCTTAGGTGATACATCAATTTCATTTCAAAGCGTTAAGATGATAGCTAAATGATTTTAGACAACTTCTCTGTTCCAACTAACGGGATTGAGAATGTAGGCAACAAAATGTTCCAACTTCACTGCTTACAATTACCTAGACCCACAAAATATTACAATTACACCTAGATGTAAAATTTCACTACATTCACATGAGTGAAACAATTTATTTAACTGAAGAATTTTTGTTTGATTCTCATCATATATAAAAGTTTGTTGGATCAGTGATAATCATACGTTGCAAGTGAGATTAATCTTTAATCCAGTAGGTTGAAAGAAAGACACTTGTGGTCTCTAACCCAAACAAAAAAAAATTCATTTGCTTACTATTATGAGTGAAGTTTCAAAACAACATAATTTTGTTAAGAAGTAATCAAAAGGAACCTATAACTAATCTTAAATAATAGCTACAATACACCACCTTCTTCCTCCCACTATCCCTCCACATGGCGTGAAAAGGCACAAGTTATTGAAGCTGAGATTGCAGATATATAATTTGAAAATAATCTTGTTTGATTGGGGAGTGAGCCTGTAGCAGAAGTTACTTTACCTAATAAAACAGTCATAGGTTGAAAAACAAACATATTGGACAAGACTTACAACTTCGAAGGCCAAGACTGAAAAAGGACGTGGAACTTTTATAAATGAGATGCCAAAGTGGAAAGATATAGCATGTAAACAACTGATGTCTTGCCAAAAAAAAAAAATAGCCAATTTAATATTTTCCATGGAAAATATACTCCAAGAGAAGATGAAGGAGTTAAGAAGATTGAGAACAAGGTATCAACCAGGAAAAGAAAATGCATACACAAAGCAAACACAGAATTAGCAATAGCCAATAGAATCATCAAACAAAGTAATCAAATTAAGGAACCACCAAAAGTATTCACACTCTCTGCCGTGTCCATACATTAAATAGCCAAGGTTCTGAAACCATTAACATAATTTACATTCATACAAGCAAGCAAGTGCAAGGTAGCTTAATTACAATATGGCAAAACCAAGCTTGGAACATAATCATAGGAGCACATTGGCACTTTGCCGTCGAAACTTCCAATACTGTCTATTCTATTATCTCTTCGATTATGGAGAACAAATTCATCATACACGCAGTTTGCCAGCAACATCATATCATCATTTTCAGAGATGCACAAAGGCGTGGTCGGCAACCAATCTAATTCGTTAGTTGGAGAGAGTTGAAAATTCAGATAACTTACATTCAACAACCGAGTCCAGGATTTTTCAACTCCAAATTGCCTCATTAGCCAAACAACGAAATGGGTTCTTCTCCTGTGAGTGTAGGAAAGAGACAGGCAACCCTTCAAAACCCCAATCTTAGGAGGATAATCAGGAACTTGAGAAACACCATCAGGCATCGACAAATATTTAAAAGTCTCCTTCTTTAGATCATATGAAAAAATTACTAATTGATGGACAGTGACATTGTTCCATTCATAATCAATACCCAACATGCGAAATGCTAACCAGTTAACGGTGCCACTGACAAGATGTCCATCGAGTAACCTCCGACTAATGGGAAAAGCAGGGCAAGTTAAAATGTTTATCCAACAAGTATCTCCCATACAGTGAACTTTCACCTCCCAATTTTGCGATTTAGTATTGAAGACAAGTGCCACCACCTTGTAAGTGTCACTCACATCATCGTAACCAAACCCAAACTTCACATAATCCTCTAAAAGCATATAATCGCGTCGACGGAGACGTAAGTGTGGAGATTCTTGGGACGTGATCCTTGTGGCTGGGTTCCAAAATCGTACCCAGTATTCAAAATTACCTCTGCCACTAACAGTAAAAAAACGCAAGCAAATCAAGCCATTGCAGGAACCTACGAAAGAGTAAACATCATTGAATTGGTAATGATCATCATGAGGAGCGGGTGATGGATTCTCCTCAAGCAAACGAAGTACGGAGCAAGGTGTGGCGGCTCTTTGAAGACCGTCGGTTACTTTTTCATCATCGTCGGGGGGATCTTCTTCTTCTTCGGGCGTTAACAGGACGTGGGTGTTTGTGGATGACCTTTGAAGGTGCAATTTCACGAAGGTGGGGTGGAAGATGAGGGAGTTCCAAGTTTTGGAAACGCACTTGAAACGCATCAGAGGCTTCACCGGAACCCATGACAGAATCTCCACTATCAGCTCCTCAGGAAGCGCTTGTTGGGCCTTCGCCATCGCCGTCTTACACTGGCTGCTCTTTCAAAACCCTAGCGGAACAGAACTCACGCCTGATTCATCAGTTTTTGTCTTCTCTATAAACAACATGGAACGGTTACAAAACACTTTACAGGCTTCGATCTGTTTTTTTTTTTTTACCATTGACCGGTCAAAACTATCTGTTTGACCAGCCGGTTTAAGGAGACGTGTCATATTCCCCTTGCATCTCCTTCCTGAAACTTGTTGCTTCTATTGCAGCCAGTGAAACAGAGAGAGAAACTCGAGTGAAAAGGAGAGACAGAGAGAACACAACACTGTCTTCACGTAGATTTAAGTATTATTTTAAGGTTAATTATTTTGTAATATTTTTAAATTAAAATTACAATAATAAGTTAATAACATTCCCTGGTTTCGTCCATTTTTACTCGATACTTTTTTTCTTTCTATTTCTATATTAATCCTCATCATTATTTAAAATTGCAACGTACATCTCTAGTCTCTACAAAGGATATTGCTATAAATGTTTTAAAAAAATAAAGAAATTATGTACAATCTTTAAAAACTACAATGATAATTAATGTAATTTACTCTCTTTTTTAGCAAATAGTAACATCTCATTCATGTGTGAAACATAAATTATTTTTTTGATACAGAAACATAAATTATTTTATTTATACTCCAATAAAAATTCTATTTTACTAACCAAATTAAAATAATTCTTCTCAACTTAGTTTTAAAACATCATGCTCAAGAATGATAAAAAAAAAAAAACATGCTTAATCACATAATTTTTGAAAATTAGTTACTCCAAAGTCAATTCGAACACGTCTTCTATTATTGGCTGAAGAAATCCACGGGGAAATTAAAAACCTTGTCATTGAAACCCTACCTTTACCTTGGCTTAGGCACTTGATTGAAAAATAATGTAGAAAAATAATGTAAATAATGTAAAAAACTTGCCCTTTCAAAAATAGACATGCATCACCAATCTGATTGACAAATTGTCACTTTGAAACTCCAAAAAATGATAGTCATTCATAAAACAAATTAAAAGCAATTTTTTAATGGAATTGAAAATTTGAATTTTAAAAAAAATGTTTTACCTAATTTGAAGGATGTGAATCATGTATCTTTTGTCACAAAATAAAAGGCATGAACCTTCGGGCAGGAACAAACATAAATTACTACCATTAAGATAATATTATACACGTGACAACCACATCCATTTAAACAAGAAAATTATGACTGAACAATAATTTTAACCATTGAACTCTGTAACTTGCATATTTATGTGTAAGCTCATGCAGCTTTTTCAGTTTCTGCAGCTTCTGCTGCTGCTTCTTCCTCCCGAAGCTTCTTTAAAGACGGAGGTGGTCTTACAACAATGCTTTTCTTCCATTTTTTATCAAGCTTTCTAGACAACCTCTTATTGATACCCTCCTCAATTTCTCTTTCCCGCTTCACAGTAAGCATGCGAGCAATCTGTATGGATATTTGCAGTCACATTATCATTCACCCAAAAAGTAACATAGAGACAATAAATGCAAAGCATTATGCAGACTCCAGAGACTGACCTTATTTGTCAGTAAAGCCTTCTACTTCTAGTATCAATTCGTCATCATTTGAAGTTATACGTAAAGGAAATACACTAATAAATTATAAAGATGAGGCTAGACCAGTATGGCCAGATTGAAAATGCTCTTCCCTCTTTCCATTAGGCACATCTTGTATTCAACATGCTATCAAAGCACTGTGATCCAAGTGCGCTGTTTGATTAGATAGTGGCTTTAAGAGTAAAAACAAAATAAAATGATTGCAAAACAAGGACTAAGATACAGAAAAAGATTGACATGTTCATCTATTGACACAGAAACTGAAGTGCATCTAGCAGAACTCATAAACATGCATATAAGAAAAATACCTGATCAAGCAAAAGAAAAACCTAGTTCAAGTACTCCTACATGCATATCTATTTCTCACAGTATTTTCCTGCTCGTAGCATAGAGAGATGAGATGCTAGAATTTTATTGTTGAAGTAAAAGTTGGCAGGTCTCATTATTTAGATCTACGCCAGAAATTGGAATCAAATGTAGGGGTGGAAGGACCATTCAATTCATTAAAGGGCATTGATCTCTAGGCCTCTTTACTTGGCCAATCACCAAGCATAGAACATAGTAGTGTCCTTTCTGGATTTAGTAGCCGATGGGTATGCCAAGCCCAGATTACCATGAAATTAACTGCTGGTCTTACTCTGATAAGGTCAGCAGCTGTCAGCGACAAATGACAATTTGTTTCTAAGTGAGCCCTCTCACTTCGGAGACCCAAAGAGTTCAGACAGTATGGAGTAGGAGATTCAAAATTATGACCATAGATTGGATTAATCTATGTGAACCTAACCAAACAAAACTGAGTTATCAAGCCATCATATACAGTGGCTGGAATGGGAAAAGTAATCCATAAAGATGGAAGAAGGTAATAGATGAATTAGTATATGCAGAATTTGTGCACCGAGCACGTCAAGTTCACCCTTTACCACTTCATGAAGTAAAACATATGATTAGCTGAGTACATGAGTTATATTGCTTAAGGGTGCATTTGGATAAACAATTTAATTATCTGTGTTTACTCAATAAGCTCTTATCCTATGAGGACCTGTATCATAAATTTAACCATAAAACTTACTAAAGTTAAAAAGAGCTTAATTTAACAAGTTACACTAAGAAATTTATTAAAATAAACTCAAAGGAACTTATTAGAGTTATAGGCTATTTCTAGAAGCTCATCATAAGTTCAGCAAAATGCCCCCCTAAATTACTAGCGAATTGGAGCCTTTCACCTTGCCATCCGGTGTTCAATTCATTGTTGCACCCGATGAAATTACCTTCTAGTTTCAAATTTTACCCTAAAAGACGAGAGAAAAGTAGGATGTGGGTCTAGGCTTCTTTCCTCTACATTTCTATTTACCAAACACAAGCGAAGCTAACACTAGAGTAAGCTTTCGACTGCAATTGTAGCTGCATTTATCTGCAATATCAAGGATTGCAACAAAACCGCACCCGCAACGTCAAGGTTATTTTGGGTCTCCACAACCACAATTGTGGCCACATTGGCCAAATTTGTCCACAATTTCAAGGATTGGAACAAAACCATGCCCACGACAGCAATTAAATACATTTTCAAGGTAATCGCACTAGTTGGTTTCATTATAAATAAAGCAGAGAAAACCAAACTAAGTTCTCTCACAAACTCCCATAGCCCTAGCTTGTTATTTTATTTAAATTTCAAAAGAGTTTATCATCAAAATCATGACAAGAGAACTTAAACAACAACAAAGAGTGAAGCAAAAACTTGTACCCTCTTGCGCATGCGACCGAAATCGCTGGACTTGAACTCGTTGCGAGCCGATTTCTGAAGGCGAAGCATGACAAGCTCGCCCTTAAGGTCGACAACCTCTTCGTTAATTCGTTCCGTAGTCATTTGTCTAATTTCCTTCAATTCCTCCGTCCTCTTAGACATCACCACCACCGGCACAAATGAGCTGCGCTTCGTGGGTGGGATGGAGCATGTGGCAGTGCGACGGAGCTGAATGCCATTGAATGGCTTTGGGAGAAAGGAAATGGTTGAAGAAGAAGGTGAAGCAACTGAGAGACTCAACATTCTCCTCTCTCTCTCTCTCTCTCTCTCTCTCTCTTCTCTTATTACTAGCGAAGTGGATCCAGAGTGTTGCAGATAAGATGCAGCTTCGTCTTCTTTTATCGGCTACCCTGCGCTACCCGAAATCTCCCTTTTAATATTCCTCTTTTTTCGGGGAAAGAAATAATAAATCATAACTATTTTTTCATTCCTCTTATTTTATTAAAATTCGTTTTGGTGCTTTCTTTTTTAAAATAATTTTTTTTTGTTTTTTTATCTCTTAAATTTGATTCTTTGTTTATTTTTTTATTTTCGATATTATAACAATTTTAAATTTTTCTTTATACCAATTCAAGACATCAAATTAGATCCAATAAATTTACCTACATAAATTATAAATCACAACTAACGTTCAAACTAAAAAGGATAATAATAGATTATTCAATTTTTTTTATTATTTGTATGACTCGATTTTAATATGATTTTTAATATGTTTATGAGTATAAAAAATTCAAAATTATGTTCAGAAAAATTATAATTATTTAAAAAAATGTGATGATGATCCAATTTGAGTAAAAAAATCATAGTCATAGTTTGTTAAAAGCATAAGAATTAACTAATATTGTATTCATTATTTTTAAGGCTTCATATTATTTTCGTATTCATTCAATTGGATTTAGGAGAGCAAGGCTAAGTTATGTCATGTAGTCACTTAAATTTCACAAAAGTTATTAAACAAAGTGTATTCATTGACATGTACTTTAAATCTAACTTGAGTTTACTAGTTAACTGAGAACTAGGCTATGAGTGGGTTGAGTTAACTATTGAATCATATATGTTATTGGATTAATGTGACATAATCAAAATTATCCTAAAATTGGATTTCAACCTATGAAATTCGATTTGTAATGGATCATATGTTCATGTATATTATAAAATACAAGAATAATATGAAGTCTTAAAAAATGATGAATGCACTATTAGATCATATATGTTATTGGATTGATGGTACATGTGTTGTTGTTGATTGCTTCAATACTAAAAATACAAAAAAAATGAACATACTAGAAATCAAACCTATATCCATGTAACAATCGTTTCCGATATAAGTGCAAAAACTAATACATATATTCATATTTTGGTTTTAATATTTCTACCCATTAATGCAGTTTAATTAATAACCCATTGGTTTGCTCATCTAGAATAAGCTTTTCCTTTCTTAAAATTTGATTAATCCTATAATCACTACGCTAAAACATGTTATTTTTTATGTCATATAGGAGCTTAGTAGGTAAACACATTTATGTTTGTGCACATATGTCAGATAGTAGCCCCTACTATAGTCTACTATCATTTGTTCACAATGGTCACAATATTCTCCTAAAAAACAATTATAACAATAACATCTCCTCATTTAGCCAAGTTGACCATAAGCTTAAGATTGTTGTTCCTTGCCAATATTTTTTTGGTGGTCGACTTGTCATGCACAATTTTTTTGACTAAGAAAATAAAGTATTTGCCCTTACAAGTTGACACCATTTTTTTTTTGTTAGTGTCCTTAATAATGATATGAGTGATCAAGTTTAGAAGTGACATTTATGTTTGCTTGTATGACTATATTTCAGTTGTTGTTTGTAGTTTGTCCATGATTAATTAAGGAAACTTCTTGTTTAAGAACTTTGATATAAACTCACAAGAGGGAAATATTTTTTTTTTTGCCTATAACTATTCAAGTTGTTTATAGTACTCGTTAATTAGAAGTTTAATGTCATTATCTTTTGTCATCTCCCAACAATAATTTTCTATCACAAGCCTCTACTTGTGAACATCCCCGTGATGTACTTCAAGATCATAAAGTCATAGATCATTTTCATTTCCTTGTATGAATATTAGATGTTGATCTGTTAGTTAAACCACAATACTAAATATATATGGTGTGTCAACACCTTATTTGCATATGTGAACTCATTGTTTTTTATGATTTGTAGAGGGGTTTGACTTTGACTCTATAAAAGTACATGCAAGTTCATGCATGTCCAACACTCTCTAAATGCATACTTCATATCTGAGAAAGTTATAGCCAACAAAGATCTTGACACGCTTGGGAACAATTTGGCATATATGGCCAACATAATGATAAAAGCAACATGTTCTGGAACGTAGGGTTCCAGGGTTGTATCTTCATCCATAAGTCCTTGATATTGTAGTGTTTGTAGTTGAAGATCATAGACAATTGAATGCAAATAAAGATGAAAGGTTGAGATGCGTGTATCCTCAAAGACTTATCCAAATAATGCTTAGGTTCCCTAGATATATTAGGTCTTTCTTGATGTATATCAAGTAAGCAAATCTAATAAGAATAAATCAAGTGATGTCGAGAACTTATAAATTTTAGTTGTTGAAATGCTTCAAATGAATTTTAAGTTTATTTTACACAAATGATAATTTAGTTTCAAAATTTTAAAAAATGAAATGTCGTTGTTAATTTATTCCTATATTTTTTAAATAACTATTTTAATTCATAAATGTATGAATATTGCGAGAAAAAACAAATGTGAGCAAATGCATAGACTAAAAAGGCTATTTAACTTAAAATAATTCCGTTATTTCTTTATTTATTTATCCTCAATTTTCTTTAAATTTTCGCCAGCATTTTCGTCGTGGTCCTCCTCCTCCTCTCTCTCGCGTAACCCTTGTTTCGCTCCCTGCTAACATAATCTGTAGAGAAAACCTGACACCAGAAAAGGTTCGTTCCGAGACAAAACCCAACGATCCAAACGGTCATTGAGCGTTTCATGGTGCGAGTCACTGAATTGAATCGGATAGGAATCTGAGTTTGTGATCGGTTGACGCGGTCATGGGTGCTGCCGGCTCCAAGCTTGAGAAGGCTCTCGGCGACCAATTCCCTGAAGGAGAACGTTACTTTGGCCTCGAGAATTTCGGCAACACTTGTTACTGCAACAGCGTCTTGCAGGTCTTCGATCCGATTTACGTTTTTTCCTTTTTTATTATATTTTTCTTGTTCTATAAGTGTTGATGGCTTATTGATTCATCTATGCAAAGTTTGTTGCAGTATCTTCAGGAGAGTTTAGTACTTTAATGTATATTATTGTTTTGGACATTCTGTTGACCTGTTTTAGCAGATTCTTTGAAGCGCTTATTCTTAGTTTTATTAAAATTTAAAGTTGGATATGCTCTTCATTATGTTTCGTTCGTAGTATTATAAGCGTCTCTTTAGGTGCATACGTCAATTTTAAAGTGGATGTTGTCTTGTAGCACTCAATATGTTTACCATCTCTAAAATATCAATAAACGCACTAAACATGTCTGGTGATAGTACTTGAAGACTGTCAGTTTGTTATTTTTAGTAAAGGCTTTTAGGGTGCTTTGCTAACGAGTTTCTCATTTTGCCACCTTGTACAGGCACTATACTTTTGTGTTCCCTTTCGCGAACAATTACTAGAGTATTATGGAAATAACAAAAGCATATTGGACGGGGAAGAAAATCTTTTAACTTGCTTGGCGGACTTATTTTCGCAGGTAATTAGTCTGTAGTTTGAAATTTCTCAGCGTTACATGCTCGATGCCTCTAAGCTTGTTCATATTTGATTGGGTCAAGCATGATTCACCATTTGAAAGTTGTACTGTCTTAACTAGTTGTGGCTATTTTGCTTTCCTTGGACTCTCATGAAATAAGCTGTTGATTTCCTAGCTTTTTTTATTCTTTATTTATTTAATCATATCAAGCAAGTACATTTTTGTTCTTTGAATGCTTCACTGGGGTTCTTGTTATCTTTAGTGTTGAATCTGTAACAGTGTTGTTAAATAGTGGCCATGGCGCTGCCATGGTGGAATGGCATGACGGATTTTTTTGCCAACTGCCATAGGCAATTTTCTGAAGGGAGCCCCACTATGGCGGTGCCATAAAGCGCAGTGGCTTGTTTAGATGGCGGGATTTCGGCCTTCTGCCATTGTTAACTCTGATCTGTAATCATGTTTTCTTTAATAACCTTGACCATTATATAGAATAATAGATAACTCTGAAAAAACTTGGACAAACACATTGCCTCCATTTACTCCAAAATCTTGTTCTTGTGATTGTAATTAAGCACTTGCTCTTTCTCATAGATTTCCTTTTGCTAATTGTTTTATGGAAGGACTTTTAGTATGTTGATGAAAGATGCTCCTGTAACATAAAAATCTGCATGTCGATTTATTTAGTGCTTCAGTTCTTCCTAGCAAAGCATACTGTGGGTTTTATTCTATTGATCAGTTGAAGTTTATCAAAACATGACTAGCTACTTATAATGCCTAAAATATATATGCCCAGCTAGCTGACATTTTTGTTAGCTGTTCTATTTTTTTTCAGTTGCTCTTTGTCTGAGACACAAGGAATTGACATGGGGGATTCCATGCTTGTTTAAATTTCGTGTTGTAGTATGCTTGAGTATAAATGCTAGTATTTCTCCTTAAGAAATTTCTTCATTTATCCACAGTGTGTTTTATGTAGGTTTGGCACATTTATTTTATTTGTTTCCCTCTTTTCTGTTTGCCATCAAATCATGTGAAATTGGTTTAGTTAATTTTATGCTTCCCTAAATCTGCTTTGTATTATGCTCGAGTGTATATATATGTGTGCCTGAAAATGGCTCTGTGCTATTTCAGGGTGCTTCTTCAAGTATTTCCATTTTGTATATCTATAGAATTTTTGCTCAATTCATTGTTTCAAATGTCTGATTAATAAACACATGTCTATTTAATGGGCACTTACATGCCTATCTCTTATGCTCGAGAACTTGCTTCAAGATATTTGTAGTGTGCTTTTTGTAAGTATCTTCATTTTGTATACCCTGAATGATATTTTCCAATTATTATTGCTTACTAAATGTCATCCATTTAATGGCATTTGCATGCCTATTTATTTATTTCTTGGTCGTGAATGCAACATATTTATTTCTTTTGGTGTAGATAAGTTCCCAGAAGAAAAAAACTGGTGTCATTGCTCCCAAACGATTTGTACAGAGGTTGAAAAAACAGAATGAACTCTTCCGTAGCTATATGCACCAGGTATGTGTTTAAACTGTTAAGAATGAACTTCCTGTGCAGAAAGGTGATTATTCTAGAAAACCTGCAAATTTCTTTTGACAGTAATGTTTATATTATAATAGGAGATTAGTTTTTATCATAGTCACACACGCAAATGTTGCTATGTATGTGTTTCTCCATGCTTATGAAAGGATTGTATGCTTATGGGCATTGTTCACCATAAACACGCCTTTGCTCCCAAGTAGCAGCTTATTTAAATAACTAGAGATTCTATCATATGTTTTAAAGATTTCCAGCTGTCTATCTTTTGAGGTAAATTACAAGTTGTCCTCTTGGTAGATCAATAGTTAGATAAGTGTTTCTTTTGTAGTGTTTCTCTGTGTAGTAGGCTGGACCAAATTTTCAGATTTGCAATTTGTACACTTGAACTTGGTATGAACATCTTTTCATAAACAGGAAATACTTTTGAACTATTTTTTATAATATTGAGTTGAAATGATCATATTGCTTGTACATTTTTCAGCCTTTTTATATGCAACTGAGTCTGTCTACTTGAATTGGAGCATATACACTTTAAATTG
Source organism: Glycine max (assembly GCF_000004515.6). NCBI lineage: Eukaryota > Viridiplantae > Streptophyta > Magnoliopsida > Fabales > Fabaceae > Glycine > Glycine max. The sequence continues at coordinate 10,437,414 of NC_038244.2, forward strand.
TATTTCTATTATATTATTATATGTCCAGTGGGAAGCATAATCTTTTTTATATCAGTTTTCCATTTGGCAACAACCCTTTTCACTTTGTCTAGTCATGCTTTGACTGTATATCATTGATATATAAACGGTGCTTTGGCTTGTTAGTCCCCAGGTCCCCCTCCCCCCTCTCTCTTTTGTGAGTAAAAAATAATTGTGACTGATGATGAGTGTCCATCTGTGGAAATGATTTATCTGAGTTTGTATAATGACAATTTGGTGCTTTTGAATGAGGTTGTTTACCATAATGTTGCTGAACTCAGTGTGCTGTAAAGTGTATTCGTTATTTATCATTGATTTTTATTATCTGTTTAATTCAATGTTTCATTGGTTGCATAATGTCTCTTATTTTTGTCAAAGTTTTTCATTAGAGACAACATTGTTATTGTGAATCTTCTCTTGGTAGGATGCCCACGAGTTCTTGAACTTTTTGCTGAATGAACTTGTTGACATTCTGGAGAAAGAGGCTCAGGCTGCAAAAACTGATCAGGAGACATCTCCACCTTCTGAAAAGGCTGTTAACGGGCCCAAGAATGGTCAAGCTAATGGTGTTCACAAAGAGCCTTTAGTTACTTGGGTACACAAAAATTTTCAGGTGGCCTTGCTTTGTCAATTCAATGTTTTTATTTTTGCATTTTGCCCGCAACAAAATTTGAAGGGACCATAATTAGCAAAGTTTCTATTGGATCCAGTCAATTAGTGTTATCTCTTTAAGTGGGCGTGTATTGTTGCTTTTATAGTTTAGGTTTGTCACAGTTAAGGATAATCCATTCATATTGACTTTTATGTGAATTATAATGGAATTTGGCACATTATCTTAGATACGGTTATAGTATTAATTTATTATAGATGAACTTTATTATTAAACAATGTAAAAAACAGTAATTTCACTGTCAATTTTTATGTATTTTTCTTGTGGGGGAAGGGGTGTTTTTGTTGCTCTTACTATGTACTCTGTAGTGATCAGAAAAATAAGATTTATTTTTACTTTGAGAAATTTTACTGTTGTAACTTGCTCTGATCAGGGAATACTCACCAATGAGACAAGGTGCTTGCAATGTGAGACAGTGACAGCTAGAGATGAAACATTTTTGGACTTGAGTCTTGATATTGAGCAAAACAGTTCAATTACAAGCTGTTTGAAAAATTTCAGTTCCACTGAGACACTGAATGCTGAAGACAAATTTTTTTGCGACAAATGCTGCAGGTATATATATGGCTTTTAGGCACTAATTATGTTTCTATAATTATCTGAAATCTCAAATACTACTTCTTTGGCTTCAGTTGTTGCCTTGCTTGGTTTCTTGAGTGTTCTGGAAAAGTTAAAGAGCTTGTTCAACCATTTTGAATCACGTGCATAGCTGAACTAATCTTCTGCTTCTTTATCTAATAACAACAGCAATAAAGCCTTGTACCACTAGATTGAATTGATTGCATGGATTAATTGATGTCATTGACTTTATTGAAAACCAAATTTTCAGAAAATCATATTTGGATCAAGATCATTTTTAATAGTTTCTCCTAAAGTTCTTAGGTACATCTTCTACCCCTTTTAACTGGAGGAATAAATTGTTTGTGATCAAACACGTGCCAAATAGCTTGAATATCATCTATGGTTTGTAGAAAATTTTATCTCCTTTTAATAAAAATTAGAATGCTTTTCATGTTTATTGACTAATACTACAATTTAAAAGAAGCAAACCATGATATGTTCATTTTTCCATTGATTGACATTTTCTTCTACCTGTTATCTGAGTGGGATTTGGTAGCCATGTCAATTTAGTGTGTAAAATATATGTGCTCTGTTCTCATGTTTTTCATGTCCATTCAATTTTGATGACCAAGATGCCAACTTTCTTGTGGTATTAGTTTGCAAGAAGCTCAGAAGAGGATGAAGATAAAGAAACCACCTCACATCTTGGTCATCCATCTTAAGCGGTTTAAGTACATGGAACAGCTAGGCCGCTACAAGAAGCTGTCCTACCGGGTTGTTTTCCCCCTTGAGCTGAAGTTGAGTAACACAGTTGAAGATGCGGATATCGAGTATTCTCTATTTGCAGTAGTTGTTCATGTTGGGAGTGGGCCCAACCACGGGCATTATGTCAGTCTTGTGAAAAGCCATAACCACTGGTTATTTTTTGATGACGAAAATGTAGAGATGATTGACGAGTCTGCTGTGCAGACGTTCTTTGGATCATCACAGGAGTATTCAAGTAATACAGACCATGGGTACATTTTATTCTATGAGAGCATTGGCTCTGGTAACAGGAGTTAGGCGGAGGATTTCTACAACTCTCTTAAATCATTTGGACTTCTTTTTCACATGGTTTCCATATTTATTTTCCTTTCTACCGTTTTCCCTTTATTCAACCTGTTGGAGGAGCTGTTACATCCTCTAGAGGATACGGGTTGTGAAAAGGTATACTTAGGTGGTTGGCATGTACAGTGGATAGTGCTAGGCACTGTCCTTTTTTCTTTTTCCTCTTTCTCACAATAAGAACAGTATATATATATCGGGTGAAAATTTCACCAACGATGTGTATTCATGGTTGCAAGCGTTCAACCAACATTAGAAACACAATGAAATGGAAATTGGTCCCAACTCATGTTAGATTATTTTATATTTTATAGTTTGACGAACACTTTGGTAATAACTAATAGTTGGGCATTCTTTGTTGAGTTAACAACCCTGTCTTCGTCGGGACTGCAAAACTCCTACCATCGTCACTTATTTCGATTAGGTTATAAATCTAAAATTTTGAACCGAATCGTTTGACAACAAAGCAGAACTGAACTGAGTCATAAAATTTCTCCTACTTCCAATATATATATTATTTATCAGTACACAACATAATTTGGTCCATTTCAAAATCGTTTAAATTTGGTTCAATGAACAGTTCGGTTTGGATTTGAGAAAACAATTCGTCAGATAAAAAAATACAATTCAGTTTGGTTCAGGCGAATTTTTTCAGTTAAGTTTGGTTCAACTTTTTTTAACACTCATAACCAGGGGATATCCCGCAATATCTAACTGGGAAGAAAACCTTGGTTTATTTTGCATGAATTGAAAATTTTGGCTGACTGAGCATGAATTGAAAATTTGGTTGTGTAAGAAAAATGTGCACGGCTCATTTCTGCATTTGATAGGGAACCTGACATGTTTATTTTGCATTGTAAGAATGGTTTTAATGGTTATGCATTTTTTTTTTAATTCTTGTGTGACATGTTAGCAAATCACCCCTTAACAACAAAAGAATGAGAATTAAGATTACTAATTTACTATAACAATCAAAGTGAGACAGTTGATCACCTAACTCAGCTGTGAAATTCTAAATCACCCCTTAACAATGAAATTTTAAGTTGCTGTAGGCATGAAAATATCTTCGTCCAACAATGCTTCAAGATCATTGAGGTCACCGAATTCTCTCGGTTCTTCTGAATTGTTAGAACTGCTCTCATGCTTTACCTGCAAAAGACATATACAGAAGTCTAAGCTCTACTGCCAGTCACGAGAAGATACTATGCATGATGTCAATTATATATATATATATATATATATATATCCTGGTAGTTTAAACAAATATACATATAATTTCTTAACAAGCTTTTTAAGGTAGCCCATCCAATATACACCTCTAACAGCTTCATTCGATAGAAGCAACTTATTTTTTGGTTACAAATGAGGGGATTCACTCCGGGGATCAAGCCAGTGCCATTTAAGGCTCTTTGGCTTTAATAGAAGCAAATTGAGCTTTATGAAAATTACTAAAGGGAGAAAAACCATATTCAGGTTTTTTTTTTACACTCTTTTTTAGAGAATTCAACTCCTCTGAAGTAACTCATTTAAAAAAATAAAATAAGTAATTTGAGTTGTGACGGGAAAATCAATAGTCAATATATTACATACACAAGCATCATAAAATCATGAATGTGTTATATTATTAACCATTAATTTTCAAAATGCAAACTGAAATTACTTTATCTTTATTAACTTTAAAAGAGCCAAATCTTTTTCCAGAATGAAAACTACTGCTGTTATATACTGTCTAGAAGAGAAAATGATTTAAAGCAGGATAATTGAGAAGCTTTTTTTTTCTTTTTTCTGTGATACGAGTGAGAATTTTTTTTTTTAAATATACACAAATAGGTAAAATACCTGATTTTCTTGGATCTCAGTTACAACATTCAACAGCCTATGGTATTGGTCTCTTGCCTCTGGATACTGAACCATTGACTTCACCCTAGCTAGGGCTTTCTGCAACCTTTGCTCTGTTTGCTTCCTGCCTTCTTTTAAGACATCATAGTCATCATCTGTTGAAGATACATCTTGTATCATAGTTCCCTCAGAATTGGCCTCCGGTTTAAATCCACGCAAGCCACTACCTTTTCGACGCCAACGTAAAATAACCTTCTCCAAGATTCCAACGGACCAAATTATCTTCCCACAGCTTTTCCTGACCTGGTGACCTCTCACGTGAGCCTATACCATGGAAATTGACACGTTATAAATTGGATCCAATTAAAAGGAGCCAAAAGGAGAATAAGATTAAACATTCAACACAAACAATAAATACTACACATGCTCTTAGCCAAAAGGCCTAGAAAGGTATAGACGCAAATAATATTGCCATTTGCACATATCACATGTTAGAGACAAATGTACCTGAATTTTTACTATGCGTTGTCGAATCATTAAAAATTCTCTTCTTCCCTTCCAACTGCGGAATTTGTTTTGGATTCGTATTGCAGCAGCATGGACAGGCTCGTCACGTGGTCCAGACTTGTGTGATTTTACATTCATTTTTATGAGTGAAAGAGCACGCTCATCAGATAATCCAAGTTTGTCATCATCATATTCCTTCAGTTGTTTTCTCTGAAATGATTGCATTCTGAAAACTTGATGAATACGAGCTGCGGCTTGGGTGGCGTTACACACTGCAGCCAGTGAATCTTTCAATGACAGTTCATATGATAAACCATCAAGATCATTAACTTGAGCAATGTTTTGGAGTCTTTGGACTACTTTTGCTCCGGAATTTTCTCCCGCGTCCCTGTTCAAATCGAGAGTTGTGAGGTGTGCACTTAGTGAAGACTCAGCAAGATACCCTGCAATTCCTTTGTGTCCATTTGCAGAAGCTAGGTCAGCTGGTGTTCTACCAGAAGGATGTTCTGGACATGGATCAGTCAGTGCTCCGGGTGCTGCGCCGAGAGAGATGAGGAAAGCAACTGTGCGCTCCCTGATAAAGTAAGATGCAAGAACTTAATGAAAGATGACAAGAGTATGCAAGAAAATGAAAAAAGAAACTCATTCATAACAAAAGACTCAGGTGCATCCCATCATAGTATACTATAGGTTTTTTCAGTAGATTTTTTCTTATAATTTCTTCATCAATCGCATTCCATCCTTCAAACATATAATGAAGTATATCAAGTATCAACAAGAGCATTTTAACTTCTTTTAGGCACATTTCACATATTTTCTCTCGGCAGTAATCTATTTTTCCTCACATACTAACGCTCTTGCAAAATTGCAATTAATATCAGTGACCCATCCTATTAAGTTAATGTAATGTCAAGGATGTTACATATAAATCCAATTCTGATGAAATGTGTTTCATGCACAAGTACTGAGGTACTCACCTGCCACAAAATGCTGCCCAATGAAGAGAAGTCCATCCATTTACATCACGAAAGTTCACATTCACACCAGCAACTATTGTGGGTTCTAGGGCCCAATCATAGCCAAGAGCAGCTGCAAAATGAAGCACACCTTGGCCACCCTCATCTAATACATTAGGGCCTTTCCCTTCTTCAGTTATTTTCTGAAGGAGCCATGCATGTAACTTATCTTTCAGAAGATTTTGAAGCAGCTGCTCCCGTAAATTTTCTGGAGAAAAATCTTTCTCTTGAGTAAGTTTTAGTAGCTTGTCCCAATCATCATCATCCTCCCTCAATAAAGAATTGATTTTACTTCTCAGTTGAGATTTCTCACTTACACTAATTGAATCTGAATTCTGAGGAAAGGCATGCCCCAGGGACAAAAGTTCTCCAAATCGGATACTAAAAGTATCAAAAGTGCTTCCTCTATTCTCACCTGTAGTGTCTTCTGGAGTATAGTGGACTTGGAAATCAAATTCTCTCACTTCACTACATGCTAACCTATTGGAACAAGTTACATAGAAAGGTACCCTCCCAGCCTTGTGTGGAGGTGTATGACAACAAAGAACACCTTTTGCAATGATCACTGCTGGCACTTCTACCTCACCAAACATGCATGACCACTTACATTGTTCTGCTTCATGTTGACTTCTTAGGAATTCTCCAGAAATGATAACCTATACATTTTTTTTTCATAAATGAAGAAATAAATAATCAGAATATAACTGACAAATAAGCAGAAAAGCAACTACAACAATTCAATGAACATGTGATCAAAACTGATGGCAAGTGCAGAATATCAAAAGAAAATACCTTAATTTCTGACCCTTCAAATGCCCAGCTTGGGGAATAGTCAATAATGCTAAAAAGCTGATCATGGGAAACAGATGGATCCAATACATAGGTGTCCAGGTGCCCTTGGGAAGGAATAGTTGTGTTGCCAACCTCATTTTCAGTTTCAACTGTATCCCAATAACCACCAGAAGTGGATGGTTTATTTGATTCTTCCACATCTCCAAGCTCTTTACTCATCCATTGGTTGAAACTGTCAAGCTTCTTCAGACCCTCTTCAGCTGGAGGTCCATCTAACAGAGTCCTTTTAAAAGATAAATATGTGTCTTCTATTCCATAGGCCTCTAGATTTGATTTTATCTTTTCTTTTTCATTCAAAAGTTTTTCTTGAAGATCATTTTGCATGAGAACCTTGTTTTGTTTGTGTGAATGTAGAAGACACTGTTCCAAGGATTTCTGAAAATCAACATCATTAACTTCCTGCTCACAGTTGCTACAACTTACCTCACATGTTGAGCCTGAATAAGCACTATCTATAGGCCAACTGGACATGCGTAAAGAATCAACATCATAAACCTGTTAACAAGGATGATTAAGCTTTAATCAATTAAATGAGTTTGAAGGAAAGAAACATGTAACATGTTTACAAAACAGTCAACCATAAAGCAAAATCCATTGCTTGATTATATGTTTGCAGAAACACGAAACAAGTCATTAAGATGTCAAAAATATTTGCAGCATCATACCAACAACACTTTTTAGTGACATTATTTTCAAGTTTTTGACTTTTGACATAAAGATATTATACCTTGTCAAAGCTCCTACAGAACATACTGCAGAGCCTGGATATTTGTTTAGAACTAAATATTCTTATATAACATAAGTACCACTAACAGATGAAGTACTGATTTTACTAGTACACAATACCTGCCAATTTCCTTCAGCTTTAATGATACTTCCATTCTCATGCTGCTTAGCAATGCTGGTGGTCAAATATGGCACCATTATCTCTTCTCCTTGAGAAAAATTGCTATTGATTCCCATGTTATCAGGCTGTGTTCCAGGAAATAAAGGCTGAAAATGCACATGTTGACTTCCAGCATTATTTTCTAAGATACCTTCCCATGAGGAAAAGCCAAGGGGTTTTGGGGATTCATATGTCAATCCAGCATTAAGAATGTCTTTGTTTTTATTGTCTTGAGTGAGTGAGATATAATTCACCCCAGGAATAATAGGTAACTTCTCTTGATCATCTGTCCCAGTTTCAATAATATGATTCATGTTAGGTACAGACTTTCCTGATTAAGGCCAGTATGTATGGAAGATATATAACAAGGTATTTGATTTTTGATGCAATATTAGTGTAAAGTTTTTTACACTATCATGCAATCATGCACTGTCACAACATTTAAAAAGGTTTGATTCTTAAAATTAGTTCAAAAAAGTCATACTCATTTAATGATACGACAATGTATGACAGAGTGGTAATGTAAATTTACAGTGACAAACTGACAATGCATCAAAGTTAAACTCAAAAACAATTTAAAATGAAGAAATTTACTTATGAGTGGCCGAGGAGAATAAAAATCAGCAGGTTGAGGTGAAATCTTCTCAACAGGGCGTTGTAACTCGAGGAAAGAATAAAACTCAGAACTTGCATGGTTATTGAATGCTGTAAAAATTACACAGTTAAAAAATTTAAATACACACAAGAAAGTGATACGAAGAACAAAGTCAACAAAAAGGCTACTCAGAATGCCCTCTAGATATGAAAAATTGAAAACAGAACATTTTAAATTATTAATGCGCACAAAAGAAATACCAGATTCAGCTTCTTCATATTCTGATGTTTGGGCACTGTTCATGCTTGTATCGACAGTTTTTGAAGGAACCTGGTAACTATGTGGATGAAGAGTAGATGATAAAGAAGTGTCCATCTCTGTTTGGGGCATAATTTTATCAGTTTGTTGAGCATAAGGAAGAGATTCTTCATTTTCTTTAGCACTTGTAAAATTCGCCTTGGTTCCCTGATTATTTTGAACAAGACAGATGAGAGAAAGGAATGAAGGCCCAAATGAAATTATTCATAGATGGGAAGATATAGCAGCTCACGATTATATTTATTACATAGTTAAAAAAGTTCACTCCTGATGAAAATGTTATCCTTTTTTTATTTTTTAAGGATCACAGTACAGAGTCAAAATTTGAGAAAGGGGGAAGGAGAATTGTGCATACTGCATAGTCATAGAAAGGAATAATATGTCACCAATTTATAGCATCATTCAAGAAAATCGTCTGGTTTTGAAACTTATCAGACCAAGTATTGATTAAGGAAGCAGTGCCAGTTTTGTTATTTTTAGGCAGTATATATTATTAGCATGGAAGGTCTAGTTACATGATTTGGGGGAATACCATACTCAAGTTAGGATGGAATTTCCAAGTTTAACTTTCCTACTAAATATATAATTCTACAACACAATTACATGTTACTAGTTCATTGTTCTCTTAATTGTACTGGGAATGTAAAAGTAAGCAATTCTTCTTGAGCTTTTGTCTAATAACAATTAGGCAAAAAATACTAATAAAATCATAACATGTGTTACCTTCACTTGTCGATAATGGACGAGAACAATGTGAGAGAGTTCCCTGCAACAATGTTGAATAAAAAGGGTGAGAAGAGGAGCCTATTCCACAGATAAGAACCATAGAAACAAATTAGCAATTTCTAGAAGGTTATTATAATTAGTTTAAACCAATAGAGTGTGATCAACATTTACAGGATATATCTCATTAGTTCTAGTTTAAAGCACACCATCCTCAAACAAGAAAAAACACATAAGAAGAAGAGCCCAGGTTTTCTTCATTCCTTTCTGGATATTACTTTAAGTTTGTGAGACCGAGAATGAGGGAAGGCAGAAAGTTAGGAGGAGGTGAGAGAAAAAGATAGAGCAGAATCAGGCAAATGAAGATAGAACATTAAATAAAAAGGGGATTTTTCATACTGAACTGTGAAAATATTAAACAGAAACACTTACTCTTCAAGCAACCAATACGTGCGTCTTTGAAAATTTTCATTTTCTTCTCCATGGGCATAGTAGCAATGCAACACATCCACACTTCCAGCCTGTGAGCATCATATCAGGACTCATTCAATGCAACAGTTTATAAAGAAGAAAGATTCTCTCAATACATTTTACTTCCCAAAGCAGAATTAACATTAATGATGGTAAATAAAGCTTACAGCACCTTTGCTTCTCATTTTATGGCCAAGTTAGATGTGATTGTAACAGTGCTTAAGACTTATAACCTTAGATGCAGCATAGTTACCTTTAGTCTCTCATGAGCTTCTCTCACTGTTTTTCCATCTTTTTTCTTCCTCCAGTTATGGCCATCCTTTCTGAAGTGTCTCAGCACCTTCCGATCAAATAAGAAAAGTGAACCACCTAATGTCAAGGAAAAATATAGTTAGTGCGTGTTTGGAAGGATCAACTAAAGTCACGTTGAAATATCAGCTAAAGTAATTTTAGGTAAATGCTCACATGTTTGGTCTCACACTGAGAAATTGATGCGCAGATTTGATTAAGAGTAAAATCAACCTTAGGTAACTTTTGCTTGGGATAAAAGATCATAAACTGATTTTTCTTGTTAACTTGCTTTTAGAATAAATTATCCAAATATAAATCATTTTTCACTTAAAAAATTAATTTTAACCAAAATCAATTTTACAAACGCTCACCAAAACACTCACTAAGACCCCCGAGAATGACCATTTTGCAATTAGATATAGGGCATAATTGTGTCAAGTTTTCATGCAGGTCCCAGTCCTCACAAGATACAGATTTTTCGAATAGATTAAAATCCTAATCCTCCCCATCTCCATTCAAATAAAAGAATAAAAAAACAATTTTTTAAATCATTTTCTCCAAATGAAGCTATTGAGAACTTAAGATAACTAGTGTTATCTTTTGGCGGAAGAGAAATCATACTTGGTGGCATATGTGCAGGTTCTGGAGCAATTCGAAACTTCTTATAATTACCGAGAATTGCACAAATTTCAGCCGGACGTAGCCATCGATGCTGTGCTTCTAAAATAATTTGCTTAATATCTGGGTCCATCAAAGCATAGAAATTCAAAACAAAGTCAACAACAATAAATAGGTAACAGGAAATGTTAAAACACAAAGATATGATGGCAATTCAATGCTTCACTATCATGGTTGCTTTAAAAAAAATCAGAGTTTGAATTCTGCGGATGTCAAATGATGAGAAATGATATATAGAGAGGAATTAAAAGTGAAGAAAAGCTGACCCAATTGAGAGGGGGGAGCGTAGAGTCTGGCCTCAGCCATGGAAGTGAGAAGCTGAACTCAATGTTTTTGTCTTCCCAAAAAAGAAAACAAGTGATAACTCAATGTTTTTTTTTTTCTTTGAGGTTTGAGGTAAACGAACGAGCACTTTGGAAAAGTCTGTGTTTCTAAATCTAAGCGAAACCAGAAAGAGAGATGGGTTGTGTAATAAATTGTAATAACTAGGAAAGTTCAGAGATAGTTTTGTTAACGCGGAGAGAGAGTGTAATAATACTAATAAGGGGTGCTAAGAGGGAGATGAATATACCAAATACCAATACCAATGAACGAAAAAAGAAAAGTTTTCAACGCGGGAACTTGTGTGTGAAAGCATTGTTGTGTTGTTGTATCAAAGAGAAGAAAAAAACTATAGAAATGGCTGTCTAAGTCAGAGCATTCTTGTGATTCCAAGTTGACTGATATTTGGCTTATCCTTCCTTTTTCGTGGCAGCTTCTCAGTTTTTTTTCCTAAACTCGGGGACTGTATGACGTCATTTTGATATGTCCAAATAAATTAAGGAATATATTAGATTAGAATTGAAAAGATTTTAAAAGACACTTACTATTTAATCAAATTTTTTAAATGATTAAATAAGTATTGTGATATTTAAGTAAGATTTTTAAGATTTTTGAATAAAATAATAAAATATGCTGATATTTAATTAAAACTTTTTTTACAACTTATAAAAAAAAAATTTGATGAATTATTTTTTAAAAAGGTTTTTGATGAATTTTATCATATTTTTTTAGTATAAAACATATATCAAACCGTCTCACCTAAATCTTTGAGATTTTGTTAAAACTTTTTTTCTATTGACTACTAAACTTTTTTTTCTCATCACATATATTTTATTCTCTCTCTAATATTCTTCAAGATGCATCTCTCATAGATGTTTATATCATTTTTTTGGAATAAAAAATGTCTAATATACTTTTTTCTTATGCATTTTTTCAGTTTGTTATCTAAATTAATATTTGTCTTGAATGTCAAGACTAACCATAGTGTCAATTGTTTAGAGGCAAAAAAGAAAGTGACATAAAAAAATAAAATTATTGATTAAATATTTAAAATTTTATATTGTGAAAATATATTATCACTCCTTTAAACATAGTGTCAATTGTTTAGAGGAAAAAAAGAAAGTGTTTAGAGATGAATATTCTAAAAGTTAATGGTGTTTGATTCATGCGATTTTTTTTTAAATCACGTTAATATAAAAATTATTGTGATTTTATGTAAACTTTTACACTGTTAGGGATTAATTTTATGTTCATAATTAATTTGAATTTGAATTGAAATAATTTTAAATAATTTTTGTGTTAGATAAAATAGAGTGAAGAAGTTCGGCAAAGATTTTTTTTTTTGTTTCTTTTGCATGCAATCTCACCCAAATATTCACTTAATTTAAGTTACTCATACCCCCACTTCTCTTCAAAGTAACGTAAAACATTTCTACTAATCGTGCAAATGATTATTCTTTTTTTTTTTACTGAATAAATTGATTATTCTTAAATAACTGTTATCTTTATTATTTTAAGTAATATATTGTGACTATTTGAATTTCAGCAAAATGAGTTGTTTTGACGTGGTTATAAAATTACAATAACGTTCATATGCATAAAATTAATTATATTTGCATTTATATTTGTTAGACGGTAACATATGATATTTAACAACTTATAATATAATCTACATATCAAATATATATATATATATATATATATATATATATATATATATATATATATATATATATATATATATATATATATATATATAAATGTAATCCGACTAGTTGTATATTAAGTTTTATTATTAGGTTATTTTTACAGTAAAAATGTTCAAAAACAAATCCGGCTAGTTGCATATTTTTATGTTTTTCTTTAATATTGTGCATTATTAATGTAGTATGTTGTTTTTAATTTCATTATCTATTTTTATTAATAGATTATCTAAATTTTAAATAAATAAAAATATTTAAATAAAATAATATTAAAAATATATGATATATTTTAAATAATAAACCATTAAAATAAATTAATAATATATAAAATATAACCATTAAAAATATACACCATATTAAATAAAAAACTATTAATAAGTAAAATTAAAATTATTTATTTGACATTTAAATAATTTTTTTATAATTTTAAAAAATTAGAAGAAAATAAACCATAAAAAAGTATAAACTTTTATATTTTCAAAAAAAAAAAAACTTAAACAATTTTTTGTTTAGAAAAAAGGTTTTACAACTTCAAAGTTGTAAAACCGAAAAAAATAAAATTACTTACGACCTTCAAAGTATAAAAAAAATTTAAAATGAAATCATGAGTAATTTTAACATTCACCTGCAGCGCTTTATCTCATTTTGAATAATTTTTTAACAATCACCCAGTTGAAAAAAATTAAACGTAAAAATACTCTCTCTTGATAAAAAAAAAAAAAAAAAACCTGTTTAGACATACGTCAATAGATCCACGTCTCTCAAGACGTTACATATTATGATTTATGTGTCGTTTTTTTTCCTTTGATGTCAAAATTAAAATATACACAATCCAAACACCAAAGCAAACACACATCTTGTCAACACTCCTTGAAACACACATGATAATAAATAGATTTTTATTTGCATATCAACTTGAAAAAAATTTTATTTAAAAAGTTTGTTATAAATAGCAGTTTCTATACACTATTACCTACAACATTTGACACAATATTATGTTGGAAGAGAATGATAAATAAAAACTTTTTTTTACGAAATAAAAAAAAAAACTATTATAATGGTTTTTAGGATTTGCTTCATGAAGGAAGATTCAAATCTAATTAGCCAAGCATCAATTTTTTTTATGCCCCATTCCTTTTTCTTTCTTCGGATTATTATTGAGTAAACATAAAATCAGTAAAATCCAACAGAAAAACACCATTAAATTGTTTGTGTGAGACACCCTCGATTCCCCTACATATAATAACTTTGCAACACCCACAAAACAAGGGTGACCATGATTAAGGAAATGAGAGAAACTCCCATCTTCAAAGATCAAATATATATATATATATATATATATATATATATATATATATATATATATATATATATATATCTGGCGTTAGTATTGCTGGCATAATCATCTATGTTGATTCTACTTTGAGAACTATCTTCATGAACTCGTAAACAAAATAACTAATAGCAGCTGATGGCAACACCTGAAAAGTCACAAAATTGAAAATACCATATTAAAACATCAATAAAAGGATTGTCAGTTCTTAAGTACTTGTCATAAATGGACTAAGATGAAAACCAAGTCCCGAAACTTGGAGAAACAAAAAGAATGAAGAAGTTCCATACAAGTCCATCATATGGACAGGATGCTTTGGAACAATTTATCCAATCTACACATTGTTAATACATGCAAAATAATTCGTTAATCCTCCCTTATCTTGCAGATATGCACTACTTTGGATGACAAGGAGAAAAACAGTTATTTTCTTAAAAATTGTTAGTAACTATTTCACGGTGCTGTTATTTTCACAGCCATGGTTGTAAAGCAGCTTCTGTGCATGACAAATACACATTTTCATAAGAATTTTATGTTCAAGTAAGAAACTTCATCGAAACCAACCACTGTACGTGCCTGGCCATTTCGCTTAATGCATTGATTTAAAAAAATAAAATTGACTATGGGGCATATGCTCAAATTTTATGAAATATAATAAGTTCACTTTATCAATTATCATACACTCGTTTTACCTTTTTATTGAAATTTAAAGAACAGTTTTTATGGATCAATGCGTATTATCAAGAACAGAAGCCATACCTGCAATAAACTAGGAATAAGTCCTACATAGAGGGCGGGAACACCTCCTTGCTCAACAATCTTGACACAAGTTGCCAGTGCATTCAACCTTGTTGCCCGAACTTGCATTTGAAGCTGTCTCCTTACAACTTCAAATGGGTAAGTTGCAGCTTCAGAACAACAACCAGCAATAGCACCATATAATAAAGTTCTGACAGGACCCAATTCCAGTTGTTCCAGTGCATTCAGCTCTTCACCCTCTTCTTTCATGTGTTGGATTCTTTTCATTCCTTCAGGTGAATGCAGATATGCTGACTTTAAAATATCATAAATACCATAGTAGACAGCACCTGAAGGTGCCATGCTGATAATGGAGGGTACTAAACCCTTGTAAAGAGAAAAGAAGCCCTCTGTTTGAATCATGTGGCGGAAGGCACCAATCACACCTCCCAAGGCTTCACCACCAGGTGCTACCATTACCGTCCTGATCTGAAAGAAGTCACTCTTAGAATGCAAGTACAACAAAATTCAATAAAAAAAAATGTACTACATTGAAATAGTTTGCTTGAGTAGGCTACATGAAATTCTTGACAAGGACTTTTTTGTGCAATTGACCATGAACACTGGTATTCAAATACAACCTTAAGCATGCTTTTTTTTTTTTTTTCTTAACATGATTCAAATTTAAGTTTTTGTTATTTAACAATGATTACACCATAAACAAGAAGCATCATGGAGGAACATATACATCAAAGGTAAGAATGCAATAATTATGACCAAAGACATGCTTACAACTTCCAAAGTTTATGAAGCAAATGTTAAGAGCTCTAAATAAACAACCATAGTTGGTCAGCAGATAAGAGTGGGACTAAGCATCTAGTGAACTCATAGAATCATTTTAGAAAGATGGGTAGATAAGAAGAGCAGCAACCGATCCTCTTTAGTTTTGTCAACTAGCTAGCATAAAGTACACCAGTTAAAAGACATTGAACTTGAAATGTAGCAAGCTACAGCATCTTGCAAATTAAACTCATTTGCAATCACATAAAATCTGTCTATATACACCACACTAGACAAGCGTGCATTAATTCATACCTATCATATCATACTTCTCAGAGCATCACAGTTCAAAGAAAGTTTTATCTATATTCTATACTTGAACATTAGCGATAAAGTTATACAAGTCCTATCCTATCGTATTGCTCCTCAGAGCATCACAATTCAAAATGTAAACACAAGAGAGAACAGATACAGGTAACATGATCCTGAGTTTCCCACTCACAGTGTCCATGGGCAAGCAGAGCAAGGTGGCTGTAATCCCAGCTGCAGCACCCGCAACAAATCTCTCAAAATTAGTAGATTCTTCATTCCCCAACATCCTTGTCAGCTTATTTCTATACGTATCATATGCATAAAAATTTATAGCCTTAAAGGGTGCCGTCCGAAGAATATTCACAAAATTCCCTTTCCAAAAACCTCTCATCCCTTGAGAAGCTGCAATTGCCTGAATGAGCTCATAAAGATTCTTCTGCTCACCACGAACTATGTACTCCAGCTTAAGTCTCTCTAGAGGCGCAACAAAAGTCCTGATACACCAAACAGAATAAAGCCACATGACAAATTTATACCACATGCTCCTTCTAAATTTGTTAAAAAAGCTTCAAAACAAAAAAACAAGCATAGATCCATAGATAAACTAAATAAAAGAAAAATAAATATTACATAAACTGACAATGTAATGTAAAAGTCTAGTATACTGTTGTCGAATCACAATCACAAATTTCATGTATAGTAAGTTTATTAAAATTTTTATAATAACTACTTGATAAGTCACACCAATAATGATTTTTGATTATTTGACAATGTAAATTTTACAATGAGAGCGCATAGCTAAGTTTATTGACAATCATTGAATCACGAATCTTATTGACTTGAGTGTGAAAAGTAAGCAAAAGAATGAATGTGAAGACCTTGAAACCATGGCAGCAACAGCACCGGCCCAAAGATGTTTGGTCATATTCATAGCACCCGATCCATTGAGCCCAACCTTCTCTTTCTCTTTCTCTTCTTGACACACACCATCATCTTCCACCTTGTGATGCTGTCCCAGAATTTCACCCGATTCTCGACCATACCTCTGATCCGCACCGGTTCCGTTAAAGGACAAACTCAACGACAAGAACGCACCGCCGCAAAGCCTCTCTTCGACCCTCAACCTTGTTTTGGGCCTCCAAAAAAAACATGATACTGTTACATGGTCTGAAGGAATGAAGGAAGCGAAGGATGAAGGAAGCGTGTGAGGGTGGAGGAAGAGACCACCGGGGAAGAACGAATCGGAGGAGGATTCCGGTTGTATGATTAAGTGGGCCATTGCAGATTTCGTTGTTGTCGTTGGTTATTGTTTCAGTTTGTGTTTGGTACGACGTAGGACTAAGAGTGTTTGAAAAGGATCTGGTCAGTTTTCAGGCTTTTTAATTTCGTGAAGAAGAAATGGAATATTTGACAGAGAGAGGAAAGGGAATAATGTGCTGCGAGCATAGCTTCCACCGCCGCATCAACAATGCTGGCCTTCGTCTCCGGTTAGTAACAGTATATTCATTCCAGGTTGGTGCTATTATGCGTCTTTATTATTTAAATATTAACTAATCATGTTCATTTTAAAATGCGGAAAACGTTTTTTTCACTGCTGAGAATTTGAGATTAACGTGTACTTAATTTCGGTGTAAAAATCTCTTTTTCCCCTCATTTTATCAGTTTTGTGACTGATTTAATTTCTGTTGAAAATCTTAACGATCAATGATGAGTCTTTTTCTTAATTTTATCTTCTCCTGTCAACAAAATTTAAATTTAATATCTTATTAAAGTTTCAAATTTAATATATTGTTTACTTTTATTTGATTTGTATTTCGACTTTTACTATAGTTTTAAAATTCTTCATTGATTTTTTTTTTAAAGAGAGATGATTTTTCTTCTTTAAATTTTGGGTAATAGGATTATGCAACTTTCCTTTGTTATTATAGCTGAATAGCCTAGTATAGTATGGTGCGTGCGTGGCCATGTCGGTTTCTCACTCGTACAGTATCACATTCTTGTTGCGTTTTTTGCGGTGGGCCTAAAACCCTTCTTTGTTGTGGGCTTTGTGGGTTGTCTTGTGCACGCTCTAACCAACTGGTCAAATTATAAAATAATTAATTTTGTTAAATATAACATTAAGATTTCTAGTGTAACTTTTAATTTTGTTGTTGTATATGTATTTTGTTATATTTTTAATTTTTTTATATACAAAGTAGACAATATGTAATTTTATTTTGAAACTATCCGTTTAAATAATTAATTTAAAATTCATGATATTTTTATTATAAATTCTGTAAATTTTTAGATTTTTTATTTTTACAAATTTATACTAATTTTATTAGTTATATATGAAAATTTTTTAAATAAAAAATTATTTTCGTAAGAAATTATTTATTATATTTGAATTTCATTTAATATAGATGTCTTATTTTTTTAGAATATTACTTTCTTAGCTTTATAAATAAAATTATTATTTATAGAAAAAAATTATTATTATGAAAGGACAATGATTGTTATCTACGTTCTTTGAGTTACATTTACTCTGTACGACACCTTCTTTATTAATTCCTTTTTGGTACCACAACTTTATTTTTCTTTATGAACTGAATTTATTGATAATTTGGTATCTTGATGTGATTTAAATACATTGCATACATTTATATTGTATACTTTATTTATTATCATTAGTGATGTGATTTATATGATAATGACATCATATATATTCTTTTTAAATCATATATTTGTGTTATTGTGTATATGATATTTTTTATGGGAAAAATATATTTTTAATTCTTATATTTTTATTTAACTTTGTTTTAATTTTTAATTTTTTATATCCTCTAATTTATTCCCTAAATTATATAAAAATCTTGTTCAAGAAAAATATTAAAATGTTTTGTTACTAATATTAACAAATAATACTAACTTAAAATTTATCAAATAATATTAAATTATTTTTAATTTTTTAATTAATTTTTACACTTATCATTAAGTAAATTAATAATTTTTTACAATATTATTAATTAATTTTATTTGGCAAATTATTTTAATATTAAGAACAGAAAGTAATTTAGTAATAAAAGTAGTTTTTAAAATAAAAATAATATAATACATTAACATAAAATCAACAATACAAATTAAACCCAAGTATAAAATTTAAAATTATAAAAAATATTAACCGTCAACTTGCTTGTATGAGTATTTACTATTATTATGTTCTGGAGTTTTACACAATGAACATTTTTTAAGTTTGTTTGGAATTGGTCTGTTCACCTTATTATGTATCCGACTAGTAGTTCTTTTTTGTCGTTGTGTGTTGTTTCACATAATCAAATATCCTGACCTTGCTCTTGATTAAAGATATATAATTAGTACTTTTGATTTATGTTAAAATTATTTGTAGCCGCTTATAGTATTATTTCTTTCTCATTTATGATGAGTGTATAAACTATAAAGTATTTGAGAATTAGCCAGATGATATTGATAATGGTATAATTAAAAAATATATAAATAAATAAACAAACAAACAAAAATGAAGTTTATTAATGGATAAAAAGAACCGAGAAAAGTATTATATAAGGCATGTATTATTCACATCGAAAAAAAACGAATTTCTGTTGTCTATAGTCTAAACTAAGTTTTAACATGGTCGATCAAACAAACATGATTATTGTAGTTTCTATTCTAGTAAAGTATCGTGGTATTCTCATACAAGGCGTTTGGCATCTTGGCATTTTTTAATTTGTTTTTTTGAGTTGTGAATTACTTGGCTTATCTTTCTCGCAACATGCACATAACTAGGCTTTCATCTGCTGGAACAGCCACCTCCGTGCTCTCCTTCAGAATGTAGTTGGTGTCTTTTTCCTTCATACGGTTGTCACGTAGTTTTATTATTATTATTATTGGGGCATAGTGCCTCTCCATGCAACCAAGACACAAAATAATAAATTAATAGGATGTGTAATATAAAACTTTGACAACTCTATATTGTTGCCATTTTTTTGTATTATTTAAGTATAAATCTCAATTAATTTTAAAACAAGTTTTTTGGGGGATACGTATTTTTTATTTGTAACTCTTTGTTTTAATTTTTCGAACTACCTAACTACATCAAACAAATTCGATAGATATAGAGGGGCTTTTGTGAGGATCTAATGTGTTACGAAAGGGGTGGTGGTTTCATTTATATAGCAGTACTTTGTTTCATTTAAAAAATTCTGTAATTGGTGGCTGAGGTTGCACTTCTTGTGCCAATCTCAGCTTTATTAATATAATTCTCTTTTTGCAGTGAAAAAACAAACAAACTGGATCAAGCAAGTGTTGGGAATGCCCAAGTCGTTTGTCTAAGCATATACGTATATTTTGAGAACTTTTATGAACGTTTTTAATTTTATTCCTTGTATATTGTTCCAATTTTTATTTTTTTTAAATAATGAGATCCGCATCTATTCACCAATAAATCTTCAATTACGATTAATGAAAAACCATGATATCTGATATGAGATAGTTCTACTTCTAAGGAATTTGGTCCGAATCTAAATTGGGTGGTTCTTTGAATATGTTGTTACTCTAATCACAGCGTAATTGAGAAGATAATGATACCTGTAAAGACTCAAACGATTAAGTGAGAAAACAATTTCAATACAAAAGGATTCAACATCATTGCTTTGTGAGAACTGAGAAGGGGTCTTGGTATTTATAGGTGAGGGCGGTTGATCCTAAGACCAATAATTGTTGGGAGTCAAGAGAACACTTGGAAATATTAATGGACTAGTGACAACGACTATCTAAAATATCAAACACCCATATATTCACCAAAAATCTTAGGCATTTGGTATATGGATCACATATCTTATATATATCATTCATTAAGCCCTTTCTTGACCAATGCGGAACTAACTTCTCACTTGATATTTCAACAATCATGTGTCAATTGTGTATGTTGATACTTTAAAAAAATGTGTCCATTTTGATGTTTATTTATGATCCAAAAGCACATCCCACCTCTGTTTGTAATTACAAAGTATTGTCAACTTCTTCAAGAAAAGTCCACAATTAAGGTTTCCAGGTAATAAAAGAAAAACCGTGTGTCCACCAAATAACACCGATGAAACATATTCATTTGGATCATCCCTCTCATGCATATTGCTGTCACATCATGTCTACATGGTATATCTTCCGCCTCCCAAAAATTAGTTACAACATGGATCTATGTTGACTATGAATTTATCACTAAACATACTATAAGTTACCTCAAATTTCATCTCACTAGCCCAAATGGAAAACAAATTACGATTTTTTTCAATTTCTATATCAAGCCTTTTTCTTGGGTTAGGATCACTTTTCCAGGATACTGTTTTAGTTTTTCAATCTTATGGTTGCTTTGATTAGAATCAAGTGACATTTTTTTTTTTTACCAAAATAACATGATCTTATATTAGAATTTCTTAAAAATATACAATAATATTTTATAATAATATATTCAAAAAGTAAAAAATTATGAGTGATTAAATTAGTTCGGGTCCAATCAAGTTGAGAAAATCAAAACCTAAGATCCTATTCCATAGAGAATGAGTTAGTTTATAAAAATCAAATTTTCAATGCTAGAAAACCATATTTTAAAAAGAGAAATGCCGAGAACCGATTCTCTAAGACGCTCTTATGGTCGAGTGTGTTAAAGAGATAAGTTTTATAGAATGGTTCGGTCAGTAGTCAGGTTGGTTGAGCCTTTAAGTCAAACAAGATCCATAATCACCCCCTAAAACCCAGGCAATTCTGCTTTGGATAGGACGATGAGTGCCACCAAAAGAAAAGGGCTGGACGGAGGAACAATTTGTAGAGCTTGTTTATTACCTGTATTCTTACATCAAGGGACTAATTGTATAACAAATAAACGAAATAACTATCAATGTTTGTGTCGTACATCAATACCTACTGCAATTTGTCCCCCTCACCCAAAAACTGAAGGATCATTGATATGAAAGCACTTTTCCTCCAGTTCCATCATTCCATTTAAGCAGCCAATCTCAGAATTATATTCAGTGAACAAATTATTGGCTGTTTTGAGAATAGTCTTCTCTAGCATGAGCAACCTCCTCCTTGTTGCTCTGTCTGGGATGAATTCACCGTGGGTTTTAAATTTACATCGACCATGTCTTCCTGCTTTGTAGAAGAAAGAGATTCCATCCCTGGCAAGGCAGCAGCAATCTTACGAAACAAAGGCTGCAATTTGCATTGACAGAAAAAATTAGACACAAGAACCAACATGTGAAGGAAGATGAAGTTGAGAAACGACCATCAATTTGGGATGGATGCAGAATTCACTAATTTTCACCTTGATATTGAAGCCTGCTTTGGCACTGGTTTCTATGAACATGATTCCAAACTCACGGGACTTTGCATCTCCTTCCTCTATAGAAACTTGCCTGTTCAAGTATCAAAATGGCTCTTGTAAAAAAAACTTCAGAGTAAAATCACAATACGCCAATGACAAACACAAAGGGTAGGCCGCCTGGTAAACGATTTCATGTTCTTTGTAACTATTAATGCATGCAAAGCCAATGCCCAGACATAAATTTTAAGCCATCTTAAAACTATATTTAATTTACCTGAATTTTACAGTTTTCGGATGAAACAGAATATGTAAACACTAAAATAGAAGGTTCAAAACACTAAAACTTCCGCTTAACAAAACAGTTAAGAATTTAATTTTTTTATAAATTAAAGAATCATATAGACCAAATTAGTACTCACCTTTTTTCAACAAGATCAGTTTTGTTTCCAACCAACACAATAATAACATCACTGCCACGTTCTGTACGAACCTCCTCAACCCACTTGTTAGTGTTCAGAAATGATTGCCTGTCTGCATAAGAACAGCTTACCCAGGTTAAATAATTATAAATTTCTGTTCAATTTTTATTACTTGTGAAAAATGAGAACTAAAGCACTTCCAAATATACATGCAAACACAGTTAAGATAAAAAGAAAACAAAGGAGAACAGGCATGAGTGCAAGCAAGCACACGCACGCACAAACAGGGAGGGAAATGAATGCAATAACGACATAATGTGTCAGAAAACAAGACCCGAACAGTCACTCACACATAAGTATTAAAGAACATATTCATGCGCTACAAAACCCTTTTTTGAGTTACATGGTCAAATAATTTGGAAAAGTTATGTCATGAGAAAATAGGAAAAGATCCATAAAAAATCCTGTTAATTAGATAATGAAAGTGGTATATAAAAGAACATATAAAACTCACTAGCAACATCATATACTATAACTGCAACAGAAGAATCTCTTATGTAGCTTGGAATGAGACTTCTAAATCTTTCTTGCCCTGCAGTATCCCTGTGAAGTTAACATATACTAAGCTCAGAAATTGTAAAAATAAACAATGCCTACTAGGCATACCAGCAATGTGCACTCTAATATAATTGTTGAAAAATAAACAAACAAATATAAAAAGACTGAGCTTGTATATATGATTTGAAGAGGAATTCATCCTACCAAAGCTGCAAGCGAACAGTTCTATCTTCAAGGTACATTGTTTTTGACAAAAAGTCAATACCAATAGTTGCCTGAAATTTAGATAACAAAATATTTTGTCAGCCATCTAGCAGCAGGAAGAATAAAAATTGTGGATCCTTGACAGAACAAAAAAATATATACCAAGGAAACAAGCCTCCATGTCCATTAAAAATAAATTTATATTATGGCTAATAAACAAGACAATAATGATATTCATACACCTTCATACACACACCTACAAAGTACTTCTTCCCCTTCATTTTCTCTCTTTATTTCAGATCACATCGTCTTTCTTTTCTCTCTTCATTTTCCTAACTTTCACTAGGTGTATACACCCATGGACTGTATACCAGTCATTTTCCTAAACAAGAAGAAGCATTACAAGCAATCAGAAATCTAATAAAATAAGCCTCTTAAAAACCAACACAATGTGGATCTTGAGTGAAGACTGAAGCCCTTCTCAATGACTAAAATTCTTCCCATTCTAGCATTTTACCAACTGAAAACATGAATGGCGATCCCAGAATTGATAATGTGACAGACTTTTCAAACAAATGGTTTAATTCCAAGCCTCCACTTCAGCTTCCCCTTTAAAATTGAGAGATAAGTTTAAACACAAGAAAATCCGATAGCCACAAAATTCAGAGCACATTTATCTATCTCCTCTTGATCCTCTCCTAAATCCTAATTATCGTTGATCAAAACGTCTTAACAAATTCAAATTACATCAAAATTTACTGTGGAACTCATTTCACAGATTGATTCACGTGAGGGAAATCACATGCACATATAAAACGCATGTCGTAAATGACAGAGATCAACGGCAAATGAAAATGAAAATGAGATAGACCTGGTAGGTTGTGTCAAATTTGTCGTACATGAAGCGGGTGATGATGCTGGTTTTGCCAACGGATTGATCGCCCAAGAAAACGAGCTTGTATTTGGCGAGAGGGGACACCGTCGCCATTTCTCACCTTTTCTCCTTTCTCAGACACACACACACAACGCAGATCTGAATCTACCAAATTCTCTTCTCGCAACAAAATTCAGAAGAAAGAGAGAGAAGGAAAGGATGACCAAATTTAACGTAATGTATGGTGGAGTGCAATGCGTTTTATATATACGGGATTAGAAAACCGCCAACCACGATACCGCGTCACGCAAACTTTCTAATTTGTACCTATCAAATTATTTTATTTTATTTATGTCAATTGCCACATATCTCATATATGTACCCTCCCCCAAAATAAGGTAAGAGTAAGTTGCTTCAAAGTTGCCCCCATTTTCTTGATTCCATTTCTTTATTAAGATTATCAAGACATTCCAACCATGATCGTTATTTCAGAGAATACATGTCTTTTTTTTCTTTAAAAAACAACAACTTGATATTTACATGCCTTCATATTTCATATTATGTTATCATTTCTCATTGCCTCATTTTTTTTTCTCTCTCTTTATGCAACAGTTTCCTTTTCAAAATAAAGACCTGATTCAATTAGATTTTTTTAGTAATAATACATTGACAGAGTGCAAAATAATTTATACTTTTACGGCATAACTTTTTTCTCTTAAAAAAACTCTCACTGTTCAAGTAAAAGAACATTATTTTTATAATACTATTTTTTATATAAACATTTTATTTTTAGTTACACAAAATTTAAACACCCAATCCAACAAATAAAACTTCCAAGTTGAAAGAACTAAAATGATAATTTACTAAAAAAATAGTCAATAATATTAACTAATACAAATGTAATTAACTTAACCATGCAAAAGTCAGAATAAACCCTTATTCATCAGTAAATTCTAGTTCTCATGAACAAATTTGAATCAATTAAATTGTTCCCAACAATCCAATAATCACTGAAACGTTAAAGGGGAAATGAAAGTGGCTTCACAACCTCCAAACTCTAAACCACTCCCTCCAAATTTCTCCCCCAGTAAAGAAACACAGTCAGCAGCATCACCACAAGAACCCAACAGAGCCATTCTGTGTTGGTGTTCTTCCTCTTCATTTGGTTAGCATTGTTAACAACACTGGCCACACGATCCTCAATGCTATCCAAGTTTTCTCCTTGGGTCTCAACCAAAATAGCTATGTCAACAAAAATCTGGTCAAGCATATTCAAACTCCTCTGGATATCCATGATCACTTCCTCATGCCTAACACCCAAATCAGCATTATCAATATCCGTTTTCCCTGCTGCAGCAACCATAAACTCAACTTTGAGACTCCTCGAAATCATTTTCTCCATGAGAAACTTGTCTCTCAAGGACTGAAATCCATGCATCAACATGACCCTAAGTTTTGCCCTCAA
Source organism: Glycine max (assembly GCF_000004515.6). Taxonomy (NCBI): domain Eukaryota; kingdom Viridiplantae; phylum Streptophyta; class Magnoliopsida; order Fabales; family Fabaceae; genus Glycine; species Glycine max. The sequence goes on from NC_038244.2 coordinate 10,462,966, forward strand.
ACCATTTGTGACAGACATTCTGGTCATATCAATTTTTTTATTGGCAAATGTTATTAGGAGAATGGAATCCGTGATCTTTTTCCCTCCTTTCTTTCTTTCTTAATCACTCAACCAACCTTATTTGGGTTACTTCTATGTAGGATTCTGATAAAGTGCGATTGGTTATGTTGGATTGGTCAATAACCTCGAGCCTTGACTTGATGATCCTTGCCTTGCAAAACAAGGCAACCATGTCAGACACCATGCGGTCTCTTAGGCCACGTAGGACTTTGGCAATGTGAGTGCACTTTGTCTACTCTTCGTGCAGTTGCAAAAGGTCCAATAAGAGGTTCGCGATCTCTTCTATTTCAACCTTGATTGCTTCAACTTCTTGGAAGAACTGAGAGAGGTGGTTATGGTCTTCCGTGGGTTTGTCGAGTTTCCCTGCTTCAATGTCATGAGAGTCTTCAAGGTCGTCCTTCTCAGCCTGTTTCTTCAGTTCAGCGTAACTTTGGAACGATTTTGTCATTAAATCATTTATCTTTGCAAAATTCTGCAAAACCAACAAAACCCTGAATGCATGAATGGAATGAGAACATAAGGAATTATTGGGGTCTATGGTTTCGATCAATGTCTACCTATTAGTTAACCAAGGTTTTCAATTCAATTTACAAGAAAGAGGAAATAAAATTTGGTTACATGAAAATTGGTTGGCATCATGGAAATGTAGTTCTGGACCATATAGTATTTTTTTATGAGAAATTTTGAGATTTAAAGCTAGTAAAGCCCTTTACAATCAAGTATTTGCAAAGGATCATAGATCGAAATTCCAGGAGGTGTGAATAAATTATTAACGAATTTAAATCTAAAGATTTCAAAGTAGATGAAATTTTTGTAGCCTCTTTTTTTGAGATAAGTCTCTCTATTTTTGTGATAACTGATTTTCTCTAATCCAGAAACTTAAATATCCCATATGTTTGTATTTCTCATTTCAATAACAAAAGGGCTTATGATTCACAAAACATACTTTCGCAACTGTGTACTAAGTAAAGAAGTTTATACTCATCACTAAGTTACGATTTTATGTACGTTATTTTTCCAAAAATAAAAATAAAAATAAAAATCATGTAGAAGAATTTGCGAGTTGCCATAAATGCCAAATAGACGTACAATGCCTATAGGCCACAAGTCGCCAAATCGGTCACACTATGTAAGGTTGAAGGGGGACAAATAGTGGCCCAAATCCTTCTTAATAATCAAAGATAGATTTTAACAGGATGTTCGCGTTTCGATTTGATTTGTTATTCATCAAAAAATCATTCAAACTAAACCTATAATATGTGGTTTGATTTGGTTCGATTTTTTTTAAAATAAAATCTGAATCAAACTAAATCAAACTAATATTTTACAATTTTTATTAAATATTATTTCATTAAAATTTATATTTTTTTATCATTTCAAATAAATTATATTAAAAAATTACTAATAACAATCTATAAAATTTATTAATATGTTAAACATTTTATAATAATAATTTGTCAAACATATTTTAAAAAGTTCTCCTAAAAAAGGAAATGATATATATTATAAAAGTTTCATATTCATAACATTATAAAATATTATGAAACTCAAGTGATATACATATAAAACGCATAACACTAAAATAATATAAAGGTTAATATAAGTGTTGTTGTTTGGTTCAGTTTCAACACAAACAACAAACGGTTTTGAGAAAAAAAATCATCCAAACAAATTAAAAAAGAATCAATTTGGTTTGATTTTTCATTTTTTTTAACGATTTTCGATTTTTATTTTGGATCGGTTTGAATTTGAACATTCCTAGATTTTACAATGATTTTGACCCCCAAATAAAATAGGTAAAAATGATTGGAGGGGTGAGGGTAGAAGAATGGAGAGAGATATCCTATAATTTTTTCTGCAATAATATAAATTATTTTTAATACTTTTAAAATTAATATTTGATCATAAAATTAAATAGCAATGTTATTTCTTAGAACGAGTCATGGAACGAATCCGCACGAATCCCACATGCATTCATTTTATTGGTTACTTGTAAATTAAAAAGAAAAAAAATATTATTGCTAATTTAACAGAAACTCAAGATAAAAATTCGTGCAAGCTTTTTGAGATGCATTTCGTAACAAAGAACAATTTGGATTGTTGTTTGTTACTAAGTGTATGACAAGAAAAGCCTGCATGAAACTTTATAATACAAGAGAAAACTCAAATAAAATAAAGCGATGTAAACAAAACCATGCACCGTGTGCATATTTGGCCTCAAACATTCACAGGGTTATTATTTCTACACAACAACTGAATGTTATTAAAGTTGATAACCAGAAGGAAAGAAACAAGTCACCAACCGTCTTAACTACAGCCCTACACTGACCACAGAATCAACTTCCAGCATTAAATTTAGACAACATCACGGGTCTTATACCATTGTCTCTTTGCATCAAAATGAAGTGTCTACTCTATCCCAAGTTTACTGCAATTAGCTAAACTATCACCATGAAGTCCCTTCAAGTAGGGCAAGCACAACAAGACTCCGATGGAAGTGATAAGGTTTCAGACAAAAGCATTGTAGTTCCCAACAAATTCATCGCAATAGCTGATAGCTTCAAAGGAGAACATTCATGGTACTTCTAGAATAGGATCTTTTATAGAAGATTAGGCAGCTAAAAATTCAGTAATAATAACAATATCTAGCTACATGTCTAAATGAATTTGAATTTGCATGTCCAACCAAGTATGGTACTCCCCCTGCCCCTCTTATTTTCTCTTCCGAGCTAGTTTCCATTCTTTACTAAATTCTACCTACCACTTATGTGTATGTGCTTTCTTTTTCTTCTTTTTGTTTCTTTTTTTCTGGTTTGGTCCTGTGCAGGTTCATTGCTCCTCAAATCCCAACAGATTTTTCAATTCAAGTCCAGGAAACCACTTATAATGTTCACAAGGTATATAGACAAACTCTTTGTGACATATTTAAAGCCTTGTAAATGCAAAAAATCATTGACTTAATTCTCCCTCTGAATTGGTTTATTATCATATTTCCAAACAATCATCAGCGGGGTAGAGCACAGGAAATCGATAGCATCATAACACTGTCTATTGTCTCAATGAGTGACACTGACTGGTGTAGAACATAGTTTTATCACAGTGAGCATAAGAACCGCACATTCCTTTTCTTTGTGGTCTGTGTACGTGTCTTTTTACTTTTTTGGATATGGTAAAAAAAGTTATTCGAGATAGAAAGCACTAAACGTTAGAGACGGTTTAAGAGTCCTGAAAACAGAACAGCAGAAAACATGGGGAAACTAACCGGGTATTTCATATTTGTTTTTTTTAATATCATTTTCAATTTATATGTTTTCACTGATAATTATAAAAAATAAATGTAGCAATATTTTTATTTTATTTCTTGTTTTTAAGATCTCATGGAGGAAACAGTGAAAATGACAAAAACACTGCTTCTAGTACCATTTCCTTGAACAAAATCTAAAAACAAGAAATACAATGAAAATAAAGTTTTTTTGTAATAAAAATAAAAGAAACCAAACAGACCAGCAACTTATGTCTTAATCATATTTTGTATTATAGCTACTTTTGCTGTAACATCATTACGTACGTTGGTCACTTTTTTTTTGTAACAACAGTACCCCTTGATATCAAAGTGCGGTTACATAGGACGATTGGAAATTCAGCCTTTGATATCAAATTCTGGCAATGTGCTCAACCTTGAAAACTTCCCAGGTGGATCTGAAACATTTGAAACAATTCTAAAGTTCTGTTATGGCCTCCCTATAGACTTCAGCCCAGATAACATAGCTGCACTAAGATGTGCATCAGAGTTCCTAGAGATGACTGAAGAACTAGAAGATGGAAACCTCATTTCTAAGAGTGAAGCTTTCCTCACCTTTGTTGTGCTTTCTTCATGGAAAGACACTATCACTGTTCTGAAATCATCTGAAAACCTATCTCCATGGGCTGAAAACCTCCAAATTGTAAGAAGATGCTGTGATTCCATTGCATGGAAAGCTTCTAAAGATGAGCTCACAAGCGAGGATGCAGCACCTAATCAAGAAAGCTGGTGGTTCAACGATGTGGCCGCCTTCCGCATTGATCATTTTATGCGGATCATTTCTGCAATAAGGGCAAAGGGAACCAAACCAGAGACCATTGGTAAATGTATCATGCAATATGCCAAGAGATGGCTGCCGGGAATGGAGGTGGAGTTAGAAGGGCTAAGAGGATATGGGCATGAAAAGTGTAACCTACAGTTCAGTATTTTTAGTGGGAAGAAGAAAGAAAGCAGTGGAAACAGCAAGGAGCAAAGAACAATTATTGAAAGCCTAATAAGCATTATTCCTCCTCAGCAAGATGCAGTCTCGTGTAAGTTCATGTTGCAGTTGTTAAAGATGGCCATGATGTATTCTGTATCACCAGCTCTCACAACAGACCTTGAAAAGAGAGTGAGTTTGGTGTTGGAAGATGCTGAGGTGAGTGATCTTCTAATTCCAAGATATCAAAATGGAGATCAAGGCAAAACGGTCATGTGAGTATGTTACAATTCTCCTTTTTTTTCGCACATTGGAATTGGCATTAATGCCAAAGGTCAAATTTAACTCCACAGCCCTCTAAACCAATTTTTTTTGTTAAAAAAAAAAACCCAAGAGTTATGAAAACGACTAATGACACTAATGTCTATCTTTTGTCTTTTCTTATTCTTTTCCTTCATTAGTTGCATGACTAATTCATCTGAAGAATGCACCATGCTAGACATAGATGTAGTGCAACGAATTGTGGAATACTTCTTGATGCATGAACAACAGCAGATTCAACAGCAACAGAAGACTAGGAAATTCAATATTAGTAGGCTCTTGGATAATTACCTAGCTGAAATTGCAAGAGATCCAAATCTTTCAATTACCAAGTTCCAAGTTTTTGCTGAATTGCTACCAGAAAATACTCGATCATATGATGATGGCCTATATAGAGCCATTGACACCTACCTCAAGGTCATCATTTAAATTCTTATTTTCTTGTGATTCAGTTTCCCGTTTTAACTAAAGGCAAATAAAACAAAGTTTTGACATTCTGATATTGACATCTCTCCAGACCCAGCCTTCACTGACCGAGCATGACCGTAAAAGACTCTGCAAAATCATGAACTGTGAAAAACTCTCACTTGATGCATGCCTGCATGCTGCACAAAATGAGAGATTGCCCCTAAGAACTGTTGTCCAGGTAAAGTTTGCAATCTCTGGAATCAAACTCTTTCAGCTTCATACATTATAAATTAATAAATGACCATTAACCACAGTTTTGAGAATTTCAGATTCCACCAACAAAAAAGCTAAACTTGATGTGATGATTATATAGCAGAATTCACAATTCAGATTTAGCAGCATCCGTTCTACAAACACAGTAGCCAAATTAAACACTAGAACCAATTTAGGATAAATTATATTATTGATTATATAAATAATTGTAACTTCACAGACGTTTTACTTTTACTTTCAATAAGAAAACCCTTAAATACTAACAGAATCTATGGGTGAATGGCAGTTTTTCAACGTAAGAAGGATAATACAAATCCTCATAAGCAGAAAAATGAAAACAAAAGAGAAACACTCCCCAATGCCCAATCCCTCCCTGAAGCCACATGCCCAAGGAGAGGCCAGAAAAACAATCCTAACCCAATAGAAAATAGTTGACAGTAAACTCTACACATTATTTCCTCTATACACAAAGGTTTTTTTTTATGCGACAAAGATTGTGTTACTAACCTATAGTGATTTGGAAATAAAATTTCTCTTAAAATTGCAGTAAAACATAATTGGTTTAGAAGAGAAGTTTAAAGACCAGAAATGTTGAGACATGACAATCATCATGTGAGGAGATTCAACAGAAAGAATAAAATATTTTCCAAGTCCACTTTTAATATGAAAATTGTATTCTACAGAACAGTGTCGAGGAACTGGTTCACATAATATACATCCGATGTAAGATAGTGAGGTAGCACAAGAAATTATAGTTAAAATTACATAACATTTTTAGAGCTAATACGACCAGAGTGATGATTTGGCATAAAAGCTGCCACCTGAAATCCTGATTGAAAGTACACACAACATGCAGGTTCTATTTTCAGAGCAAGTAAAGATGAGGGCAGCAATGCATGAGAAAGAGCCAGCACAAATTGGAATCCAATCTGAACAAGAAGAAAACCAGACATCTGCAACTATGGACATTAAGGCACTCAAAGCAGAACTTGAGAATGTAAAGTCCCAAATGGTAGAACTGCAGAATGACTATTGTGAATTACAACAGGAGTATGAAAAGTTAAGCAACAAGCCAAAGAATTCATCAGGCTGGAGTTTAAATTGGCGGAAGATTAAGAACTCCTTACATACAAAACCAGCAGGAGTTGAAATTGGAGACAGACAGGATGCACCCAAGTCACCAAACACCATTCTACGTAGACTAAACCCTAGAAGAAGGCTCTCCATGTCTTAAAAGTTTTTCATTTTTGAAGTTTCAACATAAAAAGTCCTGTAATAAAAACACCTAGCTAGCCATTCTTTATATGAAGCATATAGACTAAATTTAGTTTCTTAAGATATTGTTGACTTCAAAGAGGAGTTTCTTGTAGGCTGTAGCTGCCATATACAGACAAAGACTCCCAAATGCAGCAATACAAGTATACAAGTAAACAAACCTGAAAAGAAAACGAAAATGTGACTAGATTACTGATACAAGCTCATGGACCCTAAGAATATACAGTTGATAAGACATCAACTTATAAGTTTTGCAATGAACCATAAAAGATGCAGATGAAGGGAAAACAAAATGCTCTAGAATTGCAGAAAAATGCAACTTAAGAGGAAACCATATCTGTGAGTTCAAATTGCAGGAACTATGCTGCTAATTTATAGAATTCACAATCAAATTTTAATTTAGGATGTTTGCTTACGCTGGTTTAGCAATTAACATATTCCTTCTATCAGCTAAGTACTAAGTCATTTCCCAGATAAAGATTCTTGGAATCATAGTCATACTGTTTATTATAGTGACGAGATTCTTGATGCTTATGGTAAACCGCACCCAGCCTTCAAAGCTAAACTTAAAAGTTGATGTCCTATCAACTGTACATTTTTAGGGTCCATGGGCTTGTATCAGTAATCTAGTCACATTTCCGTTTTCTTTTCAGGTAAGTTTACTTGTATACTTGTATTGCTGCATTTGGGAGTCTCTGTCTGTATATGGAAGCTACAGCCTACAAGAAACTTTTCTCTCTGAACACACTTATGCTAAACAACAAAACCGCACCCAGCCTTCAAACTTCCAAACTCAAATTCTGGGTTTTACATTATTATTACTATTCATACATGGGTAAAATGAATTTATATTAATTCAAATTCATTTTTTAAGATAAACAAGTTAATTTATCATTTCGAATGTAAAGGGTTGACACTTGACACAATTCACAGCAAAGAGTTTATAATCGAAGAGCAATTGGTCTCGCTTCCTAGAACAAGCACAGAGTGCTGCAGAATTATTGAGATAAATTTATGTCAACAGTCAATTTAGCTAAAATACCATTCCCTATGGGCATTTCTAAACAGTAGAACTATTTCTTTCTCAAACTGAGCATGGTTTTATTTTATTCTGTAGTGAGGGTTTCATCATCAAGTTAATCCCAATATATCAAAAGTTCAAAAAGAAAGAAACTAATTCATCATTTGATTTTAAATTGTGGTCACTGTTGTGATTTCATTGCAAACCTTGATATTGCAGCCAAAATTACAGACCTTTTTTTAAATCCTTATACAGCACAATCCTCATTAATCGATAAACTCCAATAGACCACTTTACCATCCTATGTTTTTATGCCCAAATGGAACTCAGAAAAAAAGAAGAGAGCCAACATGACAAGAGAATACTCAAACCCCCACAACTATACACTTAGTAGTGAGTAGTGGTCAACATATTCTCTTTCTTCTTGTCTTCTACGGTGGAACCAAAGGGGTAAGGGTTCTGAGAGAAGGAAAGTGGTTTCTTGAGGGTGACGTAGGCCTTCTTGTAATCGGGTTTTGCTACCAACGATCCCGCGTAACGCTTCTTCTTGCCCTTCATGTTCAGAGTTCGCACCTTTTCGACCTCGAACCCGTAGAAGGTTTCGAGGAAACGCTTGATTTCGACCTTGGAAGCTGAAGGAGCAGTCTTAAACGCGATTTCTTTGATGTTGTTTGAGGAAGTGCTGGCCGGCATCAGTGGCGTCATGGGAAGGTTTGTGATGTGTGCCATCAGATTTTGATTTGAACAGTGAAAACTTACTTCTTGAAGACAACCTTTCTCCGCGCTTCCTTAAACCCTGCCAACGACCAAAACAAAACCCTCTTCCTCTGCCCAGTACCTTGTTTTTGTCGCTCTCTTTGTTTTGTTTTTATTTGTTTTCTTAAAAATGTATAGAGAAGAAATTAAAGAATAAATATTTTCATAAGCTTATTTTATTTGGAAAATATATTTCTGTTTTTATTTAAATCCACACTCATCAAACATTTAAAATTCAATTATAGGATAATTTCTAATTTATTCATGAAATATTTACCGACTTTTTCTATTACAGTTTTTTTTGTTGAAAGCCAGTTGACTACCTTTAGGATAACTTTTAAATAATTGATAAAGTAAATTTAGTACAACGAAATATTGTTAATATAAAAAGATTTATATTATCAACCAATTAAACATCAAAGTCATCAATCAATTCAAATAACATGCGCCTTGCATATATATATATATATATATATATATATATATATATATATATATATATATATATATATATATATATATATATATATATATATATATATATATATATATATATATATATATATATATATACACATATATAACTATAAAAATAAGAATATAAAAATTTATAAAAACTATCAAAATTAAAAAATCTAAGTGAAGTGTTATTTCTTAGTTGCAAAAATCTTTTGTTTACCAATTCTCTTATATTATCAAACTATTTGTTATACAAAGAAATTGAATTGTAATTAATGGAAATTGTTTAATTGTAGAAAATATATATAGAAAGTTAAAATAAGTGAAAAAAACAATATGACTTATATTATTAACTTACATATTATACCAAAAAAAAAAACACTTACGTATGATTTAGTAGTATCTTTTATAATTGATTTTAGAAATTAGATAAAAATGACTTTTTTTTTTGTAAATTTTGATTGGTAATAAATAGATGCGTAAATTAATTTTCTTTTTATTTTTGTAGTGGATATGAAACACGTTTCAGTTTGTTTGCAATGTTTTTATGTCTAGTTATTCAAAACGTGAGGTCCCTAAAGATGCAAAATCTGTTTTTCAGCTCATTAAGTAATCGGAATGTAGCGTCTCTCTTAAATGTGATGAGAGTATATGTCATGTGTATCGAAACGATGTTTATCTATGACCTTTCTCATGTTCTTGAATAACGACATATGGTCCTGGTCGAAGAGAGACACCATATTGTTCTACTCAAGTAGGAATAGATAAATAAATAAAAAAAAAAACCCTAATGCTTCAGTTCATCAGAGATAAAGGATTAAACGACGATAAGTATTTTTCGATTGAATTTCATTGGTGATACAGGCATTGTCTCCTACGATATAAATTTCAAATTGAAATCCTGTTATCCACACAATGAAGAGGAGACAAATAATTGATCATTTAAAGATTCCAGAATATTCAAAAAAAAAAAAATAGCTCTGTATAACATCCTAATTCTATTGAGATCCAGAAGACATCAAGAAGAATGCTTGCCTTCTATGTTCTATCATTTACAATATGCTATATATTCTGGATAAAAAAACAAAGTAGTTTCGGGGGGAACTAATGAAATAAATTCCCCATGGTCAGATTCTATGACTCCTTCTTCTTAACCTGGTAGGGGTATTTCTGGTATATTGAAATGCTAGTGACCACTAGTGGAAGAGCCAAAAGGCAATACAATGAAGGTGTCTTTCCATCGAAAATAAACTGTAGCAATGCTGTAATGAGTAAAGCAGAAACAATGACAAACCCCTGCAAACACATTGAATGAATGCCACTGTAAGTATATTCGTACAAAACAGTAAATATGAAGAATTTTTAACCCTAATATTCCCTATGAAAGAATTTTCAAAGTCAGAATTTTCATCATGTCCGGCAACTCCTAAGCTACTCAAAGTACCATAAGTTTGTGCAGTTACTGCCTCTACTGCTCCACCGATAAGGTGCAATAATAATTTCTCTTAATCAACATTAATAATGCATGTTAGAATTTAGATTAAATCCCCCAATAGCCATGATAAAACAAATGCATGTAATATGTTTCATCCAATTAACCTCCAGATTATTATGTGAACTAGGGAAATTGTAAACTAAATAAGGACTGACTAACATCTGATCATTTTATCTGTCTCATCTGAGGAAACTGCATCCTAAAAGTAATTCAGTAATAGTTCACAAAGTTAAACTTACCTTCCGAACACCACCAGCATGGCTTGTAACTAAACCGACAAGAATTCCTCCAAGGGCATTGAAAATTACTGGGATCTACAGTAAATAAAAAAAAAATCTGTAAATTTTTAAAAGTTAATGTCAATCAAGACCTATTTATTAAAGGCAAAATTACTCTTGCATATGGATAAAAACGGCCAGAACAAGGCACTAAAAAGTTCATATTATGAATTTGCAAGTAATTATCATACTCACTATTCTCTATTGCAATTAATTACAAATTTATCATCAACTAGAATGTACGGGAATTAATCAAACCCCCGTTATATGCATGTGCTTGGCAGAGGTCAGAATATCAAAATTTGAACCTTTCAGTTTTATATATCTGTGTGTTGGCTGCATAACAACAATCTAACAGTTCTAAGAATTATATCACAGAAGTCAAACAGCAGTAAGAACATTACCAAAGTAAGAGGAGTCCAACCATAGAAAAACCCATGTTGTCTCATAGCTTCCCCATCTGGAGATTTCAAAGTACTGGCAAGCAAACATAGACTTCCAACAATAGACATTTCTATAGTCATCAAGTATGATGAGTGTTTCTTAACCTGTGATAGAAGGAATCAATAGATATATATATGTATTAATATCAATCAACCAGGGAATTATAGTTTTGAACAGAATTGAAAGTTCTGGTAACCTGAGAGGCCCATTGACACAAGGATGAAGCCAATCCAGAGAGCACTGAAGCAACTAATACAGGAATAATTCCATAAAATAAAATTTGATCAGCATTGCCAATAGCAGAACCTTTGGTAGAGCCTTCGCCAACACTTAAAAGAACTGCCGCAACTATTAACAAGAACAAGGCTCCAATTTGCTCAATCGATTGTTTTTGCCTGTACAAACCATTATCAGATGCCATGTAGTGTACAGTACATTATAGGTCCAAGGTTAGAGAAGGAAAAGAGATACTGGTGGCTAACAGTTGATTAAAATATGATTATGGATGTAATTTGTTACAAACCCCTAACCCAATATTCCTATTTACACAAATAATTAGGTCAAGTGCTATTAGTTCTAGTACAAGGTCAGAGATAACCAACTATAAGACTAATAACCTTATAACGCTAATTTCTTAACACTCCCCCTAAAGCTAGCCTTATAAACACTAAGCTTTAGTTTGTTGAAGTAGTAGAATAACACAAATAAACACAACCCATTTTAACAAAAACCCAGCAAAATAAAAGACGTTGAAAAATCCAAACACAGCAAAGAAAAGCAAAAAAAGCTGAACCCAAACAAAGCATAAAGAATTAATGCAGAAATGCATCCAGTAAGAGAAGAAGAGAAGAAAAGCCTCTCAGAAGAGTCTCCCAATAATCACCCTCTGAAACTGTTCCAGAAACACCCAAACAACAGAACAAGAAATCAACACTATCCAAAACACCTAAAGTAAAAACAGTAAGTGAAATACACCAAACCTAACAAAATATAGTTTGAAGGTTCCGGAAAACACCAAGTGCATGCCAATGACCTCAACCAAATCACAGACTGCAAGAATATAAGTAGGTTCAAAGAAAACAACCTACTCAACCACAAAATTATACCTTGGCCAGCCAAAACCACAAGAAACTGGGAGAATTCCTGCTCTTCAGAATAAATTACTTTTAGTTGAGTTTTTTATACAGAAACAACAGGTCTTGAGTGAAACCATTTGCTTAACAAACATAGATAACAATTTGGCGTATCCTCTTTCACAAACGTGAACAAAGGGGTTTGTCAAAAATAGCAGAAATATTAACAGTTGTAATTGTAGCAACATACCTCAATATGAAATATGCAAAGAGCGCGGTGAAAAATATTTTGGTCTGATTCAGCATTGAGAATGTGAGTGAATCAAGATTCTTGTAAGAAATTTGCAGCAAACTATTTTGCAATGCATATATAGCTGCAGGAAGTCCTGATGCAGTCAACGCACCAACCAAAGTCCACTCTTTATACAATTTCCTCAGACTACCATCTTTTGCCATAAAAAACACTGCACATATAACCTAAAAGGCAGATTACAGAGATAGATGAATGTTCCCAATAAAGAATAAGAAAAGTACGCTATAGTACAGGTTTTATAATAAAGCATGCCAAAACTATATAGAACAGTTCAAGAGTTACCTTTGCAAGCTCACAAGTCAAAACAGATGAAGTCACAATAACTTCACGTCTGCAGGAAGAGGGGAAAATAGGTTATAAGACACGCTTCACATGGTCATTCACAATTAGTATATCAATTTATGGTTTAATGCTTAAGGAAATGAATGACTTAAAAGATGTTAAAATTTAAAATCCACTAATCACATGGACATATTTATTTTAACCTTGGTTAAAAGAGGAAGCAGAAGTTTCATGATGATTACCATACATTACAATGCTGGTGTTAACATCATATCCATGTTGGATACACAATCAGATATGCCAGCCTGGATATGCAATTTTTTTTTTCATTTCAAATTTTTGTGCTAATATGGATGAAATTGGGATGTAAAAAGAACAGGATACAAGATAGTGGATAATGACTAATGCAGTAATGCTGACTTTTGAAACATGTGTGCCTATTTAATTTTAATTTTAGCCTTCACTAAGAATAACTATGCATAAATGCTTACATTTTAAAATTGAAGTGCTCATGTTATATTATATATTTGTGTTAATTGTCAATTTTGCACGTTATATCCTAATGGTGACGTTTCCTGAATCTCTACTTAGGAAAACTGAAGGCACACTTGCTGGCACTGGAATCATGCGTTAGGATGTAGAGGTAAATCGAAATTTTAAGAAATAGATGGCAAAACAGCCAAAACAGGAAAGGGCTATGCTTAAAACATCATTATATAACATTTTGTACTATTTAGAGTAAGAATAACTGCATGGACAACCCTACAGATATTTGTAACATTATCAGAAACTAAAATAACAAAAAAAGGATGGATTTATCTCCTCTAAAGTGAGGAAAGTGCACTTTAGAGGATAAGTGCAGTTATAACCGTTAATTACTTAATTAGAAAAGCAGCAGATAAGAATTTTAAGTTTTTAACAACTTCATAATATATGTAGCTTCACTTTATCTTCTAAAGTGCACCTGGTCACTTAAAAAGAGAGCCAAATCCAACAAGGACTCCCAGTCACTTAGACTGATCTTGACCTGAATTCCCATTTTCCGAGCATGTCTGTCTTGAATTATATAAATATGTGACATGCAAAACAAGGTGAAAATAATGCAACTCAATCTAAATGGATTTCTAGAATCCCTACTTCAGACAAAGCAATGCACCATTCCCAAGTAGGCCTTCAAACTCCATATGTCTAAGAACCAATACAAAAGGAAAGGATACATTCAAGTGCTGATTTCTCAAAGGACTTACTCTTCAATACTTTATATTTGCTCAAGTGGAATTCATCTACTGTTTAGAGAATCTTATTCTTTTCCTTTGTTTTAATTTTTTCCAGTGGGATTGTGTACCCACCATACTAGTGCCACCATTGCCGACTTCGATATAGTTAAAAATTTAGCGTAGCTTGTTCAATTATGTCAATTTCGTAAGTACTAACCAATCTTACCAACAACCACAGCATAGATCAAACGGAAAAGAGAACTAATTCATTCTGCTAACGATAATTAAACTAGCTAATCGAAAAAAAATGATGACAAAATCCCATTCCCAGTTTCATTTTACTTTAAAATTAAAAAACAGGTAATCAAGGGTTGGGCAGTTGGCGACGGTAACAACCATGTCGTGAATCGAGAAGAAAAGTATAGAATTGAAAGAATGAAGGGTAAAAAAGGATGAAGAATGAAAACCTGATGAAGCGTTTGGAGATCAAAGGTTGAGCACCGTATTGGAGAGCGAGGAGAATGGAAAAGAAGTGAATCCTTGCATTATTCATCACCTGACCCTGACTTGACTTGGGTGGTGCCGGTGGCGCCATTCAGCAGGGCTTTGATTCCTCCGATTTCGATTCTCCGATTTGACGCTCAATATAGTTACTCACTCCACGTAACGGCCGCAAACGACGACTCATACGTTTACTTGCCACCCCTGCTATTAAACGACATCGTTGCGTCCCCATTACTGGACTGGAGAGGAACAAATTCAGCACGTTTTTCATATTTAATATTTTTGCTTTTTGACTTCAAAGAAATTTGAATGAACCATCCAATTAAAAAAAAAAGTGTTACATTCAGGTAATATTATTTTTTTCCATTTTACTGGTACAAAATATTCCATAGACATTTGAAATCAAATTTAATATCAGTTGGATCAACAACTTATTAATTAAATTATATTTAGATAATACACAAATGAATAATATAATTATGAATTTTAGATATATTTTTTAATCAGAAAATATGAATTTTAGATTAAAATTTAAATTATTTGCATGAGATCACAAGTCCAAACATTATTACATTTCACACAAAAAGAAATTGTATTTTTATTATATAATAATTAAATTTTTTGCTTTTGAATGTGAGACATGAACAAGAAGTCTATCTCTATAATATTATTATTTATCCATTTATTTATCAATTTAATATATAAGTTTCATTAAGTGATAAAGCATTTATTGTTTCTCTAAATAATAATGATTAATCAGTGACATTAAAAAATGATTAATTACTCACAATCTTTAAATTTTAATTCATGTAAAATATTTCCAATACTTATAACTGTTTATCTATCATAATAAGTGTGAACAAATATTCTACATTGTTAGAAATTGTCAACATGGAAAAAAATTATTAATTATGCTTATTTACATATCATAATAAACCGTAGTAAGTCTTGAGCAATATTGTAATATTATAAACAGAGATAAAGATATTATAAAGTTGCAATTTTTTTTACCTGAATTGTTCTAATTTTATTAAAAACATTTTTTAATCAAAAGTGGTTCTTTCTCAGAAAAATAAATAAATAACTGAGTCCTTATTCTTCTTGACTTTTTTTCTCAGCCACATGAAGTGTGTGTCAAATTGGGCAGACAAGGCCTGATATTGAAAAGCTATATATAAAGTGGTGCTTGCGCATGCATTTGATGATGTATCTATATATTCACCAAAAGTGCTTTGCCCGTCATCACTTTCTATTTGATGGCACATTTGTGCAATTGCATCATGTATGCCTGAATCATCTCTGAAATATTTTCCCTTCTTTTTTCGGTGGTGGGGGGGACATTGGCTCATGCTGTACAGGGAGAAGGAACAAACTAGCAAACAAACAAGACACTAGCAACATCATAATCACTCGAGATCTATACTACATCTATAGCTTTTTTTCAAAAGTAATTCTAAATTCACCTGTATTTCGTTCTTACAAATCCTCTTACAACTAAAAAATGAGTTAAATATATTTTGTTCAAATTGAAACATGTTAAATGCATTAGTTTTTTTTTTTCATTTAAATAAGAGTAACATTATATTTATAAGAAATTTTTACTCTTATTTTTTTAAACAATCCCATTGATGTTTTGATAGAAGAAATCAAATTGTAATCTTAGATTATTTCTATTGTAAAAGAAAATGTTTGTTTTTTAATAAACAAGATTTTAAAAATTATAATTAAAAACTATCAGATTATGTTTTCCAATTTATTAATTACTTCACACTTTTTTTAAATTTTACAATAAAAGAATTGATTATTTTAGATGATTCAAACAAAATAGATTATTTTTCACTTAACATTATCCAAACATAAAACTTAATCAGTTGTTCAAATAATATCTAACGATAATCCTATCCAAACACACATTAGATATGTTAAAATTTGAGACAATTTCTGGGGACTACACACATTAGATGTTAAAATTTGGGACAATTTTTGGAAACTTCTCACTGAAGGTGAATTTTCAGTTTTAGCAAAAAGAGGTTCATTTCTTTTATCATGATCTTCAGAGCCTGGACCGTGCAACTAACGAGAGGCTAACTTCTTTTCTTTTCTTTTTGAGTAGTGTAAAGTTTCAAGCCAAAAGATAAAATGTATACATATTAAAAATTGAATTTTTATCGTTAAGATTTAAGTGACTTAAATGTAAAGTGAAAAATTATATTTTATTAGATGAACCTTAGTTGAATGAATGCATTAAAAGTTATTTTTGTTTGAACTTCTAAGAGAATTTATTTATTATAGTTGATGACAATCTTCACTATAAATAGAGAAGAAAATTAATAAAAAAACACAACACATGAAAAAAGGTGAGTAGAGAGATTGAAATAAAGTTACTTTGTTAAGAGAAAAGTGTCTTTGTGTGAATGCTATCATTTTTTGTAACAAAGTTACTTTGTTGAGAGAAAAGTGTCTTTGTGTGAATGCTATCATTTTTTGTAACTATTAAGTGGAGTACTCGGATTTATAGAGTGATACACTATTTGGGGTGAGTTACAATCTTATAATCATTTTTGTGATAGTGAAATACTTTGAGTCGGTTCCGAGGATGTAGGCAAGAGATTTCGAACCACATTAAATTCTTGCGTTTGTTGTTATTTTTCCTACTGTGTAATCTTTGTTGTGTTCTCACAATACTTTGTGAGGGCGGGTAATTTTGTTTGTGTGAGCATTGATTACTTACCCAACAAGTAGTACATGGAGAGCCTAGCTTTTTATTTGGGCAGAAGGAACTGAGATGTTAAATCTAGCTAACCTACCTCTACATATCAGGTAGTCTTAGTGTGTCATGCAGACTGCAAAAACCATGTAATACGATGCAGCATGGCAAAAAAAAAATCTGATATGGAGATGGAGCTGCTGCATATGAAAGAAGCATTGGCATTAGATATAGAAATATAGTCCAGCCTATCAAAATATCCCTTGTGATTTGTGAACACCTCTTATCTTATGCATGATATAAAAGACATCCTCTTTCTTCTAAAGCATCTTGGTTTGCAGAACAGCTAACTTCAACAATGCTTGAGCAATAGGGTTATCCTTCGTTTTCCTTCACTAGCAACATCATTCATAATCACATGAATTTGCTCCAGTTTTTATTCCACACAAAATCGGCCATTTTGCAATATGGGTATGAACCTGTATATAGTGTATACAGCCTTGCTAATATTTACAAGCATGCTACATGGAATTTCTTCACCATAACGTCTATCAATCAACTTTGCATCCCTTTCTATCAGAAATCGTCATGTTTATGACTCAGCATGACCATTCAATAAAATGCAAACAGGGAGGCATTGAAACATATCCAGAGACATTTACCAGCGACAGATCCCAGGTGCCTCTGTTCTGCTCAATTCCACTATTTCCTCATACTTAGAAGGAAATACAAAGCCCCACAACTGCATGGATGAAAGAGCATTTCCTAATTAGTTTTTTTTTTTGGATTAAATGTCTCTACAATTAATAAATTTGGATTTGGTGGGCAACTAATCAGCTAAAACAAGGGAAAAAGAAAGGGGGACTCAGGTGAATGTGAGGGAGGGATTTGTGTCGGTTGGGGAGATTTATGTGCACCTCTACTTCCTTCACTTCAAATTCTTGAGAATGTGCAAGGCAAGGATTCCCATAAGTTTCTGAAACCGAACTTGATCCGTTCAATCTTCAGCAGATAACCCAAAATATGAAACCCACAAAAAAAAAAAATTCAGGCCAATGATATTAATTACTATAGAGGGTAGGCTAATGATTTGTTTGAGAGAGGGGGGAGAAAAGATAGCATAATGAAAGAACAAAGCTCTTACAGATCACCCTCCAAATAAAGTGCAAAATGACTTCCGCCACCAATTGCTAGGAAGTCAGTGGTGCAAAGTGTGAAGTAGCGGTTTACTCCTGCAATGTGGCGGTTAATTCCGCATAGCTAGTAAAGAGAAATGAAGTATATGGAATTTCAAAACAGCCAGATATTCATTTCCCATCAATCATGCAAATCAAGGGTCGGGGGTCACACGTGGGTAATTTTAATTCTATCATGTTTCAAAACGTAAGCCTCAAAATGATGCTGAATCTTGCACAAAAATACTCTGCTGAATCTCAAACAAAAATATCACATCAACTTTTTCAGGGTCATTATAATAGGAGCATATCAAGTGCTGCTTTTTTTTTTTTTTTTTCTGAGTTGATTAAGTGCTTGAAGATTGAAAATCAGATATCAACTTTTTAGTGGACACTGTTAAACATGTCAGAGAATTCATCAATTTTTCTTAAGACATTCAGATGAGGGAATGGATTTTAAGATTAAGCCTTACAGACAAAAAATAATGGTGAATATCGGTGTCTCTAAAGCAATGTTATCAATGGTGGATGGTGGAAGGTCAAAATTTCACCATATAAACATGACACTGCGGCCTATCTATGGTGCCTCCATAGAGGGCCTCCCTTCACAAATTGCCATAACCTATCTATGGTGTCTCCATAGAGGGCCTCCCTTCACAAATTGCCTATGTCGGTTGGCAAAAAATCCGCCATGGTGCCGCCATTTAACAACACTGCTCTAAAGAAAAGTAAAATCAAGCCTTCCTCAATGGGGATTGGCTATATATATGAGAAGTTACATTTCCTTTAGCAAGACATCAAATGATCTCATGATCATCCACAAATGTAGCCTTTTTAATTTAAAAATGAAATGGAAATGGGTGGTGTTATGAAATATAGCCAAATTCAGAGGTAGTTTTATTAAAATAAAACGTACTTGATAGAATAATTTCTAAAAGGTTCACCACAAAACCCACACGGAATTCATTTTGGTAAACTGTCATCATTTTTCATCTCAATAAATCAACTTCAATTCTCTCATTCCACATAGCTGTGAGATAAAAATAAAATATAAAATGTTCATTTCTTGATTTAGCTATTCATTCAATACAAGTTATTGACAAATAGATCAAACTAATCATTGATTTTGATAAAGAATGGAATATTCAAACTCAATGAAAAATAGATACCTGTTGGGTGATATATAACAGGACAACCAGAGGTGTTTGTGAAAACAAATGAATTGTTTGTTCCCTGTGCAAAATTTAATGCGAATAAGATGAAAAAAAATAACATGTTGCAAAATGAAGCAGACAATGCCCAACAACATTTGATAGTAGGGAAAAGAGGTGAGTGGTGGACCTGGTATTTTCTCTTGTTGGATGGTCTTAGAGGAGCTTCAACCAAGCCACCAAACACTGCCCCTTTACGATCTCCAACAACCTGGAACAAAATAGCTGATACTGAGAACCAATCCATGAATGAAGAGAGTAAAAATTAGAAATTAGTCTTGCCGATTAAAGGACACATTAACACATATATCTTTTCTAATCAGATATGAGAGAGCCAACCCATGATAAAATAACAGAATTCCAAGATGTGGCTTTATAATTGGATAGCATAAAGTTTTAATCAGTAAGCTTACAAACATTTGGGACTTCAACACAGTCATCTTAAACTACAGCAGGCTACTATAATATTATTAATTACACTCAGAACAGTTGGGATTTAAAGTAAACTCAGCCATTCATCCATACAAAATCATCAAGTCACAAATATAAACTACAAAAAAAAAAGTGTTAAATCTCCCTCAACCAACACTATATTATCAATAGGCCACAATGAAATAGTTTTGACATTTGATATACAAACTACACTGCGATCATCAATGAAACAGGGCTAGCAGAACAATTGGGATCTAAAGTAAACTCAGACATTCAAATCAAGTCACAAATATAAACTCCAAAAAAAGAAAGGTTAAATCTCCTTCAACAAACACAATATATTATTAATAGGTCACACTGAAATAGTTTTGACATAAAAGTAATATTTATGGAACTCTTGTGCTAATATCTTTTTAGGTAATATCTAAAGGCAAGATAATTCGATTTAGGTACCACAGAACCATTGGTTCATCAAGTTTAAAAAAAAAAAGGTTTCTGTTGTCAAATGTAATAGTTTTTTTTTCTGCTTCGGCCAAATTTGAATGAACAAAAGCTTGATCATGTGTAAATATGTACTTTGTGACTGTTGAATTGGAACTGACCTTAAAGTAAATTGGAAGTAACTAAAATGCACAACCCATATCGAATCCAATGTATACTCAATTTATCAACCAAAAAAATGTCCCAACGGACTTCAACTAGTCTACTCAAAAAGGGGAAGACAGAAGTTTGTTTGAGGTAAAAAAAAAATCTCAAATGCAGAACATACATAGACGATTCAAAAATACGTGCATAAGATTGATAATCTTCAAAAGGTCAATGAAACTTTACCAGCAAGCTCATTCCAGGACAAAGCATGCTTCGCCGGTAAAGAGTTGAAAGTGATATACCATGTTTCCAAGTGCTGCATAAAACACAAAAAGGTAAGACAAACATTAATCAACAAGAGTTTCAAACTTATACACAGAACAACACAATATTGTATCAGCAAATGAATCTTCATCTTCATGCTTAGACATATATACCTGTACAGCATAAACCATTTCCGGCCACGAATAAGTGCCGGCAGTGAAGCATACACCGCATTTCGCACACCCTCGGAAACAAGCATTGAAGGCTCAGAAATTTGAGGCAGATGATCACCAACCCCAGACACAGCCACAGCCAATGGCTCTTTCACAATGCGCTTCATCTCAACGCCACCTTCGTCGGTGTAATTGCTATCCCTGTTGCTAAATCCACCCATTTGGTGAATGGCCCTACCAAGTGAATGTTTGCTCCTGGAAAACAAACTTTTCTTCACAACAAAACTTTCCTTCGTGGCTGAGTCTGATAGTAAAGAGTCATCACCTGCCACCTCATCATCATTCTTCTTATCAGCTTCACCAACTTTATCCCCGGAATCCGAAGTAGACAACAGAGAATAGAGAAACGCAGTGAAGGACGAAGTATCAGGCCCATCAATTATCACATCATCACTACCACCCTTTGACTCACCCACATCTTCTTTTTCTTCTTCTCCCTGAATAACAATCATGTTGATTTCACAAAAAACGTGTCTAAAATTACTACATAGGATTAATTCAATAATAATAAAAATGACTACAGAGTATTAATTGAATGGAATAATAAATTAATAAGAGCGAATATATAGAGAGAGAGAGAACTTACGGAAGGAGGGAGAGAAGGGGGTTTGTTGTTGTTGTTGTTGTTGTCAGAAATAGGGTTGAGAAGACCAGTGGTGAGATCAGAAACGAAGTAGGCTGCTTTGCTCCGAAAAGATTGCTTTTTACCCATTGTTTTCTATTTGCTATTTATGGAATAGATGCGATCGATGATGAATTTCCACCGCTAAAAATAAAAATTCAATAGAATTAGGATTGGGTTCCTATATTCGCAGTCTTCACTTATGTTCTGATTCACTCGTTCGACCCCTTTTTTTCTCTGCGGAAAACTCGATTAATATTATTATGATTATGATATGACTTTTATAAAAGAAGAAAGAAAGCCACGCCGGCAGAGAATAATAATAAAAAAAGTGTAGTTGGAGGTGGCTCGGTGCAGAAGTGAGTCGTCACCAAACTTGTATGCGCAAAAAAGCTTGTTGCAGTGCAGCTCGCGAGCCTGGTTCGTTGGTTCGGTTCGATCACTCGGCGGCAAAAGGTGGCAAAGAATGGAACAACTTAACTTGAATGAAAAGAACTGAATTAATTTTATTACTGTTAATCACAAACAGTAGATAAAAGGACTTCATGACCCAATGGAAAAGGCGCTGGTCTACGGAACCAGAGATTCTTGTTCGATCCCCAGTGACGGCTTTCCTTTTTTCGCATTTTTGTCTGTCCCTTTATGTTCCTCAAACGGAGAAGGATTTCTTGAAAAATCATACCCTCACTTATATGTCTATAACCATGTAATTAGAATAGTTGAGTCAAGTAACTAATGAAATTAGCAGAAGGATGACTTGTCCACACAAATGTTAATTTTAAATAAATAAAAAAAATAGGAACCCAACTATAGTTTTTTTTTATTTATTCTTGTCCGACACAAATGTTTATAGTTTGGCATTTTTTTTTTTAAAAAAAAAAAGGAAATGGCTTATCTTCATTATTTGAAATCGCAAGCTATGTTACGTGAAATATTGTGGAAAAAGGTTAAACAACTCAAAACAACTACACTTCAAACAGGACAAGAATATATATTATTCCATTGTACTACGCCGAATGTCCTAGTGGGTTTGATAAGCACAAAAACTCAAAACAAGACACAAGGTCTTGTTCAAATTTTATAATTATCAGAATACACAAGACATTATTGTCCTGTTTTCTATTCTATCCATTTCACTCTCTGTCAAAACTGAAAAGCTTACCCAAGGGTCATACATATTAAAAAGGACTCCTCCATATTCCCAAAACACGTTATTCACAAGGATGCGCTGAACGGTGCTTCTTACCACCAGCACCCTTGTTGCCATTTTTCTTCTTACCACCTTTCCCTTTCCATGTATTGGACATATTGGTTCCAGTTTCACGATCTCTTGATGCTGTTGAATTTAACAAATGCTTCACATTGAGTATGCCATTTCTAAAATGACCTTCGCTTGATTTCAGACCCCTGTTTCCTGGCTTGTGCTTCCCAGCAGATCTTTTACTGCTACCACCAAGCTTTCCCCCAAATTGTCCAAGAATCAAACGCTAAAAGCAACAAAGTGGTTGGTACATATTTATATATAAATAATGTCAGTAACAGACAGAAAAATAACGGGGGGTAAAAAAATTTCCCCCAAATTGTCCAAGAAGCAAACGCTAAAAGCCACCAAGTGGTTGGTACATATTTATTATATAATATGAGTAATGTCAGTAGCAGACAGACAGAAAAATAACCGGGGGATAAAAGTGGGGAATGATAGAAATTAATTACCTCTTGGAGCATTTTCTGCTCCCTCTCCTTTTGTTTCTTCATCATTAGTCGAGCCACACTTAAAGGTAATCTCTGATTCTTTTGGGGCTAAATATGGGAAAATGACAAACAGTAAGAAATTTGTTTCCTGAGCATCCTTATGCATTAGCACATGGCAAGCAAAATAGAACATCAACAATAGTCCTCACCTTCCCACCAAGAGAAACAACATTCCTATTTTCAATCTTTTTGCGTTCTTTCCATGACATATGTGAGTAGCCTGGAAAATAATACAATAATAAGCAGCCATGATAAGAAGTGCAACTGCAATACCATATTTGCAGGACATAGTGGAAATTAGAAAGGCAAACAAAACCAGGTGAATGGATATCATTACCACAAAATTAAAATAAAGGACCAAACATTTTCTTATCATTCAAACATCCAATATGCCAAAAAACCAATTTTAGCCCACATACTACTCAACAATTTCTAAGTAACACTCTTATATTTCCAACAAAAGAATCCTCAAGAGTATTTATACAACTGGTATTCAACTATACAATTCAATCCTGGTATTAACATAAATAAAAGTTACACGTTACCCTAAATGTTACAAGAGAACATAAAAGGACAGTGGTAAATTGCAGCCATTGCCACGTATCCTAATTAGAAACTTAGGTTGAGACAATTTCAATTAATAATATATTTTGCACAAAAAGAAGAGACTATCACATCTATCCAGCCAGTAGCCACATAAATCATCATGGTGCTTTAAAATCAAAGATTTCAGCTACCAAGTATGCATTGTACAGCTATTCACGAATCAATCTGCATCAGAGCAGACCAAAGAAATCCAACCTAATTATATGAAATATTATAGTAAGAAGCAAGAACATAATCATCCACTTTTCATAATGCATTGTCTTCTATTGAATTGAATATTCAAAATGCATCAACAACAGAAAGCAGATTCAAAGAAAAGATAAAGACAACAGTCAAGGAAAAGGGAAAGAAAGTCAAAATGAAAAATAGAAAATGAACATTACTAAAATTTTCAACATCTTTCATAATCTTCCTTATGTCCATTTCTTGTTCCTGTGTATCAGTTTGCTCTCTTGGAGGTCCATGCCCACCAGCTTGTTTCTTATTCTTGCACATCTTTCCCATCACTGCATTGAAAAATGAAGAAAAAAATTAGAAGGCACAAACTAAATCAAATTATGAAACAACAAACACAGATAAGAGAAGAAAAAAAAACAGTTCAAATGGATGTCTTAAATGTATCGTCCTTCATAGTTCATACAATAACAACCCGTAATAAAAACATTCTTTAAAATATCAATAATATGAATTTTCTTTAGAAACTCCAATGGTTTGAAATACCTCAAATATTATAAATGAGATTGAATCCTTACAAAGTAAAAATATTCTCAAATATGAGCTTCTGAAACGAATTCTAAAAATATAATAAGATAAGTCACATCTGGCACTTTATTCAAAAATAAATGTAGCCAAAATAAAACTAGGCCTTCACAGTTTCAACAGCTTCTTTCTTGTGCTTTGAAAACAACACTTCTAATGAGATATGATCCCATTGAATAAAACTAGTTCTAAAAGAAGTTTGCAAACAATGTTGTTTTTAGCCGGCACAGTAACTGTAAAAATCCAACCATGATACCAGCATTCTTCTAAAAAAAACACTAGTAATAATATAAATATCTTAAAATAATAATCTTCTTATAATTAAATATCATAGCATTATTACACAAGTCTTTCAGATAGCAATAATCAATCATTAATAATATCACAATCAATCAATGCTAAATCAACCAATTTCAAGGCATTCAATGTTATGTGGAGATATACTTCTTCCTGGCAGAAGCTTCCTCAATCTCTTATTAGGCATTTTCATGAGCCATAATAATCACACTTAAAACTGAATCAATAAGGAATAAGGAATTACCAATATCAGAATAGAATCACAAAAACATAAATATCAGAATTCACAAAAACAGTGTATTTCAATTTAGGCATTCTTATGTGTCATAATAATAATCACTGGACACTTAATGGAAAATTTTAAAACTGAATCAATAAAAAATACCAATATCAGAACCACCAAAACAAAAAACAGAATAAAATAATAATAAAAATATCAGAGGTCAGAATCAGTGCTCGATACATGCTCCAACAACCTGGTGGCTGGTCCGACTGCGACTGTGGACGGGAGGGCGCGAGTGCGACGGCCTGCTACTTTGTGCGTCAACGATGGGAGGTGCTGTTCTGGTGCGAGTTGCTGGATGTTGGTGGCGAGGTGCGCGTGCGGTGGACGGAGGGTGGTTGACAGTTGACGGCACGGGGCTGTGCTAGGGTTCGAAGGTGTTGAGAGTGAGACTTAACGATCGTGTCTGTGCCTTTTCTTTCTTTCAGATTTTGTATTTTTTTTTAGCCATCAAAACGACGGCGTTTCTTTATTTTTCTTAAAACAAAATTAAAAAAAATCGTGAAACAGTTCTGGTCATATTAACTGAAAATTACTTTATTATATTCTTTTAATAAATTAAATCAGTACAAAAATAATAAAATTATTTAATTTAATTTAATTTTTTTACGCAAATTGAATTTAAAGTTGAAGATAGTAATATTATATTATAATATTATTATTATTATTTTAAGATGATAAGATTTTTTAATTTAAAATAAAGTTATATATAATTTTATTTTGAAGATAATTGCATAAGAGTAATAATTAACACAATTTAATTTAAAATTATTATAATTTAAAATAAAATGTGATTTAATTTAAATTTTAAAATAATAGTAATACTGTAATAGTCATCTAAGATTTCAACAAGATTCTAATCATGTTCAGCAGCCATTATATTTTCTAGCAGAAATCAGACTAATATGACAATGGATGAAAAATAGATGAGAAGTAAGATAAGAAAATCGGGGAAATGTTTTCAAAGCATAATACTAAATTACTAGTAGCCAATAAAATGTAGCAACTTCTCCTTTACAGGTTAAAAGCGAATTGAAAAGTGAATTTTCTTAGTACATAGTATTTGATAAATTTGAGATTAAAAAAAATTGATAAATTTTAGTAAATGGAATAAACTAAGCATTGCATTTTTTTAATTAGAGATGCGATAATATTGGTTTTAACCATCTTGTGTTGATTTAAAAAAAAAAAAAAGACAACAACAACAATCTCGGGTTGAGTGAAAGGCAACTTGAATAAGCAATTAGTAGTTAAGGTGCATATGATATTGTTGGTTAATTGATATGTAATTGGTTGAAAAGATTGTTAGAAGACATAGAAAAATAATTTCACATTTTTGTCTAAATTTTTTTCCTTTTTATTCTTATGAAAAAATCGTGTTGTTATATGTTAGGAGAAGAGTGCAATCCTATTTTTATAGTGGAGACGTTTTTTTTTCTATAAGCATAAGATTTGTGTGTTTCAATTTAGACTATTTAAGAATTTTTCTTTTAAATTTTTTTTTTATTTATTATATGTTGTATATTGTTAATTCATGTTGTGTTATTATAGTCTGAAGTTACATTATCATTATTATTTTATTATTTAGTTTGAGGTTGTTATTTTCTTCTCATTTATTTCTTTTATTTTTATTTTATTTTCTAACAGTTCCTTCATTCCTTTTCACCCCTATTTACTTGTTTGTTCATTTTATTAAGAAAATCAGATTAAGAATTCATTTTTAAGTTGATACCTTAATGACCTCAATTGGTGCACGATAGGTTTCCAAGCTTGAATTTAGAAAAAAAACTGCACAGAAGGGTCTGTGTGTGGACTAATTTCACTTTTAGTTGCTAAATAATTTAGTTTATATATGTATTTTTTTACTTTTATTAACAATTTTAATTTTTATTGTCAAACAATAATATTAATTGATAATGTAATATTTACATTGACAAACTAACGACTTGATACTATCAATAAATCTAAGAGAAACACCAACATTTTTAATTCTTCATTTTGTATACATACGAGTTTATGACGTCAAATTAATTTACAATAAAAAAATCTAGCTTGATGTAGCTTGACTTTCTCAAGTGCACTGAACACATAAAATTACTTTGCTTCCTCAAGTTTCTTTAGTTAAAAAAATGATCAGGGTATACTCTTGTTTGATTGCTTAGCAATGCTAGTTTTCATTATGTGTTTCCTCTCTCTGTGTTGATATATAACTAAGACTCAGTTACAAGCTTGCATAAATGAAAGGAAACTTGAGTAAGTTTTATTTATAAATATAAATTACAGATGATAATTTTTTAATTCGAAAAAATTATATTCACTTTTATTTTGCAATAAATGTTTAGTTATTTTTTGTTGAATTAGAATTTAATGCTATTTTTTCAATTAATCATTTCGAAACTAAAATCATGGTTGTTGGAAATTGGAATCTATTACATTGTTTTCCCCAGTTAAAAAAAAAAATAGTGATGGTCAAGAATTGCGGGGTTATTCCATGTGCATGGAGATCAAGAAACCGAAAAAATAGTGAATGCACCCATTTTTTGCCTGCAAATTAGAACGCGTCGCTTGAATTTTGAACGTATAGATTCCCGGCACAACCAATGTCACGTTTTATTCATTTGAAGCCAATTTCACGTTTTATTTATTTGAAGCCTATGCCACGTTTTATTCATTTGAAGCCAATTTCACGTTTTATTTATTTGAAGCCTATGTCACGTTTTTCGTACTTCCATGGAAAAAAGTTATGATTAGGAATAAATTAAATTAATGCATAAAATATTATTTTTATGCATTATTGCACTATCAAATAATCAGAAATTTATATATATACATATATTAAGATAATTATTATACATAAAAATGTGTAACTGAATATATGACAGGATAAAATATTTATACCGTAACCATATTCCAATTTTAACACCTGACTGTGTAATATAAATCTACCAAGTTTTTTTTTAATAATAAGTTTCATAGTCGTGATTGTATAATGTAAGCAACACCAACCTTTTCTTATTATGGACATTAGAGCTTAATTGTGATGACTACACAGTCAATTAATAATATATTATCCTTTTAATGATTTTTAGGATAATTATTATAAGAGGTAATAAATTTATCATATATATATATAATATTTATAATTGGATGAATATAAAAATTTTATAGTCTGTGGATGCATTTTAATTATAAAAATTGTAATAAAACCGAATTTAAAAAATAGTAAATAACAAACCACTTGCTCATAAAAAAAATTGACAAACCACTGGTGCTATTATCCAATAAGAATTAGATTTTCATCTTGATAATTTGTGTAACATTTTAATGCAAACTTTTGTTAGAAAACTATCAAAGTGAAACTCTAGTTCTAATTTTCTTTTTTATTTTGGTAGACCAGTTCTAATTGTTAAATAGCATAAAAAAACACTTAAAAAAATATATCTAAGTTTCGTCCTTTGAGTATTTATTAATTAACTTTGTTATAAAAGTCAACAATGTCTTATCATAGACAGGTAACCAATTATGGTTATGATTAAAATTATTTTTCTTTTTGATTTTTTTTCCTTTGTGGTTGATGATAGGTTCGTATCATATCTTTGTATATAAATGGTTAAGCTGGCACCAACTCCTCACATTGCTCTGAATTTTCTGCATCATATTGCACACAGAGATCGTGATCGAAAATGGCGACGTTGAAGGTTCCTGCACAACTTCCTTCTCCATTGGAAGACAGTGAGCAATTGCGAAAAGCTTTTCAAGGTTACCTTACGACCACTCATTCATTTCTTTCATTTTGTTGACAATTATTTTGTAATTGTTAGATCATCGATCTGTTTTACATTTTTTCGATCTATCTCGTTTGTATTTAAGTCTTTTGGTGTGTCCACGATCTGATTGCGCGGTTTTATTATATATCAACTGTTAATAATTAGATCATGGAATAGATTATTGTGTCTGGTTTATGAAATCACTGTTAGTATTTCTGCTTGACGAGTGCTGGAACGGTGGAACCGCATCCGGTGCAGTTATATTTTTCATACATTCACGCAGTCAGTAAATTGTGACCGTTGGATGAATATCAGACAACTCAGGCCTAGAATAAGTGTTATAAGTTCAATCTACAAGATAGAATACAACTATACAAGCCTTCCGATCTTCATCCAACGGTTACAATTTGCTAACCGCTGGGAATGATGATAGTTCAGATTATTTTTTTTAATTTAAGCTTCATTCTCATGGTTTGGTTGAATAAACTTCCCCATATGTACTCATAGGAGAAAAAAATTAAAAGAAAAAAAAGGAAGCTAAATTAGTATGTAAATCTTGTCTTTTTAAGAACTAAATGGGACGATGTTTGGCACAGCGTTAATGCAGTAATACTAATAGTTAATATTAGTATGTGTGTGTGTTCAGAAGTGCTCAAATAAGTGAAGATAACTATTACAGAAAATCAATACATAGTGAAGTTGGATCTTTGAATAATTCCAAAGTTCTCAAACAAGGAAACTTACTTTGTTCCTTTGTTTTTATCATGGCATGAGGCATTTTTTATTCTCTCATTGCATCAGCATGTTTTGATTGTCCATCCAGTTGTTGTCACTGTGACATATCTTCGCAGGGTGGGGAACGAATGAAGGATTGATAATATCAATCCTGGGTCACAGAAACGCGGCTCAGCGTAAGTTGATTCGTGAAGCTTATAGTACAACCCATGGAGAAGATCTTCTTAAAGATTTAGACAAAGAACTTTCAAGTGACTTTGAGGTCAGTTTAAATCTTTTGATATTTGGCTTATTTATGTAAATCTCACGCTTTTTTCATTTGTCAGAAATTTATCAATTTTCATAGTATCAATCTCAGTGTTCTATATGGATAATATTAATTGAAGGAAATGGATAATTACAGTTATGAAGTTAGTATATTGTCTAATGTTTAATGTTTTGAATATAAAAGCGGGCTGTGATGGTTTGGACATTGGATCCTTCTGAGCGTGATGCCTTTTTAGCAAATGAAGCCACTAAGATGTTGACTTCAAACAATTGGGTCATTTTGGAAATTGCTTCCACTAGATCTTCACTTGACCTCCTAAAGGCAAAACAAGCATATCAAGCCCGTTTCAAAAAGTCCCTTGAAGAAGACGTTGCCTATCATACTAAAGGGGACATCCGCAAGGTAATAAATCCTTAACTTTCTAATGTACTTGTTTATATCTTGATAGAGAAAAGTTGCATATTTGCACATAATATTCAAAGTTTGATGCCTCTGCTTGATGCCATTTCTTCATCAATCAAAATTTTCCAAAGTATATAAACCTTCTCAACTTAAAGGAAAATAAGTGATTCCAAACATGCATTGCATTTAATATAACTATTTTTTTCACAAATTTTTCCCCCTATTATCTGATGAAACTTTGTTTCTGATACGTCAATAACAGCTATTGGTTCCTCTTGTGAGCACATTCCGTTATGAGGGGGATGAGGTGAACATGACATTGGCAAAATCTGAGGCTAAACTGCTTCACCAGAAGATTGCAGAGAAGGCCTACAACGACGAGGACCTGATCAGGATTTTGTCAACAAGGAGTAAAGCACAGTTAACAGCGACACTAAATCAGTACAACAATGAGTTCGGGAATGCCATAAACAAGGTATTGACGTTTTGGCTGTTTATGACTCATTTCTATGTTTTTAACCTAACATCTGCTTTATGCTTGAGTACCTACTGCAGCACTTAAGCTGACATAGTGCTGAATGTATGACCATGTTTTGTTCACTTTAAGAAACGTGATTTGCAGTGATAATCTTGTTTTAGATGAATCAATTGCTACATTTTGAAGGATTATATTCCAGGCTTACTTCAAAACAAAAAAAATAAAATATAAAGACAGGATAGAAATTGTCATCAAGTGATTATAAGATTAATCGATGACTCGTAGTTGAACTGACAATTGGCTTGCGTCTGCAGGATCTGAAAACTGATCCAAAAGATGAATATCTGCAATTATTGAGGGCAGCCATTAAGTGCTTGACTTACCCTGAGAAATATTTTGCAAAAGTCTTGAGGCTGGCTATAAACAAGCTAGGAACTGATGAAGGGGCCCTTACTAGAGTGGTGACAACCAGAGCTGAGGTTGATTTGCAGCGAATTGCTGAGGAATACCAAAGAAGAAACAGCATTCCTCTGGACCGCGCAATAGCCAGTGACACTTCTGGAGACTATCAGAGCATTCTCCTTGCACTGGTTGGACATGAGGATTAAGTTTTCTTTCTTAATCTGTTCAGTTGTCATGGGATTGCTTGTTAGGCTATTTGCTTTTCCTCTTATCATGAATGTGATATTGCTATGGATCTCTGGACAGAGGAATTCAGTGGCTTGCTGTTAACGCTGCTTATGAGGGGTATAAATTATCATGCTGTTTCAGAATAATATGTTTTGAATGTCGAAAATTCAAGACATAGCACTTCACATCTTTATTAAGGATCAATTATATGTTTTAGAATAATAAAATATTTGCTGCGTCTTTTACTACTGTTATTAAGGATCAATTATTCCTACCACCATATCATGACACTTCACATAAAGACGTTCTAGATACAATAAAGGCAACTATAATTGTCTACTTCTCAACAATATATCAGCAAATATACTTCTCAACAATTATCTCATAAAAAGCATAAACCAGATTTCATATTTGCTGATTTTTGAAGATTATCAATGTTCTGTAATAGAGCAAGATTAAGTTTCTTATGTATAGAGAAGCTTACGTGTTGCATTTGTTTTAGCATCTTGATATAGGCCTTGTATTAGGGAGACTTTTGATTTTCTCTAGATGTGGGGTATGCCCCGTTTATTATTGTATCATTTTGGATTTAATATAATTTTCATTTTTTCCAAAAAAAAAGCTAATTATTCTGTATATCAACAATTTCTTATTAAAAAAAATATCTCAACAATTTTATTTATCCAATATATGACTGTGTATATCAACATAAATAAACGTTTGTACCCATTATATGGTAAAGCAAATTATTCTGTGTCGGGGGTTATACCATAAATATACAATGTTGACAATCCAACACACTGATCCTTCCCGTCAAAACACGGAACCTCAGAGGAATTTATAGAACGCACACAGTTAATTGAACGAATTTAGATAATCAAATTTAAACGAGGGCAATGCTGCTTCCTCCACCTGGGGGTCTGCGTGCACCTCTTATATTATCTCTGTTTTCTGCCTTTCCGTCCGCAAATATGTCATTTCCAGCCATTTCTCTAAGTTTAGCTCTGCTCGAAGGTTTTTCCGGTGATCCTGCAGGAGCGTCTCCCTTGAAAATATTATTGCCTGTCATCTCTGCAAACTTCTGGTCATGTATTTTTTTTCTTAATATCTTCTTAACTGGTTCTTCACTGAATGAGAAATTACTTTGGCCACCAGCACGCTGCAACAATAACAAAACTAGGGTCAAATGTAGTCATCAGGAGGAGGGAGAAGGCACGTGAGCTAAAGGAGGAAGCACATGGATCAGAAATGGATGAATATAAAGCTTATTTTAGAGGAAAAAAGAATGTGCCGTTATAGTAAAACAAAAGAGAAACACATCTCTAGTTTCAACAAAAAGTCCTAAGAAGAAAAATGAAACCTAAGAAGAAACCTGACGCGGAAACTACAAAAACATGCAGACAAAGACAAACTGATGGACCTCTTCAAGACAATGAATGTGCAGTTTGGCTCTAACTCAAGATTACACATAACA
Organism: Glycine max; assembly: GCF_000004515.6. NCBI lineage: Eukaryota > Viridiplantae > Streptophyta > Magnoliopsida > Fabales > Fabaceae > Glycine > Glycine max. The sequence goes on from NC_038244.2 coordinate 10,496,048, forward strand.
GGCTCGTGTCTTGGTAAGGAAAGAAACATTTTCTTTATTATTATTTACGTCGAGGGAAGAAACATTAATGAGAGAAAATTTTAACATCCCCAAATAAATGGTATGCTTCCAGAGCTGCAACCGTATTTCTGTTACTATTTACAACCCTTGGGTTATAACTTCATAAAATTAGACAAATTGTTCTGCATTTAAATTTTTCCTTTCAGAAAACCATAAGGTGACATTTTTGCACCACCAAAGGTAAAAATTTCATAATAGCCATGTATATGTTACAAGACGGGATTAGAACAATAAAAATTTCTGTAGACATTCCTCCAACGGGATTAGCACAATAAAATTTCAGTAGACATTCATCCAATATAAATGATTTATATGACTCGTGATTGGTCTTCATGCCTAGAAGATACTTACATTAGAAACTTGTGCAGATGTGCTCACTTTTTGTGGAACAGGTTTTCTTGTGTCTTCACTTTCTTTTGATTCCAAAGTGTGTGCAGCAGCCAGTGAGCGAGGCACAATTTCAGGAGGAGGGGCAAATATATCACTTCCGCTGAGCTCCTTGGTCTTGGCACTTGATGTTTGCTTGTTGATCTTCATGACTGATTCGCTTCGATATGTTCCACTAAGTTCACGCTGCTTTGCTATCTCAGGTAGGGAGGTTGGTTTTTTTGGAGAAATGTTTCCTTCAGTGCTGAATGATATCTGACTGATTCCATTCATTGCTTGCTGAGATGCAATTGCAGGGAAATAAAACAAGAATACTGTTATCACAATGGAGTTGGTATTTAAGAAACAGTCATATTCAATGCTCAAATCTCAAATTGCCTTGGAACAAGGTAACCATCTAGCATACCTGATATACGCGTATGCTTGTTCTGTTTCTTGAATTTGCAGAATTTTCTTCTGATGTGGTATCTTCAGAATTACCCGAAAATATACCACTTCCAGTCATCTCTTTCAATTTATATCCTGAGCAGGGTTTCCTGAGTATCGAGAAGAAGAAAAAGAAAGCAACAAGAAGGGACGGGATTACTCTGATACCATGTAAGAGAAAAACGACAAAAAAAATGATTGGATGCACATGATGGAATTTGACTTCTTTCATTGGGCTGGAAGCCTATTTATATAAACTGCCATAAAGCTATAAGAAGAAAAATAAAGCACGGTAGTTACAATCACAACAGGCCAAAAAATTAACAGAAACATCTAGCCGTGACAGCTAATAACAGAAAGTAAAAGATTAAAAATTAATCCTTTTAACAGTCAAACACATGAAAAGATATGTTTGACAACAAGATTATATAACAGTCAGGGACCTTTTAACTTAACAAGTAGCAAAGATACTATAGTTTAATTTTGATGTACTATCACGTTTTAGTTTTTTACTCTGTTAGCTGAATAAAAATCTCTTTAAATAGTAAATATGATTTTTAAAGTAAGAATTTAATTAGAATATAAATATAGTGTAATTAAGTAATCTTACCCAAGGAATTATCAAATAAGTTTGTTAACTTTTAAAATAACTAGGAATAGAACTATGCATTACATGGTTAAAAAAAAAAACAAAGAAAAAAAGAGTAAAAAAGTGTGTAAAATAAATATGAAAAACTTAAAAAATTGCTCAACTAACACGGAGGGATGACCAGACAATTTTTATAGTGTTATTGATTACTTTGAAAGTCATATGTGAAATTATTTTTAATTATTAGACAGTGTAAAAAATTAAATTCTTATACTTTTATTACATTCTAATTAAATTTTAATTTTAATATTAACAATTAAGAATAAGAGCAATGCTAAATCTTTCTAAAAATTTCCTTAATATTTTGTAAAGAAAGTATTGAATAAAAAATAAATATATTTAATGTTTTGAAAACATAAATTCGATCCATTCAATATTTGTCCTATAAAGTATGCAGAAGAATTTTATTGGAGGACCTAGAATATTCTAGTAATAGAAGTTCCTTCAATTAACTAATTTTAATGCTAAATGAGCATGTAATAATGCTAAATAGTACCAAACATTTTAATGCATTTTTTTTATTAGTCAGATGTTTTAATATAATTGGTTCAAATGTAAATTAAAAAATAAAAGAAATTTGGTAATTAGCCGAAATCATGAGTGATCGATCAGCTGCATGCAGTAATTCCTGCTACACAAATTCGAACCAATAAGCAATTTTCCCAAAAATAATTTCGTGTTGATTGTTCATCATAACGCAATTCTTAAGAGTTTCAAGTTTCAATAACAGGAGACCAATGGTTGGCTTCTCAAAACGTTCCCATAAAAACCGCATAGTGTTTCCAAGATAAAAAAAAAACACTGAATCGGATCACAGAACGAAACAATTAAAAAGTTGGAACAAAAACAAACAATAGCAGATCCAATGCACACTCAATAACCAACACTACGATAGAATTGAAAAAGAAAAGATGATGATAGTATTACTTTTTTGTCAGGCTCTGTGTTTCTTCCGCCGCGGTTAGCTGGCTTCCGCGGAGAACCTCACCGATTTTATCAGAAGGCTGTGAATAGTAGATAAGCAATTTGAGAAACAAACACATTATATATCTTCACAAGAGATTCAATTGAACCAACAAAACCGATGCTTAAATAAAATTTTCTGTAAAATATAAAACAGTTAGTAAATAGAAGTAGTAACCTGGCGAGAGCGGTGGCCAGAGGCTGAGGAATCCGGCGGAGGCTGTTCGGACCATGTTAGGAGATCGGAGGTGGGGGTGTGAGGGTTCCTCCTCTGCATTTTGTTTTGTTTGAGTGAGAGATGAAGTGTGTGTGCGTGAGAGAGAGAAGGTGATTTTATTCACCACACCAGATTTGAAAAAACGTTTCAACGATAACGAACCGAAATAATCACTATCCAATTTCTTTTCTCTTATGATTTTCAACTGCAACTATGCCACCTACAATTTACGAATAATAATATAACAAACTCTCCAGAGGTTGAGTTATGAGTTGTTATGATGACACCTAAAAATGGATACTCGCTCTACATGCTGAACATGTGTCATTCCACTCCCTTATATAACTATTACTTTGAGTAGTAGTTTGAGTATCTTTAAAACAGGGGTGTTTTGTTTTCGATACCTAAGCTTTATATTTTATTTATCTACATTAGTGTCTCGGAATTTTTTATATTTTCAAATATGTATTTGTCCTTTGTGAATTTTCGTTAATTGAGTAGTCAACTCATTCTCAACTGTATCTTTTTTAAAAATAAAAATTAGGTATTACAACCAAAACATTCATATTTTATAAGTATCAAAAAAATTATTTAAGCCTAAATTTTTTTTAAAAACTAATTATTATTGTCATTGCACCACAAATTTTGCATTCCCTTCCTCTTTCTCTTTTATTGGCACGGTAATCCATGAAATATGACTTCTTCGCACAATACTTACAAGATTTTAGTGATTGTCCGTTGTCGAGTTATAATGAAATCTTGTGATAGTCCCATGATTGAGTAGTTAAAAACATCCGATTTTGGCAAGCAAATCAAAAATGACTTCGTGGAGAGCGTTGTCATGTTGAAAGTAGAGGAGACAAAATCAACTTTAACATATGCTTAAGTGGAAAATCACATACTTATGTTGTTAACAATAAAAATAAGAGGATGTAAATATTTACATGAATTAGAATGAATGGATACAACATAGGAAAGATATTAAGTGGGTGAGATAGGACAATCATGATGATAATTAACTTTTTTTTTTTTTAGTTAAGGAGTATCACACCGAAAAAAGAGAAAAAGAAAAGAGTGAAGAATTTACGTGGTGTAATGACGATAATATATTTTTTTTTTTGTTTTAAGCTTAAATATCCTTTTAGTACCTATAAAATATAAGTGGTTTAATTTTGATATTTAACCTATTTTTTGTAACTAAAAAAAATTATTTTTAAAAAATTTATAATCCATGAAAATGATAAGACTATTAAGTCAGTCATCTTTAAGTAACTTAAACTTGATAACATAACACTCCTTAGTTAAGTCATTATAACTATTTTAAAAACAAAAATCTATGGGATACTAAACAAAAACTTAAGTTACCAAAATCAAAACACCCATACTTGCAAGTATTAAAAAATTGTTTATGGATACTACTTTAAACTCTTACCACAAGGCCGATTCCAGTAAGTCATATTAAAAATAATTTTAAATATTAGCAAAAAAAATAAAAATAAACTAGCATAACATTTGTTTAAATATATTTTTTAGTACATAATAATTTTATCTAATTCAAGTAACATTATTACTTATAGAATATACTTGCTTCCTTAAAAATTGGTAGATTTATTTATTTTTATAATAATTATCTTTAAAGTTATATCAATGTTTATTTATGATTAAGTAATAGTATAAAATTATTTTATATTATTAATACTTAATCATTAAATTTGTTTCAAAATATTTTTAGGGATTAAACGTATATTTAACTTTAAATATTTTATATCACTTTCCATATTAGCCTAGAAAAGGATGATAATTTAACTATTTCTATTTTCAAACTATAATTATAGATCCATTATCCGAATTATGCTTAACTAAGACAAAACATTATTTAAGGAGAGAGATTAATTAGAGAGCTTAGAGAGAGAGAGAGAGAGAGAGAACAAATAATCGATCTGTTGTTAATTATGATATTTGACCACTTTATCAACACTTAATAATTGGTGGGTATATCCCTAAATGAGTAGCTTAGACGTTCCCCTCTTAGAGTTAGAGTGACATATCAACACTTACGGCAGTTTCTCTTTCCAGAATTCCGAAAGTTTTGTTTATAAACGTAGCTAACAATTAATTATTCCGTGTTTCTTAATTATCTCCTTCTAGCAATTTAATATTATCTTTTTTTGGGTAAATAAAAACTAAAAATAGTAAATAGATCACTTCAACTCTTTCAGTTACGGCCGCAAAACGCCACAACATTTTCATGACGGTATTTTACTTCCATTTTTTGTGGCTTCTTATCTCATCTTAAGGAAAATATACTCAAGTAACTTTTAATACATACAATGAGGGAACACAAAAAAAAGCAATTAGTTTTAAGTGAATAGAAGTTGACTTTAAAGGTACTTTAATTCGTGTTTGGTGATCCTCTTTTTTCTGACGTTTATACTCAATTAGTATTTATGCATTCTACAACCTCTAAACAGGATTATGCATGTCTGATCTCTTTCTATATGTTTCACTAATGTACACAACTAAAATTTTGGTCTTTAATCCAGTTATCTGTATGAACACGTTTATGAAAAATACTTTTTACTTATGAGTGATTGTCCGCACTAGAAGTGAATGGTAATTATTGGCAAACTTTACCTATTAGCACTAAAAATAAAAGATATTAAATCGATTCGCCACTTTGTAAAAAAAAGTTAGCACCTATTATTTATTAGCGATTACTAATATGTTTAACTTTTTTAAAGTATAAAGACTTTGTTAAAAAATTATAAAAATTTATTTAAATATTATCAAAATTACAAAGGACTATAAAATAATTTAAGCAAGAAGAATCACATGTACAATTTAAAAAGAAAAAAAATGCAATTAGATCGTACTCAAACTTACAAAAAAAGTTGAGATTTTTTACGGGCACAAGTTTTGCGAAAAAAGATAACCCTTGAGGGGGAAAAAACTATCTTAGAGAATCATTTTCCCCAATTTTAGGTTACGTTTTAGTTTGAGGATAAGATAAAGTAGGGTTAAATCTTAGTATCAAATCTAGAGAAACATAACAAGAGACAAAAAAATGTGTTAAAAAAAACAAGAGACAAAAAATATGGAGATTCACAAATCACTATTTATTAATGAGGGATGATCTTGTCTCAAAATATTTCAGGCGGTCATACAGTACTTTAGTATTTGAAAGGGGGTGTATATGCGATTTTTAAACTTGCACACGAAGTATTAAAATTTTTTGTGGCCATAGCTCCCTCCACCAACATGAACTTATGAAGAAGAGGCCATGTGTAATGTGTTGCAATTCATCAGTCATCACCCTAATTAACATTTGTGGTTTGGATGCGCCTACAACAATAACGGCAATGACCCTTCCACTTTTAATTGTCTATCAACCGATCAATTTTGTTTATTAACTAATTGTTAATAACGGAAGAAAAAGGTTTTTTTTCTTCCAATTATTATAGTCGTGAGTTATAGATAATAGATAGATACCCTCATAAATTGAAACCTTAACCACACGAACTATACTATAGTCCTTGGTAAAGAATTCAAGGGATGTTGACGGCAAAGTTGGCAAAAGTTGTTGCATTTAGGTGTTCCACCATATTTATATTTTCATCACTCACATTAATACATGCAATGAATTCAGGGTGGATTTTGAAATATTAAACAAAGGAGAGAAAGAGTCCAGAACGGAAGAAAAATCTTCAATGAACCGCTGTTGGCAATGGAGAGTTGTTATACGATGAAAAGTATTGTTTGTACCTTCAGAGTCTGTTTGGGTAGAAAATTTTAACTAAAGAAAGTAATTTATTAAAAAATTTAAATTTTTGTAATCTAAAATTCATTATTTGGATATTTTTTATGAAGAATTTAAATTTTAGAATTTTAAAACAGAATTTTAAACAACTAAAAATGTGAAATTTCAATTTCCTTCTAAAAAGTGATAAATTGAAATTCTTTCCTTTATAAAATAATCTTCTAAAAGGTTCGCGTATTTTTTTTTATAACCTTCATCCTCCCTTCCACACCTGAAAGTTTTCAAAATTTAGTTTTCGAACTCGCAACCCTTTTCTTACACCGATGATTCTCTTCTTCAAGAAATACTGTTTTGCAAAGCATCGATCAGATATGGACTTAGGGGGACCCGTAGAACTGCATCCACCAATCAAGGGAGCAGCCATCACTGTCTATCACACGGCGGAGGTGCTTGTCGACGCGGAGGGTCTTAGTCGTGGCTTAGTGGTGTACGCCGTCGTGTCCCGATTCTTTTGCGACCATGTCGCATCAGTTCGCTTCTCTCTGAAAGCTTTGAAAGCACACCAATCGTATTTCTCTTCTCTTTGCATTCATTATCTTTCACCCTCACAATTTTAATTTTTTTATCCAAACACAAAATTTTGAAAATAAAAAAATTTCAATTAAAGTATTTAAAATTCTTAAAATTTAATTTTTTTTAGAATTTTAAATTCGCTCATCCAAACACTCTTTGAGAAAATACAGTTTACTACTATAAATTATTTTTCAACATATTATTATAGTATATTTATGAAAAATATACTAATTCATTCATAAATTTTATAATGAAAATAAAGAAACACTTTTTTATATAAGTTACTTTTTTGCAACTTACCTTATAATTTATTAAAATAACTTTAAAACAGCTTATTAATATATCATAAGTTATTTTTATTTGATTTCAAACACTTACACAAGTGTTTATATCATAAGATTTAATGAAACCTTAAAATGTACACTTTTTTTAATATCTCATCTTAAGAAAAAGTGCATAGAAATTAATATTATAGTTTAATCATCTTAAAAAGAGTATATTTGTTTCACTAGTAAAATAAAAGATAAATTTTATAGGATAGTATTTATTAGGTAAATGTTTATTAGATAAATTATAGTAATATTTATAGGATAATCATTTTTCACCCAATTTTACATTTTAGTTTCTTACTCTTTCTTCGATCCCCCTTTTCCTTGGTGTATGGAGGTTTGAGAAGTTTTTTAGCTTTAATGTGAATTGTAAGAATATTGTATCCGTCTTAAGTAAAATAAATTGGTATTCAATTTAAATCAGTTTAAATACAATATCAAATTTAATCTAATAATTAAATTGATTATTCAGTTTTTTGCCTTTAAAAGAAAACAAAAATACATGTTAAACAAACCATCAAGTACTCCAAATTACAAATAGCTAATTAACCAACAAAAAGTACAAACACAAATTAGTATGCCAGAAGATCTAACTGAAAATGGAATGCTTAGGTCCTACTCTAGCACAATCTCCAAAATTTAACTAAGAAATAGATTTTTTGTATTGTAAGTTTCGTATTATTGCCCGAGTAATTCAGTCATACAACATGACCACATGGGAACAATTAAGGCAACGCCAAGGGATGAGGTGAAAGCAGTTCAGGTGGCACAAGAGTAAAGAACATAAGAAAAAATCTTACACAACAGCATGGGAGTTTTTGAAGGCAACAAATTAGCTCCAAGGGCCCTTCTTTCCTGCTATTTTATTGATTAAACAATTTAAATATTAATCATTACATCCAATGGCTACAACATATAAACCAATATCAACTACCTAAGAAGAAAGGGGGAAAACTATACATGATTCATCTTGATCACCTATACACTGCAGAGATTATGCAATGGTTGTGTGCTCGAACTTATTATCAACAATTTTGGCTGTTTTCAACTGTTTGTTAGTCCCCTAGTAAACATTGAATCTTGGAGAATATGGAAAACTCAAAATAAACGTATATAGGATGGACCTTTGTTGGCAAACCTAATTTATGCTCGCAAACAGCCAGCTTGTGATAGACTCGTCAACATCTCAAATGGTATACAGAGTCCATGCAGCAACACTGCTTTAGTGAACTCATTGCTCGATCAATCGAAGCTTCCAATTACCTTCACCATCAATCAGCCGCAATTCCATGGAATGAAATGGTATTAAAGCAGGACGCTGGGGGCAGGAGCAGAGATATTTAGTTTGATCACACATTATTATGGCAAAGATGCATGTCTAAGCCATAAGGTTAGACAAGTTAATAACTGGTTTATCTAGAACTAAAGAAATTAAATAAGTGTACACTCAGAAGGAAATGAGGCAAGCTCAAAACAACTAATTAGTGAATTACTACTCTTAAGTCACTAAATTTACCATGTCCCTTTTTTTTTTCTTTTTCAAATATACTTATATAATCAACTTACTTGTGAGGAAGTAACAACCGTGATTCCCATATCTTTTGCAAGCCCGTATAGGTGTTCTTCAACATCAACACTAGTTGCACTGCCGACAATATTTTTTTAGGAAATGAAACAAGATTAACAATGAATAAGAAACAATAATTTCTCTGAAAAGGAAAAGGCAAAGGCAAATCATACATACTTGGTGCACTCGTCAAGGATACCGAATTTGGGCTCGTGAAAGAACAAGCGTGCCTTACAGAACAGAGTGACCAACGTTAAAAACCATTAAAGAGAATATTCTAAATTATAACAAATGTCTTTAAGGAATTGAAGTCTTTTTAAGGGGCGTGCAGTATGAAACAAAAATATTTAAGAAAATTAAAAAATTCCGTCTAAAATTACAAGAGATTAGATTCACATACCATCCCCAATCTTTGCTGTTCTCCAAGAGAAAGAATGTCTTCCCATTTTAAATTGGCATCCCAGTTGCTACCCTCCCTTTCTAGAAGATAATTCAACCGAACACTCTCTAGGATAACTTTTAACCGTGTGTCCAACAAATTTCTGGTGTCAGCATGCTTTTCACCTGAATTAGCAAGATTATAATTATCAGAGCTAAAATGGAAAAGCAAAATAAATAAAATGCACACTTTAAAACAGTTGGAGAAGAGAACAAGAAATTATTATTGATCTGTAAAAGGAAACTGACCAGAGTAATTTTCCCCAAATAAAAAGTAAGTAACAACAAAAACCTTACCCTAAATCCCAAATAAAATGTAAGCAAAAGAGAAAATTTCAACAATATCAGCATGACCATCATTCTATTGAATTGCCACAACCCTAGAACAACTCAGAAGAAAACTTATTCTCAGCTAGTGGTGATTAATGAAAAGTACTCCTTATGTCCCTAATGATAAGACCCTTTCAACTAATTCATACCCCTTAAAAAAAATAGTTAATTTAGATAATCGCATCAAATATGTCAATTATTTTTTTCTTATCTCTCTTTCCACATAGTTGATTCTCATTAATTTCTGGAGAGAGAATAATTAAGGGTATTTAGGGGGGAAAATAATTAATGCATCTAGAAATTAGAAAAGAGTCTCATAAAAAGGGACAAACAAATTTCTAAAAAGGATTTTATAATTAGGGATAAACTTCAGTTGAGTCAAATACAAAAAGCAGTAAGCTGTAGAGTTAAAAACAAGGTTTTGTTCCAATCCCCTAACCATAAGATAAAGCCTTGTTGAGGACCCCCCCATAGAATAGGGGATATTTCATTTTTGTATTAACATAGTGCAAGAAAGAGTATTTCACTGCATCTAGACTTCCAATTACTCACTTTAAATAGTCCGAAATTATTGGTTAATAGAGAATCAAAGTGGATTTACCAACTTGCTACTAGCTTATGTTAATGTATAGTCAGAAACTTTATTCTTAACCATAATGTCATTTATAAGGCCTGCCTTATTTCTTCCACCCAAGATATTTTTACCTTTCCCATACATCTTCAGTGCTTTAACCTCTGCTTCCTCACGGGAAAGGGGATATATAATTTGATCCCTTAGGGTTCCCAAACATGTATATGGCCGTTGAGGAACATAGAAGATGCCACAACCAGATCCATCCTCTTCATCCACAACTTCAGATGGTCTAGAGAGTCTTCCACTGGCAATTGGCCAGAGTCCTCTAAGAACTCTGAAAATGGAACTTTTTCCACTTCCATTTGGACCTTTACCAAAATTTAAATCACATTAGAATTCCCTCTTCTGAAGGGGCAAAACAAATAAAATAATGACTATACCAACCAGTAACAAGTAGGCTTCCCCCACGCTTAATGTCACATATTAACTCCCTCACCAACATCTTTTGAGCAGGGGTTATGATATCAACTTTTGAGAAGGAAATTACATCACTGGAATGAACATCCCTCATTGGAGGTATAGCACTAACACTCGTGAAATTCTCTGTACAGTAAGAGGTCATATTAGCTCATAACGTGGTGGCCATTAAAGAGAGTTACTGCCATACAAACAGCAAGATATTGATTGATAAGATTGATTATAAAACTAAAGAAGGATAATTAAAATACCAGATTGTGCTGCATCTAGAAGTTCTTCAAGCTCAAAAATACGATTAATTCCACCAGAGAGCTCTACAAACTTTTTATTCAATTCAAGAATATCACCGAAAGCTAAAAAGCTTTGAGAAACAACAGATGCCAAAAACCTCAGTGCATGTGCTAGCTCACCTATTAGTATAGTACTGTCTGAGAGAGGAGAGCAACAAGAGAAATATAAAGAGAGTAAATGATTCAATGGAAATATCTTACCCTGAGTAGTTACTGATGCACGGTCTCCCTTGTGTTCCATGGCATATATTAAGCTCAAGCCCCAAGTCACATTATGTGGAAGTTGCTTTGTGATAAAATCATCCAGGATGCCAAACAGCCACTTCTTTTTTAAAAGGTACTCGGAGTGGGTGAGAAGCTCCCTGAATCTAGACTCGACCATCTGCTCAACATCAAGAGAGTAAAATTTAGAGATTGATGATAACCATAGTTTTAATCTGCTCCTGTTATTAAAAGTAGAGTCATCCAGCCATTATGATAACATAAATAGGAGCTAAAAAGAAAAATAATTTTTTTGAACTTTTCCTGTCAAACTGAAACCCACTTCACACTTCCCCATATTAGAGCCCTACATTATATATAATTTGATCAAACACATAAGCATGTATACAATTTAGGGTATGCTTAATCAACGTGGTGGCAAATGAGAAAGGGGAAAGTTGAGAGCACTGAATGCGGGGATGGAGGTTTTGAGTTTTACTCTTTATTGCTTGGTAAAGGGTGACGATGAACCCCCATCACAATGGTACAGTTGCTGCCTTATGACCAGACAGCCAAGGTTCTAATTGCAGAAACAACCTCTCAACTCATAGTTATAACTCAACCACCCTTTATTGCTTCTGAAAGGATAAAAATACTTTCAACTCTCTCAAGCAACAGGAGTGTCCAAAATTTGAATGGTGGATTGGCACTCTAGTTTCAGTCCTACCACATTTTTTTGTGACAAGCATCAGGTTTCATTTCAACCTTTTCATGTCCTCAAACAAGCACACACTTAAAGAAAATACATTAAACATTGCTAAGTTAGGATGCTCACAGCTTTTTCTCGAGCACCACCCCCAAAGAAAGCAACAGATTCAGCATGAGTACAAAGTCTTTCATGCATGAACCTAGAAAAGCATAAAGAGAAACAGATCAGAATAATTTCAACAGCACAATTTGACTAGTACCTGGATTATTAGCAGACAGTAGAATAGTTTACCTAAATGTTCCTTCAAGTTGTTGTTCTTGACTAATCAAATTACCAAAATCTGGAGTAACAGTTCTTAGAAATCCCAAACCAAGCAACATGTAAGCATAGAGTATGGCAACTCCCCTCCGACCTGTTAACATCTTCATTCTCCAAGTGAACCTTTAGAGTAATGAAAGTACTCAGTAAGTAAATAAAGACAGAGCATGCATCAATATGTTAATTCACCATGTACTAGTAAAATACACCATAGTAACATAATAACTCTATTTTGCAAATGAAGTACTCACCACAAAATATCCACAGATGGCTTTACCATTCCAGTGACCAGTCCTGACAAGTCTGTTGTTAACTTCTCCAAGTCATGAGTTATCCTCTGATCAGCGTCAATGTTTTTGCTTGCCATGTGGAATACCTACAAAGATATGTATGTAATGTGAATTCAGAACCAAGCCCCAGTCATCCGGCATCTGCCTAAATAGCTTAAAAGCACGGAATAATATATTTATTGTTCATAATAATACAACAATAAAGCCTTATCCCACTAGGTGATATTGTTCATAATAATACATCATACTTTTGTCTGTGAAATTAAAACCTAGTCTACGTTCTCAAACTATTGACATGGTCAAATTTGGTATGGGGCATCAATAAGATTCCTGGGATAACATCCCTAGGAAGTTTCAAATTCCTGAGCTAGTTAATTTTTATTTCCCCCCTTTTACGAGAATATGATTTGTGGTTGAATCTAATACTATCAGTCCTCAACAATATCTACCTACTACACCCATTCAATCATTAGTACTCATCCTATATGCCTTTTTCCTCTTAAAAATTGCCAACTTGCCATATATGTATGTGAAGGTAAATGTTGTTATTAACTCAATAGTTGAGAACATTGTGGAACTATGAAGAGGTTAAGGAGCAAAATTGGAAATTGAGTTAAATTTGAAGGGGAAATAGTAGAATGTAATGATAGCAATAAGACTGGGATACAAAATTATTTCAATAAAAGGTTCAACATATCCAAATAAAAAAACAATGTGATTGTGATTCATCAGGAACTAGTAATTATTCAAGCATAGATATGGAGTTAGGGACACAAAAACAAGTTTACAGTATAAAAAAAATAAAAATAAGAGAACCTGAAGAATGAATGAATAGTTTACCTTGTAGAATGCATTGTTTCTTAAGTAGTTCTTGAGTAGATGTTGCGTCAAATGAGTCCGCCCCCCAAGGGCTAGCCTTGCAGTCAAGTGTCTGTAGAACAAGACACAACATTTTAATTTTTAAATTTACTTTTTAAAGACTCTTGTTAGGTCAACCTATTCAAACTTTTTCCCAATTTCAATGCTTTGAACTATAAAAAAATATCTAATATTTTTCATATTTAAGTGCTATCAGTAATTTATGTATAATAAAATATAGAAATCAATGGGATGTAAACTCAACAAAAGGGCATAGTTGAACTACATGACAAGTCATTGTAAATAGGCAACTAATTTAGGATAGAATCTCCTTTTATATATTTAGAATATATTTGCAATTATTCAGAATTTTTTTCCTATTTCCCTCTTTCCCTTGATATGTTTACTTTCCTTATTTTCTTTGATAAGTTTAGCCTATAAAAAGGGATTTGTGCTTGTATTGTAAAACACACTCAGTAATATTCAGTTCCTTTCTTTTCAAGTTCATCTCTTTCAAGTGAAGCATTACATTGGAAGACAGCAGCTGTCATGTATAATCATCAATCATGAACACAAAGAAGATTACCAAGTTTTAGGCTCTGCTTAATAATATTAATAGAGAAACATTTCATAAGCATCTAGGATCAATTTATTGAAGAAAATCATGTATTTATTTTGGAATCATGACTTGATTCTTTGCTCAATAAATTCAATGGTAAATGGTAATATGTCAAATGTCAACAAGTATGGAGATATCCATTCCGGTCACAAAATGAAGATCAAATACCTAATTTCAAACTCCCTCAAAAAATATTCATTCATGGAAGGAAAATTTAGACACAAGTCCAAATACGGATGGATTTTAGCAAAGCTGTTTCCTGTGTTTCATGTGAATGCCAAATTACCTTATAGAAGGTGCAATGAAAGAAGACGCAGCACTTTGAAGAACACTTAAACCAATTAATCGAATAAAGGAAGCTTTATCCTGCTCCAAAACAAGCTTCACAGTAGTACCTGAGAACATAATACCCGGGAATGTTATACAATATACATATCATCTCTCTTAATAATGAAAAGTCAAAGATAAGAAAATACCATTCAGTGATGCAATACGATCTGAGACCCATGTCCTTGAAACAACAAGAAAAACAACAGCAAGTAATCGTGCTCCTTGTTTATCAAATATGGTGGGCACCTGAAAGCATGCAGTACACATAAAAAAAATGCACCTGAGATTTATCGTATTTATGGATTAACTAATGTGCACAACACATCCTTTTAAAAGGATGTGGGCTCATAGTAAGTCATCAAGGAGATAGTGCACAAATGACTGCATAATTTCATTTGTTTCACCGTGTTAGACACTTAACTGCAGACGCATCACTGAAATACAAAAAGATGTAGTAGCCAACATCCTTTTCATTGTAAGTCGTCAAGGAGATAACATAAATGACCATTGTTACCCAAGGGGTCTAGCTCAGTTGGTTGAGTTGTTGTAAACCCCCTAATACCTAAGTTTGATTCATATGGATAAAAAAAATGACCAGAGTTTCATTTGTTTCACCACACTAAACACTTGACAGCAGATGCACCACTGAAATATATGCTTCATGAGTAAACCAATCTTATTGATATTAACTTCTTAAATAGGTGTACTACTGTAATTTGATAGAAATATAAACCATTCATGAGCCTACACCAAACAGCTCACGATTTTGGGACATTCTAACTGATTCAAGTTCAAGGCTTAGACAGGGAAAAGGGAAAAGAAAATAGCATCTAACAATGTATTATAAGATTGATAGTAAGACATTGCAATACCCAAACCTTATACTTTCATATATACTGATAATTCGGTTAAGTACTAGTGTTACAAACAGAAGCAACCCCATTAACAATAAGACTGACAAATAACTTCATAACCCTAATATCTTCCAAAAATAACCAAGTGATCAAGAGTTTGGTAATTGTCGCCCCCATTTTGAAGGATTAAGTTAAATTTAAGCATAACATAAAAGTAGGTCTGTGCATTATTCAATCGTCAAGCCCATAGATCTAGGAAGAAATATTTAGACTTCTAAATTTATAATTAATACAGAAAAATGGCAACACCAAAGATTTTCATAAATAATGTACTCAAGCATATATGAATTAATCAAGAATTCAATATGATGGAAAAGTTGTTCAGTTACTAAAAAATATAAAGCATATCTATTGAAGATACTTACCAATACTTTGCACATGGCAGCTACTCTCATTGGCAATGCCCTTGTATTACCATGAAGTTGGGGTACAGCAGATGGTGAAATATTACGCTTCATAGACGGAGATGATGCTATTATCACTTCTGAAATATCAGATTGTGCCTTTGAATTTAAGAATGCAGAATCCTAGGCAAAGAAACAACAGAAAAAATAGGGAGGCTTTTGTCATCAATATAAAATAATGAACTGTGAAGAAACCAAAAACTCCAGAATCACAAAATATCTAAACCTTTTTGTTCATAGCAAATGCTCGTTGAACAGCCTTGGCATCACTCTGTCTTTTGGTCTCCGAAGCCTTCATCATATCATTCCCCAATTCAGTAGAAGAGTCCTCTCTGGAGTTCAATATTTGAATATTATATTTAATTACAGCTTCAAAGTAAAACACCAATGAGCAGCACAGTAAAGTTCCAACCTTCTATGATGAACACTCCATCCTCCCTCACCATCTAAAGACAAAACCACATCATGGAATGCAACTAATGCTGGACGATGTGATATGGTAATACATGATGTTCCCATAGCCAGAACATTAGCACAAAACCGTTCTTCCATATCAGTTGTGACAGCACTTGTGCACTCATCAAGAATGGCAAATTTAGGCTTATGGTAAAAAAGTCTGGCCATGCCCAATCGTTGTTGCTCACCCAATGAAAGTTCATCACCCCAGTTTACCTCTTTTTCAGGCGGGTACCGATCCAATAGATACTCAAGATCAACCTTTAATACATGTACAAGCAATTCAGATGAATAATAATGATTAAAATGACATATAATCATCATACACTATGCATTAATGTGGCACTGAGATATAGAAGTAGGATTAGATGTGAGTTTCACATTTTTTAATAGCTCCACCATCCTGCTATCTGTAAGTGGCTCAACCTCTTGATCAACAGTAAGAGGGTAAATTAACTGATCACGAAGTGTTCCTACAGCAGTATATGGTCTTTGTGGCACATAAAAGATTTCCTTATTAAGATCAGATCCAACTCCAGGTTTCACAATATGTCCAGATACCAAGGGCCAAAGACCTCCTAAAACCCGGAATAACGAGCTCTTTCCACTGCCATTTGGACCTTCAGCAAAATAATTGTGAATTACGTGTCAAAACAATTAACCATTAGAAATCTTATTTTAAAATTCAATTATACAAGTGAAACATAGTACTTTCAGATTGTCAAATAAAAGCCAAACAGACAAGTATCATAACAATTTTGATTTACTTAATCAATTCCGAAATATATAATTTTCCATTCCCTTCAAATCCACATGCTCATCAGGAGTATAATGACCAACCAGGAGTGAACAGTGAAATTATTTACTATTTTGTTGTTAGTTTACATTTTCTTGAACACATGGATATGTGCTAGTCCATACATTAGAACTGATGAATTGCTGAAGCTGTGAAACAGAACATGGCTTAAGAGGTAGAACTGGTTCAACGATATTACCGCAAGAAGCATCAAGGGAAGTGAGATTTTAACACAGGTGCGTAGCATTAGTGGGCAGAATCTCAACCACTAGACTACAAATTCACTAATTAATTTTATTACAATTATTATTATTCAATTGTATTTGATTGGTGCACATAAAATCAATCATCAATGCAAAAAAAAACTTTTGCTAAAAATAAGCAACACTTATGAACGCAGTCACCTTATTAAACCAGCTAATGATCAACATGGCAAATAACAATTCTGTAAGTTTACAATTAATTTTATCTTCATATTTTCCAATTACATTGTCTTGTTTGCTTGATAAATTAAAAGTTAATACAGTCCTAAAATAACTAGAATAACCTAGAGAATAACAGTTAAAAAATTCAGCAACTAGTAATGACAAATAGTCATTGGTAACCATGGCAGTGGCTGAGGAGAATGCATCAGGGAAAAAGTGGGTAATAGATGACATTGAAAAAAAACAATGCTCATGGATTATTCTGGACAGGTTTCCAACTTGACTGGTACAAGAACAACAAGCACAAAGCCTTATCCCACTAAAAGGGAATACTCAATTTTTATTTCCAATCAGACAACATTCAACAATTACAATGGTGATAATTGTTGTGCATACTTTCATTTGAACTACAAGTAACACAACAATTATCTATTTTTCCTTCATTTTTGCTACAGTTTAGCCTCAATTAAATTAGGAAACAGTTTTATGGAAACTGATGCTGTAATTAAAATTTTAATCCTTTTTTCCTAGTTTCTACTATTTTGTCAAGGTTTTGGAGCACCAATGTCATTCACGATGTCTCACCCAACAAGCTATGCTTGTCCAGCGAGAGTATTTGTGCAGACCAGACCACATGGAAGCTCAAGAGTGAAGAAGTGTCAAGTCATAAGAAGAACTCGCCCAACAAGTAAAGGCCACTAAGTAAAGAAAAGAAATTTAGAATTTCAATTGTTGAAGAATTCGCACAGCGAGTGGAATCACATATGAAGTGTCTTTTGGAATTCGTAAAGAACTCGCCCAGCGATACGTCTCACCCAGTGAGTAGACCGCACTCTAAAGTGACAAGACAAAGGCCTTGGGCCCAGTATAAAAGGAACATTCTTTTGGGGATCAAAGTGGGACATCGACCTAGGGTTGGTGTGCGGAAACTGGAGCTTTCATCAACCTCTATTATCAATTTCCCTTCATTTTTCTCCCTTCCATGTGTAATTTTGAGGCATCTCATGACAATGAGAGGCTAGTTTATTCTTTGTAGGGGAATTGGTGTACTAAGTTTATTCTTTGTAGGGGAATTGGTGTACTAAGTTTACTCTTTTTGGAATCTCATCTAATGAATGTTTCGTCTAGGGATGGAGGGGTGTTTGTTAGTATCATTAGTAATCAACCATATGGACACGTTTCATAGTTAAATTGTCATTGGGAAATGCTTTTTGACTAAATTTGAAAGTGGTAGTGTTATGTCTAGGGATGGAATAACATTTGTTAACCTTGATAAACCTTTGTTCTTGAATCCAAGTGGTTTAGCTTGACTTGCTAAGGGATTAAGAGTTGAGTTAAGCAATTTAGACTATTTCACATGAGGGACATTGGTTAGAGCACTATACTAGGTTAAGGTAGCATTAGACTGAATATTGGATAAAGAAAAACCTTTATAACTACTGAGATTGTTAGTTTAGTGTAGCCAAATCCCCAACACTTCGTTTATTTTTGCATTTAACTCCTTTTTCCCACTAACTATTTGTGTTTTTGGTCACTTTTTATTTGTTCTGTTTTTATTGTTTTTAACCATTTTATCTTAAAAACCAAATTATCCTTTGCCTAGCTGTCGAATTTGTATGAATAGCTGAGTACAAACAAGTCCATATGGATATGATACTCAAACTTTCCATTTTACTACTTTGATACGCTTACGAAGGATTCAACAAATGGCAACCACAAAAATTGCAGAAAACACTCATTTGAAACCATATAGCTTGAATAATGTGTGCCTTTGACATAGAACCTGGTTGAATGCATTAAACTAGGCCCTTGCCAATAAAAAAGAGACAAAGGAAACAAGACAAAAGTTCCATCTACATTGTTGAACTTGGAGTCAATAGTACACAACCCTTACTATACCTCCAGCCATGTAGATACAAGCACAAAGGTGTATGTACCAAAAATATGCATAACCTTTCTAGTTTCTAGACACTATGAATGCACATAATAAAAATTAAGCCCCAAAATGCATGAATAATTTCAACTCCCCCCCCCCCCCCCCAAAAAAAAAAAGAAAAGAAAGGATAATGAAGTAACATCGATTATCAAGGTTGACTCAACCATAAAAAGTAAAATTAGAAACGACCAGCAAGCAGAGAGTTCATATGACTACCTGTAATCAAAAGATTTGATCCTGACTCAACCTTAAGGGTCAGATCATTCACTAATACATTACCGGTGGGGGTCACAACCTGAATTTTAGGAGCAACACCACAATCAAGATATGAAAAACATAAATAGAAGTAAAGATTCATAAATAGCTCAGCAGAATTCACTAGCCTTGACACCATAAAATCCAACATAGTTAGCTTCACTTATGCAATTTCTACTTCCTTGTCTTTGCAGTGAAGATTTCCCATTCTCCAGGCTTAGCTCTCTTGATATGGCCATTAACTCATGAATGCGATCAGCATAACCACTGTAAAACATACAAATAACTAGAGTATTTGTATACAAACAAAACAAACCCTAGAAAGGAATAGCATACAAGGCATGTCCTCTAATATCAACTTCTTAAGGGACAAATGACTGGTCAAATATACCTGAGTCGGTTGAGCCGTCTTGCACTGATAGAAAGAGTTCCTAGAGATTGAAATAGGGAAATAATGACACTAGTATGATATCTTAGATTGCTTAGCATCTCTGCACGCCCTAAAGTTGAACTGTCAGGCCTTAGATGGCCAGAAAAGAAAGGTTCAATGATCAAAATAACAGCAACAGTAGCACCAAGGTACTTCAATAAAAAATCCTGAATCATGCCAAACCACCAATGGTCATGTAGCACTCTATTAATATGTCTAACTAAGGTCCTAAACTTCTGCTGAATATGAGCTTCTTCTCTCTTCTCTCCACCATAAAATGCTATACTTTCCGAGTGAGTCCTTAACCGTGAGTGAAGCTGTCGATACCCTCCTTCCAATTCCTGCTCTCTGGACATAAGTTTACCAAATGCAGGAGAGAAGTTTCGGATAGCAGCCCCAGCTCCGAGTACATAGGCCTGCAAAGGAAACAACAGTTATAAAAAAGACAACAACTCAACTTAAAATTACATCAAACAGGCTCCAGCCATCAGAAACTCAAAAAATTATGAACAGTAGTGGCCAGTGAGAAATCTGTGATACAGTACAGTTTAATGAGAGTTACCAATATCCAGAAGATATATTTAGGGCTTGCATACGAACACAGCCGCCAAGTGTATAGCAGTCCATCAGTGACCGCAGTTAGATCATCCTGTACAATCTCACTCAACTCTGAACAGAACCTTGGCACATCACTGGCAATTCTTTGTTCCGGATTAGTTATACGACCATCAACATGTGATATTTTGTAATACACCATGTTCTGAAATAAAAGTAAATGATAAACAGAAATCTGACATAAAAACTAAATAGAACATTAAACATTTGTTGAGACATGGACTACTCTTCCTATAACCACCAAAAATATGTGCAATAGTGCATGGAATTGTGATTAGCACACTTGCAATTTAATATATATATATTGGATAATTTGGATTCTGGATAGTGATTCTTATTTTGGGAAAAGATTGAGCAGTAGTACAAAGCAACTGGAGGGATAGCTTAATACTGAAATGCTCTATGCTCTAGACAGGACCAGTCCAAGATCCAAAAGCTATGCCCAAAACAAGAACAACTGAACCACAAGACCCCTTTCCCCCTTTTTTATTAATTATTAATAAGTTCAAAGCCATGTACCTAGCTGATTAAGAGTCTGTAACAACAACTATTGTCCTCTTTAAGCAGTATAAGGACACAACAGAACTTAAGGCAAACAGGAAAAGTTTGGAAGCATTGCATATTGAACTTTCATACATTGGAAATAAAGAAGAAAACAGACTAGCCTTATAAATGGGTAAAAACAACTCCGAAAGATTTTAGTTCACAAGTAAATATACAGACACTTCATATGACAGGAGGAATGGATAACAAGCTCAATAAAGACAATCAAATATAGTAAGCTTCTACATACAAATCAACAATATCTACCTCAAAATAGCGAGAATGGATAAGTTTAGTCAATATTTTCCGGAAGTGCAGACTCAAAGTCCCAGTAATGTACTTTGATGTAGACTGCATGGTTGATAAGAGGAAACACAAAAGAATATTTTCTGAAATTAGCCGCAAAAACAATGGCACACGTCGAAGAAAAGCAGCACGAAATAGGAAGCCTTGCACTTTTGCTAGCCTGTTGCTCAAAGTGGTTCGCAGCACCTGCAAATATGTGAAATTTAAATGTCATCGACTATCATTATTATTTATTTCTGGTGAATCAACCAACACATTTTCTTTTCTGATATTCATACATCTGTTTTCATACAAACTTGAACAGTCTACTGTAGTTTTCTATTCAAATAAAAAAATAATAATCTTTTTTCCTCAATTTACTTGACAGTCTACTGTGTCTACACATTGACAGCTTCAGGCATGCAAGTACAGGTTGCATTCTTATGCAATTTTGTACATACATGTCTTAGCAAACTTGTATAAGCATACACAATAATAAAGTCAAATCATATTTAAGATCAGAACCAAGACCATAGCTATAGTCTTGTAAGTTATACCATACAAGTCCTATATTTCACCTTCTAAACCATATAAAGAAACTCAACGGATTTGAGAGGTATCAGGAGTAGTTATTGGTGAAGCAAAAAGGGTTTCAATCTAAGTAAGAATCATGGTAATAGAATCCAAGAGATTCATTAATTTAAGAGAGTGATTCAAAGCATTACACCTTTGTATAACAGAAGTATCAAGTAGCAAACATAGAGATTAAAAGGCAGTTAGCCAGGCAAAAGGCAAAGCTTTTGAATCAAACTTTATGCAAAAAATAGGGAAAGACACAATTACAAGCTTACCTTAGGAAGAGATTTAAACATAGTGAAATACATTAAGAACAAAGATGGAAAAGTTTTGGTAATTAAGCAACAAGTGAAGAAAAGATGGAGGAGCTATCTCTGCATTCAATGAGACTTGGAGAGTTTAAAGGAAGTATTAAAGAGGATGAGTTTTGGTAAAGTAATTCAACTAAATAATATACTACCTAATGAAGTTTAGAATTGTTGTTTTAATCTATTTATTTTTCAAGTTTAAAATTGTTTAGGGGAGAAAGATATTACTTGCCTTATGAGATAATAATGTCCAAAAAATAGAGAGCAATTACCTATACATTCTTTTATGCATTACACCTTCAGTAGTTTCTATGAACCAACAAGCTCCCCCATCCCCTCCAAAGAGAAGAAAAAACACCTAAATAACTCTGACTGTCATTGCAATTCATGAGCATATTGTCTGGTGTATGTCTTCACATCATTTCCAAAGCATGTCCTTATGCTAGTGTATATTTGCATAATTTTTTTGTCATACATTTTAGTTATAGACTTAAAATATGACTGTTCTGTCTGATTACAACCTAGTCCTTTCAAAGTTTCAAGCTTTATAAAGTTCTCTTGGGGAAGCCAACTACACTATTTAAAGAAGAAAATCCTCGTATCCAATCATATAATGAAAAGGGAAAAAAACATAAATATTTTCAACTGCAGTCACATTTATCAGTCCAACTGGTAGAAAATTCCATTATATGCAGAACACACAAGAGTTCAATCCCTCCTGATGATGCATACCAGCAGAAGAACCGTATCTGCTGACTAAAGGTATGCCTCACATGAAACTTCAGGTAAGTCCAAAAAATGAATGACAGGTTGGACAAAAAATCATTTTGATTAATTTCATCTACATAGTGGGTATACATGACATGTTCATGAATGATGCCTCACAAAGTCGGTCATTGACCCCTTAAATACATGAATACATAAAGCAATTGTGCATTGAAATATTGAAGATAAGCACAGATTATAATTATCCATAACAAATAGACTTACCACTATAGAAACTAAAGCTAAAAGGTTTTTTGCACCTAATTGGCCCATCTCAGATAAAAGAATTGCAGCAAGGACTTGAAGTGACTTCAACCCTCCTTTCTTTTGTTTATTTTTTGGTGCAGAAGTTCCTTTCATAACCTCCTCCTTCGTGAGTTCTTTATCATTATTGCACTCATAGGAATCACCTAATAAATCATCTCTATTAACTCTAAACCTTGATTGCACATATGCTGTAGTTCCACCAGCAACTAAGATACCAGTTGCAAGTAGCAAAGTTTTTCTGTCATGGTGCAGAAGGACAATGAATCAACAAGATAATAATTTACATGCAAAACTAGTTCAAGACAGTAGTAATTTTATTAATACCAAACAAAATAGTGTATAATGCAAAACATGATACTACTACTAATATGAAGACTCAAGGCTATAATCGAAGTGGCAAAAATATTTATCAGAAAATGTAAGATAGCAATGTTAAACTCGAGAAGAATACACCAATATTTCATCCAAAAACAATCAACCACAACATACGTTACCCTTAAAGAAGCAGGACCTTAGAGAAATAAATTTTAAGAACAATAAAGAATCAAGAAATTTCTTAACAATAGCTCTATTAGGACAAGTTTTGCTGCTTTTCTGATCTCTAATGATAAGCCTTTAAGCATATGTTTCAGGTGGAAAATCATACCCAAAGAATGCAAGTTTAAGGGTCAACCATTTTTCTTATAATGAAAATTCTTGATAATTACCAATTTCTACAATACTTATTAGATATCTGTTTCTAAGGATTAAAATGTATGTAGAATTAGAAGTCTTGAGATTCCAACACAGGGATTTTTTGATGTAGCATAATCATTATCTTATCCTATATATTCAGTATTTTTTGGATCAAAAGTATTAGTATTGAGCATTGTTGCAAAGGTTTTAAATTGTGGTTGACTGGTTGCAATTACAATTTCAGACAAACCTTGATATTGTGGAAAATTGTAGATAAATGCGGTTGATGCAAATGCAACTGTGGTCACGATGTGGTTCTAAAAAACCCATAAACTTTGACTTTACAGCTGCAATTGCAGTTTTGGACTTTAATTTAAATTTAGAACCTCAACAATTCTTTAAAGGGTCAAACGTTTAAACTTTGAGCATTATGTATTCTATTGCTGACTATGAGAATGTGATCAAATATTCTCTTAAAGCATAAAAAACAAAGTTTAGTTTTAGAGCCATTGCGGAAAGAAAAAAAAATAGTTGATAAAAGCATAAACTTGATGTAGCAGGTCAATAAGAAAACAAATTAAGTGGCAAGTCATCATCAAAATCTAAATGAACTTATCATCACCAAAAACATTCAGAGAAAAAGTTAATATACCTCCTTGAAGCCAGAAAACTCCTGCCATGCTGAGTTAGTTGGAACAGTTGAAGGGAAGACATGGCGGAAGATCAACCTCTCTTTTACCAACAAATGAACGTGTCGCAATTGCTCTTCATATCTTCGGGAGCAACAAAAAATAGCCGAATTTAAAATGCAAAGAAAAATGACAGATCAGCCGCCAGAACAGTAGGAATTTTCAATCTCAAGGCAAAGGGGCATGCTTTTAGATGCACTATGCTCGTTTACTCACAATCAGATTATTGAGGTTCCCACATACATGTCACACCATATGCACATATTTGTGAGCATCGTGTTTCAGTTCAAGATACCAAACAATGACCTCATCACATCAAACGCATAATTAAATAACAGCCATGCAACCAGGTATCTTTTAAATCAGATATCACTCATCATTAAGTGTAACTAAACTAATTAAAATATACGCAAACAAATTTCCTCAAAGTCAAAATATTACAAATACTATGATAAAACTCTCCATTTGTCCATAGCAGATCCCAAATGTGTAAAAATCCCTAACAGTAGCTAACCTTCAAGGTCGAAAACGTTAACCATGCTTTTCCAATCCAACGCGTCTAAAGGTTCGGAAGAGAACATATTTGCTACAAAATAGAATATTCTACTTCAACAACAGCGAGCATCTTCGATTGTTCGTGAAAGTAAGTCCACAGCAGCGATCAGAATAACGTCTCAGATTCTGCAATAACATCATTGATCAACGCAAAAGCTCGACAAGCGCATCCGAAGTTGTATACAATAGAGAAATCGTTTTTCACATAATCGAATACAAGTCATACAAACCTAATATATAGTTGATAATTCATCCTCACTCGGTGCCTGAAGCTGGGAACGAAGAAGGAACACGAAAATTGATCACACGCAGCTTTGCTCAAACAACAAGTGAGTCACCACCACTGGTATTGAATAGAATAGAAAAGGAGGTTTAGGAGGTACGTGTTTGGTTGCGCGAAATATATATCTAGTTAAGTATAAGATAATAACATGACTGATACAAAAAAAAAAAAAAAAAAAAGACGAACAAGGTAGAACCTAACCGAATAGAAGAGAGAATTGGTGAGATATGTGAAGATAGGAGCGAGCGAGCGAGGGATTAGAGTGTGGAACGCAAGACACCGACGTGTTCCACACGGGTGGTCTTCTTCTCTACCCACCATGGCCAGTGACAAATCGGGTCGGATTTCATTTTTTTTTTTACTATATTATTAATACCAAGTATTTACAATTTACTGGGTTTTTTTTTTTCAACTTATTGGTGGTCAGATTCGAATCTATATTATAATTTTATTTGCTTAAAAAATATGTGTTTAATTCACATATTCAAACCTCTAACGGTCATATATGTCAAATCCTAAAATAAAATGGTATCTACCAATAAATTAAAATTATAAAAAAGATAATATAAGATTAAAGTTAACTTGTTTCTGAACTCAGGAAGAAAACTTTTTTTTAAATGATGTAAGAATATGTAGCATATTAAAAATGTATACCTAATTCACCTATTCAAATCTCTAACTACCTCAAACATAATTCAAAAACATGTGTCAATGACAATTTAGGTTATAATAAAGGGTATACTTGAAGTGCACTTGCTCTTAAAAAATGTGTGTCTATATTTAAAAAAAATGTTTTGAAATTTAACAATGAGACAAGTTTTAAAAGAAAAATCAAAGCAAAGTTATGTTAATATTTTTTAAAGATGTTATATTATAAAATAACCTTTTTAAAATTTAAACAAACAAAATTTCATTTTAAAACAATCACATTTCAATTTTTTGAGTAACAATTATTATTATTTTTGTTCCTTTTTATTTCTTTATTTTGAAATATAATATATAGATTACAAATATTATTAATATATTCATTTATATTGAAATTATTTTTACTTTTTATACAGCATGGCATTATTACTATTTTCATCTATAATAAGTGTATGAAATGTTTAAAAACTAAATATATTAAAAGTGATAAATAATATTATCTCATATTTATAAAAAGAATAAATAAAGAACAAAATTTTATTTTAAAAGTATGTATAAAACCAAATAGTCTTACCTAAGAATTTATGGATCGATGGAACACGCACCAAGCCGAAGGCCAACCCGTTTCTAACTTTTTAAGGACATTGATTGGAAGAAATCACCCAACCTATTCAATTCAAACGGTATTACTGTTAGGCCTGCGCATTTCATGACTTCATAAGCAGTGGAGTAATGAATGAAGACACTATTTCGAATTGGATTTAGAAAAAATATTGTTTTCAAAGTATTTAAAAATGAGTTTGGAATTGGATTAGTGCTAAGCTTGATTGAAATGAAACAAATAAAAATTGATAGTACTGAATTTAGAAATATTGAGAACCAGTGTGTAACAATGGATAAAAATACATTGCTGGAGATACAATAATTTGGGATTTAAAATAATAATAATAATAATATAATAGTTGAGATAGGCATGCCAATTGCTAAAAGAAAATAGAAATAGACAGTGGGTTTGGTTATAGGCTTATTAGATATCACGGCAACTATTCAAAATGAAAATTAGCAAGCATGCACGTAACCGGGCTTGTCCCACTCCATTCGATACTTTCTTCGCACCTCTTATTTACTATTAGCTTAAAATGTTGGTTAAATAGTGAAATTCTTTACATGTTTGATGTGATGATAAATTAATTTTTGAAAGATAAAAAATATAAATTTATTTTATGATAAATTGATTTGTAAATACATAAAAAAATATGATAAATTAATTCTGTTATTAAATTTATAAGTCTATTTTATCATTAAATTATAAAATTTAATATTTAATAATCAATTTGATAATAAATTATATTTTTTTAATATCAATTTGACCTTAAATAATAAAATTTAAAAATCAATTTATTATTAAAATATGTGCAAGACTTTTTATCACACTTTTATTCATTTAGGAACTAAATTTAAATTTTTTAATTTTTCAAAGCCTCACACAAATCATCAAGTTGTGCGGGCATGGATTGCAGATACAGGAAGAACATATCGTTAAGGTAGTGTAGAGGAATAAAGCATTTTGTAAACACTGCATTATGCAACAATTACTCCACTTGAGGGGGAGATGTGTTGGGTTACAAGTGTGAAGTGAAATCCCACATCGGGTAGAAGTGGAAAGGTTGAACACCATATAAGTGAGGAGAAAACCCATAAACCTGAGCCTTAATGTTTTGGGTTAAAGTGTGGTGTCGGGTCTCCTTATGTGGTGACCTCCTTATGTGGTGACCCCTGATCCACAGGGCAAGTACCGCAAGTACCGCACGTGGCAATTACTCCAGTGATAACAAACAAAGAATCTTATCCCACAGACACCGTTAGGTTTAAAAACCAAATTCTATTATATTCCAAGTTGATGTATTCAGTAATTTATTATTCAATTAACACATGTTTGAACTGGCTTATTTGAAAAATAAACTTTTTTAACAGATTTTTAAAAGAATTTAAAGAACATAGTTATTTTCTAAATTAGAAACCCATCATCAGAATGGCTGAAAGAAACTATGGCCCAACTTAATCAGGCAAACTGCAATCAAAATAATTGTGGAAACGGACTGAGAAAACTTAAAACACAAAGGGTTTATATACACAAACCTCGGGGGATAAAAAAAAAAAAACTTCACATCCTCCAAACGCTATGTAGTTCTCCAAACTTGAAATCTTCAATTTTTACACTTAACAAGAAAAATGGGGAGAACAAATATGGAACATGGAAAACTTTCTATAAAATATCAACCTCAAATAATAGTAAGACCAAAAACTCAGTCATCACTTTCAACCCGCCACTTACTACAACGAGCGACTTAGAATTTTCTCTTTTAAAGCCAACAAAGCATGTAGAGTTTGAATAGTCGCAGCAGCCAACCCTGCTTCACTCATGCTGGAGAGAACAATTGCAACAAATGTAAGGATTACTATGTCAAGGTTCTTCTTCCGCAAGCTGCACATTGTATCCATGTTTTATATCTGGAGGAAACCTTTGAAGATTAGGCATTACACCACTTGCAAAAAATTTCCATATATAATATTGCATTTTGCATCTTGATTCAGTAATTGAAAACAATGTGATTTAACAAGATTAAGCGTGCAGTTGTTTTTGTAAGCAATATTTCCAACAATTATTCTTTTCTTTTTAAATCCGGGTCCAACCTATTCAATCAAATTTACTCGTTTGCATGAGTATAAATCACAGCTTGTCTGACTAACCATATAAAGGCCAATATTCTGAACTATTCAATGGTTTTATGAGACAAGTACCAAGGCAAGTACAGGATGTCTGGCTTATAGCACAAGCATTCAGCTGATGATCAGCGTTCAGAAGGGTAGCCAGGTGATGGTACAAACAAGGAAAGGCTAGTTACTCAAGTAAAAGAGTCATAAAGAGTTTGCCTCAATTTGTCCACTATAATAACTAGACCACAAAATCCAGAGTCACGTAGGACCTATTTTTTTCAAGAAGTCTAAAGTCTAAACTAAAGCTGAGATACAGATTATATACTACACACGAACCCAACATTGAAGATAAATCTCCACCGTATACAAATTTTAGCAATCTGATAAATTCGACGTTACTGTATTAGTTTTTTTCCAAATAGACAGTTGGTGTTCCTTTCAGGTGGGGACAATATCATCTACAAGAATTTGCATATCTATATTTCAAGTTTGATAGGACCTATTCTTTTTTGCCTTTTACTTTAAAATGCAAACTCTTTGGTATATTAGCCAATTCTAGTCCCCCAAATCAAATACGCACAATCACAAGCACAAAGTACAATCACATAATAATGGAAATTATTAATACAGCATATGAATAGGAAATTTATAGTGAAAATACCTTTCATTGAAGGTTTGTCATAATCTTTCCTCTGATCATCATTATTCCAATCACCATCGTCGTCATCACCCATGTCATCCCGTCCATCATTTCCTATATCACTTTCACTAGCTGTCTCCCATTCCGAATCATCAGTCTCTGGGCCATACATATCACCACCATCACCCTGACTATGGACCCCACCATGCTTAATAGCTGCCTCTCGAAATAACCAAGCAGAACGCATCTGCTTCTTAACCAAACGCTCAGCATAATCTGGAACTTTATTTTGCCTCAGTGAGAGATCAGGATCATTTGACTGAGAGCACTCATTTATAAATAAAATAGCATCCAATAAACTCTCTTTCGCTAATCCAAGCATGTCATAAGCTTGTGCTCGTCTCCAGAGGCTTTTGGCATGACGATTGACAGGTCTATGGAGACATAGTGCACGGGTAGCATCACTTATGGCAGCCAAAGGTTGTTGCAGCAAAAGATGGCATTGAGCACGATTACTATATAGAACAACTCTCTCCTTCCTGGATCTCATAGGACACAATGCCAATGCTTCAGAGTATTTTGATGCAGCTCCAGCAATATTTCCAGATGAGAACAGGGAATTTCCTTCAAGCTTGACAACCAGCGCTGCAGCCTGCTTAATATGCAGATCTTCCTTGGGCATATTCTTTTCCCATTTTAATCTCTGCTTTGAATCTAATATATCCTCAATCTGTTCTTTAGTGTGACTACTAATTGAGCTTCGTCCTGACCCTTGAGACTGGATGCACTCTTGAAAAACATTAAGGATTGAATCACCAAGCTTTTTATGATCACCCAGAGTTGTAATCTCAGCAAGGTCAACTAATACAGGCACCACTTTATCAATCACCTACATAATATATGCCAAGGCCTTATCAAACACAGAAATCAATTTAAAATATTCAAATGATGTAAACTCAGTCATAATCTCTAGCAATTGGTGCTTGCATAAATGAAAGCATCAGGCAATTAAGGGGAAATTTAAAAATGAGTAATTCTTTGGACACAATGTATTGTTAATATGCATCTAGTTTACACTTTACAAATTCATTGGTGTCTTAACAAGGACCAACCACCTTCCTTTGGGGACACTGATGAAGGGAAGTAATAACTAGTTTTAAGTAAGTAGCCTGCACTTGACCACAATCTTGAAATACTATTCCCAACAGCAATATCTTTAGATGTTCAAATGAAACTGCTACACAGAACAAAATACTTAGCTAAAACTATTTTTTATTTCCTTCTCAACAGGCTACCATTCTTGTATTCAGAAATCATCTCATCCATTAGTTTTCCCTCATCAGACCTCAACTATCAATGAAATTTGCAGGTGAAATTTGAGAAATTGAAAAACTTTTTGAACCAAGGAGAAATGAAAATAAGAGGCAAGCAGTGTGATAAATCTCAAGGTGAAGGTCCATGCCTAATAAAAGTGCTTGAGATTATGCGTAACGGCTGTTCTTACTTTCATTTTTCATTAATTGAAGTTAGTTTAAGGCAAAAGATTCAACTTTCACATGTTTATCAGAGCATTCTTTCCCAGCCAATCAGTAGTATTCCTTAATCCTTAGTTCATCAGTGCAAACAAACTCAACAGATGTGAAGTAACAGAACCAGATGTCAATGCAAAGTTGTGGAAGTTTTACCTTGTGACATGTATTGGGATCTTGAAGCAGCCATAGAAGGCAATCAATAGCCATATACTGCCAATCATCCGAAGACCGAGCAATATTACACAATGCATCAATAATACCAGGGCAACTGGCAACAGGTCCCCTACCAAGCTTTTGATGACAAATTGTTCTTAATAAACCAATACCGGCTGGTGAATTTTCATTAACAAGTCCACCCCACATACCAGGTAGTTTTATCAGAAATTCGGGTTTGCATATGGTAGGAAGAAATTCATGTTTAAAAGCAAAACAATTAATTAGCTGAAGGGACCAACACTGCAACTGACTAGCCCATTCCTCAGCCTTCCTGGACTCCATTTCAACGCCACCCATGCCACGTGTAAGAAGATCACAATGATAACTGAGCCTTCTATCAACATATTGGTAAAAGTGTGAATAAACTATTTCCAGGGAACTCATTGCCAATTGGATGGAGAGCTCAAGAATTTCACCATGACTTGCTATGGCAGGAAAAGTGCTGGCATATGTAGCTAAGTGTCCCAATGCTCTAACTGCCACCCTCTGCTCAACCCAAGTTAATCTACCTCGTAAAAGCTCAACCAAAGGAGGAATGACCCCAGCATGCACGGCACTTTCTGCAAATTCTTCCATATTCATTGTGTAGGAACCGATGATATGAGCAGCATAATAAGGAATATATATATTTTGGTCATGAGAAAGCCAACGCCGGTTCTTCAGTCCCTTCCATATGAGAGCAGACATGCATTCAAATATTCCTAGCTCGATGAATTCAGGGTCATTTGGATGTGCCATAGCCGTGTTCCAAAGGCCACTGATAGGGAGAACCTGACCATCTTCATCTTGACACGGTAGTTCTCTAAAGAATTTCAGTACACTTGCTCTGCGCTTGCTTGGATTCCCTTCCTTCATGACACAAAAGAAGCATCCCGGGTACGGACAGTCTGATGAAACTTTATCCATGCTTGATAAATTAGAACAACAACCTCATAGATCAATAAATCAATTCCTCATCAGGTAGCTGAAGCAAGAAAACCACTTCAAAACTGCACACATGTCATATATTAGATCAGTAATCATCACCCAAAAGACCAATTCATCTGTAGTTCCCTAAACAACATTAGATTCTCAGAAAGAAAAACTAAAATAAAATAATAATGCAAAGCATCGATTCTTTTCACAACCATTTTCCATGCTCTAATAAAAATATCCAACCCATTGCAAAACCTTCACGGACGAGTCCAAATGACATCAAAATACAACCATAAATCATACAAAAAAAATTACAAGTCAAAATTTAGTTTTGCATTTTTAAGTGATAGCAAAAAACTGACTTTCAACATTTATTTTTTTCCTTTTCCATCTGAAATAGTAAGGGTAAAGAAACAGTGGTTGCTGAAACAGAACAAACCCTTAAATATTCTCGCATGAAAAGTCAAACCCAGAGTGAATCACGGAAAGAGATAGGGTAAGAAGAGAATCATACTACCTAGCTAGTACCTACAAAAACCAGTCACAGTATCAACATTCCCACATAAGTCAACCAAATTCTCTAAAAAAAAACCTATTTTGTCTTTGTCGTTTTGCAGAATCGATTACGCAGTAGAAACAACCGGTTTTTCCGGTGGCCACAATCGACTCTATTCTACCATGCACGAAAAAAAAAAAGAAAAAAAAGTGGGTGATAAGATTACCCTCCGTTGCTAAACGGTCTTCTGACAGCAACAGGAAAATAAAAGTAGAACGCTACACAGTGCTGTGAAGTTGCAACGGTGAGGAGAAAGAGTGTGGTGGTTACAGTGAAGCGTCGTTTAAGGCGGAGATCGGCGATGGTTGTAAACGACAGATCCAAACTCGTCGTGGTGGGTTACAACTTTCGACCGTTACATGTCGGAATTCACGTGCTCCTCGGATGCTGTGAATTTTTGGCACTCACGCTTTTCTCACAGCACCGTCATCTTTGATCTAGGTTAAAATAGCAGAGAGAGAGAGAGGAAAAAGAGAGTGAGCAACCGAGAAGGAAGACAACGGAATAATGCTGGGGTTCTACTGCACACTGTACTGTTCAACTATAAATTTTAAATTATTGGTATTATTTTATTTTCTGGTACTTATTTTATTCTTTGGTGGAGGGAGGGAGAACTAAATAGAAATGAAAAGAAATAAATATTAATGTAATCTTACCACATTAATGTAATATTAGTTTTTTTTTATTATTAGAACAATGTTTACTGGTAGTGCTTACATTACTATCATCTCACCATTCACCAACAAAAATTTATATATTATGATTACGTGAAAGGAAATATATATTTTTGTAATCTCTTATTTAATTAAAAAATCTGAAAGATTTGATCCTGCTTTATTATCACAGTATAAATAAATAAAAATACTATCACAATGAATAATTAACCCAACAATGAATAAGTCAACAAGTATAATAAAAAAAGTCAATAACTTATCACGATGAATAGGCCAATTATGCATTTATTTTGTTGATTTTTTTTATGAGATTTATTTTGTTGATAGTTAGGCCCACAATGCAAAGTTAAATTTATTTCGGTAGTATAAAATTTAAGTCTTGAAAATTAGTTTTTAAAAATTTAGTTAATTAACAATAAATTTTCAGTCCTAAAAGATAAAAATATTCATGCAAATTCATCATTAACAAAATCAATAAATATTTTATAATAATAATAAAAAAATAATCATATTCATGAAATTTTTGGGTTTATCTTTACATGATAAATTTGAGAAGGTAAAGATTCATTTTAATTTCTAAAGTTTTTTTTTAAAATAGTATTAATTTGTTTTCTTGATCATACAAATTTTATTAGTTTTTTTGTAAAAAATAATACACAAAAATACTGCCATTATTATTTTTTATTGTGAATAAAATTTAGTGTACTAATAATTGAAGATGGTATTACTTTATTGCCATTTAACCATCAATTATATAAAAAATGGAGTCAAAATGATTCCTCATCCGTGTCTATGATTATAAGAACTGCTCTAATGTTGTTAATTTTTATAATTAAATAACTATATGTAAGTGTGTATGTAATTAAAGTCTCAACTTATTTAAAGAACATGTTTGAAAAGTTTTTTTAAAAAAGTTAGTTAGTATTATTAAAAAAACAATAAAATAGTTAAATAATCATTTTTAAAATAAATTAAACTGTATATGCATTGAATTTAAAAACCTCATTAAAAAATGATAATTAACCCGATTTATTTTTAAGAAATAAAACTCACATCATTTGATTAAGGATAGGTTGAAGTACAAATAGAGAAATATGATTATAAACGTGAGAGCTAACATGAAATTTTGATGCTCTTGTAATTTTATGAGCAATAAAATTGGTTTGCCTTTTAATAAAACTCACACTAGTTTGAAAAAACAAGTGATTTTATCCTACATTTAATTAATATTACATGAAAATCATTGAAACTCTTCTTTTCCGAAATGATAATTAATCCGAATTTATTTACACAAATGTCATACGCAATTAAGGTGACATAATTTCCGTGGCAAATTCTCAATTTTACTTGTTTTGTAGCTTACATATTTATATTTATCTTTCCTATCAAAACATACATCTAAAATACTAACGAGTTGAATTGGTATTTTTTATGGGGAAAAAAATTGGGTACTAACACAACAATACTTCTTTTTCTTTCTTTATTTCCCTCGTACGTTCCGCTATTTGTATGGGTTGTGTTTCGGCGTGACCCCATCAATGGGGCCAATGGCGCACTTGCTTATAATTTTGAAGTGCATGGGACATAGGCCAATAACATTTAAACCCATGCGTAGTGACAGTTCAAAAAGTGAAAGAGTTGAATGACCCACTTCACATTATTCTTTATGAAGGATTAATATTAATTAATAGCACAGTTGAATAAATTATTGTTTTTTTATAAATCACAAGCATGTTTATTGACTGCAATCATGTTCAAATAAGTAAATCCCCTAGTTAACTTGGAATAACCTCGTACATATTTTATGATAAATTATACTTTATCCAAACATGTAGTGCTATATAAGAATTTCAAAAAATTATACACTTTTTTTTTCTTACCAAAAATTACACACCATTTAAGTTAAGCCATATAAATATTTATTGTAAATCATCATTCAAGAAATGAAAAATTAAAATTAGAATTAATTAAGTTTTTAGTTTTTCAAATTTTTATATTATAATTTTTAGTTTCTTAAAATTGTTTTGATAACTTTTAGTCCTTAATTAATTGTCTGTCAAGGTTTTTAGTTATTTCAATTTTATTTTTGCCTATTTTTAGTCCCTAATTTATTTTTGTTATTCAAAATCAGTCTCAAATATAAAATTAAACAAGAAACTATAAATTAACAAAATAATGAATAATTTTAAGGAATAAAAATAAACGAGAAATAAAATTAACTAATTTTTTTAAAAATGACTAAAAATCCTAACAGGAAATTGACAAATAACTAAAGGTTATAAAAAAAAAGACATTAAAAATTGAAATCCAATAAAATTAAGAAAATAGAAACATAATTAACTCAAAATTATAAATGACAAAATTATTAAAAAAATTAAGATGATAAAGTTTTAATTGATTGTGAAAATCAAGTATATTATCACCAATAGTATTAATAAAATTGCCCAACAACTATTTACTCTTCCACGTGTCACAACCTAACTTCTTTTGTCACATTTTATTGTTTCCTGTCCTACGGTCCAGTTATTTTTAATTTGTATGTATTATACTCTCTTGTTTTATCACCATGCAAATTCGACAGCAAAAACAATTTTTTT
The DNA here is from genome assembly GCF_000004515.6 of Glycine max. Lineage (NCBI taxonomy): Eukaryota > Viridiplantae > Streptophyta > Magnoliopsida > Fabales > Fabaceae > Glycine > Glycine max. Next base: position 10,532,080 of record NC_038244.2, read on the forward strand.
CTGTCACTTCCAACTAGTTTTGGTACAAATTTATTTAATTTTTTTAAAAAAATAAAACACAAAATTAATCAGCAATTTTTTTTACTTCTCTCTATTACTCTCACTTTCTATTTTTTAAAAACCCTGCAACTGCAGGGGTCCCATTCTAGTTTTTATTAATAACCTATATTGTCATGTATATATGGCTTTATTTTGATGCAAGGTTAGATATAAAAATAAATAAATAAAATTATGGTCCTAATTAATCATAATATATTTTACACAATCCAATAAGCCTGATATATTATTAATCAATCAAAATTATTAAGACAACATTCAAAACGACGAATTGAATAAAAAAAACCTGAAGAAAAAAACTATTAGGGTTGAACTACTAGTGAGAATTTAAATAATATGGTGGAAAACATAAATTCTAATTTTAGTGCGACTACCATGCATAAAAAATAATAATTTTCGTCATATAGAATAAAAAAATGAAGAATTTTTTTTTTTTGTAAGATGTATCTTCAATGACAGATGCGAATAAACATAACGAATGCTAACTATATTATGTATCACCTATATTTTAATATATTGTAAAAGTTTAAATATTTTTCAATATATTTCTTTCTATTTTTTATCTTACAGAATAATAGAAAATAATATATTTACATTTTCATCTAATTATAAGTTTATAACGTATTATCATGATGTCTAAAATGAAATAATTGTATGCAATAACTTCTCATTGAAAATATGTCAAATTAAATCGTAATTTTACAGTTTTGGAATTTTCTTTTTCCCTGAATTATTGCAGGAACAATCAATGCTTAGGGAACCATGAGTCATATCTGCTTTGGTTTTTTTTGGTCGAAGGTTAGTGATAAACCTAGATGACTAGAATAGATCCTATGCTCTTCACACTTCACGTTTCTGTCTCTGGGCCTTCGGGTAGGATAACTAAACAAACAAACAAAAAAGACAGACAGTAAGGTAAACTAAATATATGCATTTATTTAATAGTATTAATTAATAATCTTTTCATATTTTTTAATTGAACTTCTTTTATTCGAATTTATAAACCATTAAATGTAATGGTTTTTTTATTTGACAAATTCAATATTTTTAAAATTAATTAAAATAACCAAAATTTGATTCACATTATATTAAAATAAGCTAAATAAGATGTTAATAATGAGTAATTATATATATATATATATATATATATATATATATATTATTAAGATTATAAATATTTCATCTAAAACATAGTTAATTAAATGATGATTAGGTACACCTTTTTTTAATACGGATAACTAAGCCCGAAAACAAGGTATATGTATTAGATTATTAAGATTATAAATAGTCAATATTAATTTTATTTTCAATAATTTGATATGTGATTAAGATTGATTTAGATGAGAAGAAAAAGAAATTTCCTGTAACATTTGTAATTTTACCATTTTAATAAATATTAGGTTTGTACCGTTCACGAAAATAAAAAATGTAATAATATCCGATGATTTGGGTATGATTACGCTGCATAACAAAATATGGTTTTGCTACACATAAGGCTTCTGTGCAGCGTTATTTAAACGGACCGGTCCGGCCGGTCTAACCGGGAATCGAAGACCGGTGCTTACATCATCAATCCGGTATTAACCCGAAAAAGCCGGTGTGAGTGCCAGGGTTGGACCGCTTCCAAATAAAGATTATCGCATTAAATTTTGATTTCACCAACACCTTTTAGTGCTCCAAAGTCTTAAACAGTTGTCTCACTTTTTCTCTCTCAACTGCTATCCTGCATTTTTTGTTCCCCAAATTTCTAAGTCTCAAAAAGCATCAATTACTTTTTATCTCTCAGTTCAAGCTTCAACATGTTAAACATTTCTCACCTACAAAATCTATTTCAAACATTCAATATCCTCGGTTCGACCAAAATATACGTAAAATATAAAATTAAAAAAATGTACAAAACAAAGACAGTCCTACATGTAATTTCAGTAGATTTGTAAAATTAAAAATATGTACAAAATAAAGACAGTGAATACCTGCATATAATTTCTATACATGCTAATTTTTTCACGTTACAATTTTTTGATTAAACATAAGCTAAAATTATAACTTGTTGAATATATATATATATATATATATATATATGTATATATATATAATTCACGTTAATGTTTGGAATTTAGAAATAAAATTAGTTATATATTTAAATAGTTTATTATGACAATATAATTTATTTGTTAATTTTAAATTTATTTATTATTTGAGATATTATATATTTTGTCATGAAAATATATTTTAAATTTAAAATACGAATTAATCAGTCAATTTATATTAATTATATATATAATTTAATTTTTAATACGCACGGGATGAAATTAATTAAATTAAGAACCAATTTGATGACTGACTTATGAACCCAATATTTGGGCTACTCCATGACCGAATTGATTTTCGCACCACTACTTCTATGAGCGTTGTTGCAAATCTTTCTCTTTCGATCAGATTGACCCTACCTACCCTATCAATTGGGTCAGTCTCTCCTTCGGTCCACAGTCCATACACAATTCATATAGATACAACATAGTCTTTAAGCAGTGGGTTTTATTCACTATGAACTATATAGTCTATAGACCATAGAATCCAACTGTTATAACTCATTAACTTGTAATATAAGTGTTTGTACCCAAAAAAATAAAAACTTTTAACATAAGCGACTATAGTCACTATACAGTTCTCAAACCCACGAAGCTGGTGATCTCCCAGTAAATAAATCGAAATAAATATTTGAAATTGAGACCGGTATCATCTTAATTCTTGATATTTATGATTTGTTACTATTTTTATTGTTTTTCGAGAGGAAATTTTTATAACTTGTTATTATTAATGTAATTTTTAAGGGAATTATTATAACTCACTTAACGGAGAATGAGTAAAAAGTTACAATCTCAAGTTTTTTTTTTATTTTATAATTTTGTTAATTACACTAAAGTGATAGTAAATGACATTTCTTTTACGAAGACAAGTTGGTTATTTACTCAATACGTAACTAATATTTTAAAGATATTAATATAATGATTAACGATACGTAAATCTTTAAACAACCAAAATTAAATATTTGTTCAAATATCGTTATAGAATTTAATCACCATACAACAACTAGGAGGAGGGTTTCTTTACTAAAAGTGTCAGCAAATTATGACTTTGGGGCTGGATTCAGATCCAGGCTGCTCTGTCCTAAATAACTGAAGACACTTTTCCTGTTTTCCAAACTCCAGTTCCCACATGGCAATATGACATCAGAAACTGTCGGTGGCCAAAATCAGAAAACTACAATAGGCATCGCATAAAACTAAAAATCAGAAAAGTTAATTAACTAGTAATTATATAAATCATGTGTTTTTTTAGACGAATATAAATCAGTTGTTAACATATTGGTGAGTTCATTTAAAATTTGTTTATTTCTTATCAACACAAATTTAAATACTACAGCGCATTATTTGCATCGGTGGAATTAATTGCGCGTAACGTGATCTGGGAAGCAAATGCCTTTACTAGACTAACATTTTTAAAATTTACAATACACGGTTCGTTTCCAAAACATGTTGTCCTTTTCTTTTTGAAAGAAAACTCTATCCTTCTTATATCAATTTTTGAATTTTCTAGATTTGGTTTTATTAGATTATTTTTTTATACTAAATGCAAAAAAAATACAAAATTGATCCACTAACAACCACTGTTCTATTATAAGGGATGCTAACGTGCATGTCATAACGTGTTTTGCTTTTTATCAACCTAAGGATGCTGATTTCGTCGAATCCTTCTCATTCTAATAAATAGAAACTAAAAAACGAAAAAAGTTTTTTTTTTTTTGGTCAGGAAAAAAAAAGTATCTTGACATGTATTATTTGGACGTTCTTTATCTTCAGGCTTTTCATGAATCGAGATCTTCCGCAATTACATATTTAATTGAGTAAATCTTAATTTTTTAAGAGATTTACTTTTGTATTAAATTGAAGCATATATAAAAGTTCCTTTTAATACTCATCACCGCCAGTTCATCAATTATCAACCATAGGGAGTACTATATTTTAATTTAATTCAAGTAAGTAAACTTTGCAGATTATTCTATTTCCATTTTCCAGGCTGAAATAAGAGAGTAAGAAAAGAACAACTATGTTTTCATCCAAATCAGGAGGCATGAAAATGTTGTTGTCATGATGTAGCCTTATTTATTGAACAAGCTTGCAATTTTACTTTTTTATAACTTTAATTATTGAATTGAATCAAATGAAAATAAAATAAATAAATAGAAAGGTAGCTGAATCAATTTTTCTTGCCTTCTCCTCCACCGTCCTCCACGTAATTCTTTTTCCTTCTATCAGCTCTAGCAAGCACACAGATGAGCAGAAAACACGTGGCGTAAATCGCGTGGATCTTCCAATTCGTCTTGGGCGGTTGCTGCAGCACCACCCTGTGGAACACCGTGACGTAGTAATGCAGCCCAACGGCAAAGCCCACGAAGACCTGGGCCAGGCCCAAGAACTTGGAGCCCAGCCCACAGTCCGTGGAGAACACGAGCACGAGGTACATGAGAAGCAGCAGCAAGTAGAAGACGTAAGCGAGAGTCTGCAGCACCTGCAGGCACAGATACGTGGACTGCGAAGTAGAGTATAGAAACCTGAGGGGTTCGAAGCCGGTGAAGAACGAAGTGACACAGAGAATGGTGAAGTAGAAAGAGAGATAGACTTGGATGAAGATTAGGATCTTCTGGAGGGAGAAATAGGCTTTGATTCTTGTGCAGAGGAGAGAGACTAAGAGGAGAGGGATGAGTATGAAGGCGCTAGAGATAATGGTGGCGACGGTGGGTGCGTATTTTTTGCCAACGTAGGGTTTGAAGCCTTTGGTAATTTCGCTGTTGGCTTTGGTGATGTAGGCTTTGGAAGTGGTGGAGATTCGTTCCAGGTCGGGGAGGAGTGTTCGGTGGAACTTGTTGGGTAGATCTGTCAACTCTGAAACCAAATCATATTCGTCCTCATCCTCCTCCACGATCCAACTCGGTGGTGCTTGTTTCGGAGCTGGTTTCTTCTTCGTTTGTTGTAGTAGTTGGTTCGGGGGAGTCTTTTGTTTCTTGTTTGTTGTTGCGTCGTGAGTTTGATCTACTTTTGCTGTTCTGGGTTGCTTGTTGTCTTTTGCTGTTTTGTTAGTTGGTTTGGCGAGATCCAATGTTTTCTTGTTGCTGGAAATGGAAACGCTGGTACCGGGTTTTGAGGGTGAGGTTTTGGATGTGACGTTGAGCTTCTTGATCTTACTATTGAGCTTCTTGGCGAGGGCAGTGTCGGTGGAAGCTGAATTGGTGGAGCTAGGCTTGAGTGGCTTGGTTTGGTTTTTGGAGGAAATGTTGTGGGGTGATTTTGTGGTTTTGGTGTGGTTCGTTGAGGAAATACTATTAGTGGGCTTGATTGGCTTGGTTTGGTTTTTGGCGGTGGTTTTGTTTTTCAAAGGCTTCTCTTGCTCTTGTTTTTGGGCACCCAACATTCTTCTACTATGTTGAGGTTCCAACGAGCTGGCACCGAAGCAAACAGAAAGAGAAAGGAATAAAAGAACATAGAAGAGTAGTAGCTTTCTGTGATTGAGTTGAGCCATTGGTATCCTGGATTTTCCTTGAAGCAAGATCTAGAAATTAAACAGAGGACGCTCCCTAAGATCTAGCTATATGTAGTAATTAATACACATGCGAATTTAATAATCAGATTCCGGAAGAGGAAGGGAGGATTTTATAGTTTATAGTTAGGAGTGAGTGAGAGTGGAAGTGTGTGCTGCCAAAGACCCAAAGTGGTGGGAGAAGGAGACCTATCACATGGCGCGCATGAGATTGTAGAATTTCACTACCTATTGCTATTTGCTGCCTCACTTTCTCCCTTTTTATATTCTGGATAAAATAAGTGAAAAATCATCCACTTGTACCAGTTGAGACAAATCCATAGACCCTAGAGGTCAATACTCGACAATAACTCATTAATTTCTGTAAGTTTCTTACCCAAAATGCCCACAAAACAACGAAAGAAGAGTAATATACTTGAACTCTTGAAATTATCATAAAAATCTTTTTTGAATGGAAAACTAAATTGGATTAAGATAATGTTAATAACACGTATTTTAATACATTATTTTAACTATATATGTATTATTTAACTGAGATTTATTAAAATTCTCGAAATGATGTATTTATTGTACTCCAAAATTATAAATTCTTTCATTATAAAAAAATATAAATTCTTTAGACTTTTTCTTTGTTTAAAAAATTATAACTTGGATTTTTATCTAACAATTGTATGGAAAATTAATTAAAATTATTTCTACTAAATAAATTAAATGTGAAGGTATTAGGCAAGCGTGTTTTAATAAATGAAATCAGACTTTCAAAATCACTAAAACGGTTTTAAAAAAATGCGGTGAGTATTAATGTCGCCATTGATGGCAGTGGAATACGATGTAGTCTAATAAATGTTTTATAGATTTGAATATATGTGGAACATGAGAACCCATGTTATATATATAATACTACTATATTAAATTAAAAAATATATTTATATTTAAAAAGAACATAAATTTATTTTCATTATTATCAATCTAACAATTTTATTCGTAATAATTTACAAATAAATATTCTTTGAATCTTGAGGATTATCTTAAGAAATTCTTGAGAATCAACTCACTTAAACTTTAATATCAGAACAAAATTTAAAATAATTATAAATGACACTTACATCATTTTTATATTTTTTATCACTAACAACAAAATATAAAAAAATCAGAAAAAGAAGAAACAACAAATATATCATATGTTACAATTATTACATAAAGAAAGTATAAAAATATATATTATTGTTAGATTAATCCAGTTGATAATGATGAAATTCATGTCCTACTAAAATGTGAGCTCCAATCGCACAGTTGAAATGATAACCTTTTTTTTTACGAGTATTATGTAAATACATAAAAATTGTTTAGGTCTTAAATCTCTCCTGGTTGCAAGTTTTTAAAATCCTACTCATTTAAAATTCTTTTTTTGCAACTTACCCTTAATGATACCAAAATTGTAGCAATCAATACACCCTAACCAAAAAAGTTAACTAATGATATTTCATTATATCAATCTCAATAAAAAAAACTTTTTTTTTAACTTATCCTTTATTGAAACTTGATATTAAACATAAATAAAAAAAATCACTTAATCTAAAACCTCAAAAAAATGAAAGTATTTTAAAGATAATAATATTAAATAAGATAAGTTTAATAAGATTTTAGTGCTAATCAATTCATCAAGATAAACTAAACTAAATTTCCCCACCCAGCTCAGCCAAGGAATTAGGATAAACTCATGAATTTAGAAGACATATATCTAGCACCAGCCTAGCGTGACTACTTTGTTGAACTTGATTAATATAGATTTCTCACATGTCACATGAGACAAATGTGCAGCAGTAAAGGATCAAGCCTAGGGCACCCTAACATAAATAAAGTGAAATCACCATGCTAGGTGCTAGGAGATTTTGGCTTTTGAGACATCAAGAATGATTGAATATGATCCATTTAGAAGAAAATACATGGTATCAAGTATCAACAGTTTCCGGAGTCACCTAACAGATAAGCTTCACCCCTGTTTGTCTAATTATGTTGGATCTGAAAAGGTATCCAATCCCCCCCCCCCCCCCCCCCCCAAATGTATATATATATAAAAGATATCCAACGGTAAACATTAATATAACATTTGATCAATTCAACAACAATTTTTTTTATAACATTTGATCAAATGAACCACTGTTTCCTTGCAAATGTGAACTACTAGGACAACAAAACTTTCTTATCATCATCATCCACGTCGACGCTCTCTTCCCTTGGATAATCAATATCAAACTTGCTACTTTCCTTATCATTCACCACATTTGACTCTAAATATTCATGAATTTCGCAATACTCTTCTTTTGTGCCATCTTCCACTTCTAGCTGCTGCATTTCTGATTCGGCTAATGATATCATTCTTGCTCGTTCCCTGTCCCTTGGGTATGTGCAATAAAGCAATGAATACACGGAGACGCAGATTGTCATAGGTATTATAATTGCAGTATAAAGTGCCTTGGCGAGAGATGCAGCATTTTCCCTATCTGTTTCAATCTCCACAGAATCCGAGGATCCGCTTGGGATTGGTCTATAACCATAAACATGCTGAGCCAATAATCCAACAATAGGAGGAGCAAAGGATGCCAAGATGGACTCAAAAGAACAATCCAAAGCATATATAGCGGTTCGGGACTTCTCAGGGACTATTTCTGCAAATATTGGACTGTCCACACTGTTACATTTGAAAGGAAACTAAACAAGGTGCATTTTAATCGATGTTCATTTAAACAATTTGTTTAGTTTGAAAGAAAAACAGCCTGCAAACTGTTTTTCTTGCATATATGTATCACTATTGGTCAATGTTTGACTATGGTTGATGATTAACGATCTACATAGTCTACAACAACCTTCTTTTATACTTTCAATATGCATTCATCACCATGTTCAACAACTAACATTGGCCTATAAAAAACAACTAATTTTGGAACAATTATGCAGATGGATCATTAGTTAATCACTGTTACTGTTCTCTTCTGACAAATGCTGCTAGCATACCTAGATAAAAAAAAGGTAACAATCAATCTACAGTCATGGGGTCAGGAGATTCAACACTCCCAAATTGACTAGGATCACAGTGGTCCAAAACAAGGTAATAATTTCTCCTAGTGTACGCGGGTGCCTCATAACACTTTTACTGATTTACTTCCAAGATATATTTGGTATTAAGGGAGGCCATATACTAATACAAGAGTTCCTTAAAGCTTTAAAATCTAGTAATCCTGAATATAAAGAACACAAAGTCATAAACTATTGCAGTTATGGATACGTACTTGTTAGTTGCTGGAGCATTCCAGGCTGAGGTGAATCCCATGATGACTAAAACAAGACCATGCATGAAGGCAGTGGATGAATCATCAGGCAATCCCAACAGCAAAATTGCTGCTAAAGGAATGACTGAACCAGCGCTTATTTGTGACAATATTATTCTACCAGCGTTGGGTAACCGTAGGGATAAAAAATCTCCCATCCACCCTCCAAACAGAGACCCAAATGAAGCAGCAACTATGAATAGGGTCCAAAGGGTCGCTGTTGTGACATGAGAGAAGCCTATTAGTTCTAACCAAAGAGTGGCAAATGACAAGCCTGACCAGGGAAATGATCCAAACACTCCCTGAGCCACAATTATCTGAAAAGTTGGAATTCTAATAACTGACTTTGCTTCTTTCATTAGATCTTTCATTTCAGAATAAAAGGACTTATTTTGAGCTTGATTTGTTGCTGTGTCATCGCTCTTTGAATAGTGTGGATCGTTAGCGAAGAGGCGCACCAATATACCCACTATAACACTGATCAATGCAACTAGATGAAAGGCAATTCTCCAACCAGGTATACCTGCGACTGTGGTTGAGGCTATAAGTACAGAGAAGAGACCACCAATGATGCTTCCTAAGTTTCCTGTTAGTTGCAGCCACCCAAAAGCCATACCACGGTTGCTATCAACGGTTGAGTCAGCAACAAGGGACTGAATTGCTGGAATAACAATGGCAAGTCCTATCCCATTTAAACCTCTTGAAATTGCCACCTGAAACATTGAACCATGATTCAGGGAAAACATGGGCTAAGAAAACACGTATGAGTAATAATCCATATACAAAACTATAATTTTGTTGAGCAAACGATCATGATGTTTGTTATACTTATCTTGTTTGATATTTTGAATTAGTCATATATATATATATATGATCATGCAAATTATGGTCAATCCTGAAAGTTAATCTCAGAATTTTATGGCGCAAATGGAACGACAGAGAGGAAAAGCCTTTTTCTAAACGAAGGAGATTAATTTCTTTTATGTTAAATATCACCAGGTTAGGGACAACAGACCTTCACCCTTTTTTTAATTATTTTTTTAAAACGATGCATATAAAATTCTAGAATACTAAAAATGTGAGCTTGAATCCTTCATGGCTAAAAAAAAGAAATTTCTGTGGCTTGGGATAGCTACTAAGAATTTGACGTGGTCAAGAAAACTGAAAACGTGTATAGATTTGTTGAATCCAATAGGCAAATGCAGGGTAAGAACCTGTAAGAAGGTGGAGGAGATGGCAACGAGGAATGTAGCAGCAGCCCAAAGAAAAGCACCGAGAGCTATGACATGCGCACGATTGTGACGGGTGGCGAGGTAAGCCGCGAGAGGGTAACAGAGAGACTGAACAAGTGATCTGAAGAGAGTCAACGAACCCAACGCAGTGGGGTCAGCCTTCAGATCCTCACCAACCTCTTTGTACACTCCTGGAAGCAGAGACTCATCCGCTCTCTGCATAATACTCGCCAGATTCACCAGCACCAGGTTCAGTGTCTCCGATTTCATCTCCTCCGCTTTTCAACCAATAATAACACAGGAATTTGCTGTGTCCTTGGAGGGACACATGGATTGGAACTGTTGCCTAGAGGAGATGAGTTTGCCTAGCACGTAACTCCGCAAAAATTTTGAACAAACCTCACTCATTTATTACTTTTATATGTTGAGCTTGGTTTATACTTGACTTTGGTTAGTTTAGCTGTTGCTTTTTTCCAATATATTAATGACTATAATTTGATTGATGGGTTAGCTCTTACGATACAAGTTAACCAACATAATGTTCTAAATTCACAAAAATATGTTTTTATATATGCTCGCATTTGTCTTTTTCTTGCAAAGATCCTGCTGCTCCATGTGCCGGTATCTGTATTATATATAGTCTTTTTGAGGTTATCTATGGAAACTACCTTAAAATAGAACAAGTTGGAGGATTCTAAAGAATTAACAAGTCCATGGTGCTTTTATTTATTTAATTAAAAAGGAACAAGTTGGGCGGTATACTTTTTTTTATGACGTAATTATGGTAGTATAAATCACTTTTTCTTCTTTTTTTTGAGATAAGGTCCTAAAGGCCGAAACATAGAAGAATACCATACTTGGCTAAAACATCATGGACCGAATTGGCTACATGAACAATATGTGTCCACGAGATTGAGGAGGTTGATTTAGCTATATGGTGAATAACTTGAATCAAGCTCTGTGACAAGGATAATGTGGTTGGTTCTTAGATTTAATCAAATTAACAGTAACTTATTGGGAGTCACTTTCAACGATAATGCTTCTTAAACCTCTAGAAATGGCTAGTTAAACATGACTTCTATCGCGATACACGTTTTATGTAGTCATCTATTGGTAAAGATAAAACCGTAGTTCATCCAAGATGAAAATTAAGGTAAGATTCCAAGTCAGCCCCATGCTTGATATCCTCCCATTGAGGTTAGGATGCAGCCAAGAGTGAAAATCAAGAACATATTTCTTAAACATTACAAAAAGCAAAATAAAAATTATAAATCAAAGCTTTTTGAGATCATTCATGATATTTCTAAATGGCGTAAGATATGTGTGTGAAATATAAATACATGGAGCAAATGAAAATATCGGTGCTTCCTATGTTTCACTTCTTCAAGTGACTTGAATTATCAAATGAAAATGTTTCTGTGTATGAACCTCCGTGTTCCCTACTTAGTAAACTACCGAGACAACAAAACTTTCTCATCATTATCATCCTCTTCCCTTGGATAATCAACATCATTATAGTCTTCCACCTGTAGCTGTTGCATTTCTGATTCCACTAATGCTTCCATTCTCGCTCGCTCCCTGTCCCTCGGGTACGTGCAATAAAGAAACGAGTAGATGGAAACGCAGAGTACCGAAGGAATACTAATTGCAGTGTAAAGTGCCTTGGCGAGTGATGCAGCGTTTTCTCTATCTTTTTCTATCTCATCTGAGGATCCTTTTGTGATTGGTTTGTAACCATAAACATGCTGAGCCAAAGCTCCAACAATAGGTGGTGCAAAGGATGACAATATGGTCTCAAAAGATCGATCCAAAGCATATATAGTTGTTCGGGACTTCTCAGGGACTATTTCTGCAAATATTGGACTGTTCACACGGTTAAATTTCAAAGCAAACTAAACGACTAATTCAGTGCACATTATGTAATTGTATTATTTATATAACAATTCATATAACATTTTATACAATGTTTTCTGAGTCTATTTCTCTCCATCGTATCATTTATTACACCTCATTTCTTTTAGTTGACATGTACAAATAACATTTCTCTAGTGTAAACCGTCTACAACTACCTCCCATTTTAACTGTCATTTTGCAGTCATCACAAGTTTCTGAACCATTACAGATAGATGATTGATTAAGTACTGATAATGTTCTGATTGCTGCTAGCATACCTAGATCGTAATGGTAACTAACAAGGGGCATGGAGATATACCATCCCCAATCCAATTAACAAAAGTTGAGAACTGAAAATTCATAATGTATTTTTAATTTTTTTAATGTTAGAATATAAGTGTGAGATGAAATCTTACATTGAATAAAAATGAGAAAATTAAACACTATATAAATAAGAATAAGATCCATAAATTAGAATCTTAAAATTTTGGATTAAAGTAAAAATAAGACTCATAAACTAGAACTTTAAAATTGCATTTATGTGGTGCCTTGGTGCTTGTAAACACCTTTACACCGAGATTTATACAATGATAGACAATTACGATTTGAACATATCACCATACTCCTAACTAAATATCTTATGCTCACTTCTAAAACAGGACCACAACATTATGCACAAAGGTAGGGGGAAAACACAATATTAAGCAACCTACCTTTAAATACCATAATCCAATCTCTTAATTAGTGTTATTTAGTTAGCATCTCTCACTTAGGATTCATTTGCTTGACATCCAATCCATATATAAGCTAATAATGGCTGCATCTCCTTAATATTTGAAGTAGCTCTAATAAGCTATGATGAAATAAGTAGCACTCTCGCTACATAAGACAACTTTTGATTTTTTTAATTTATGGTAAGCACTTAATTCAACATAAATAATCCATCATTTAACTTTTAAAGATTATTCGTAACACCCTCATCTTAATGAAGATTATTTATTTTATACATAAAAAAGGAGATTATCTAGAGCAAATGCGATGTGTTTTATGTTGTTTTCGAAATCCAATAAATGTAGGGAATTTTAAATAGAAAAGAAAATAAACAAGTACAATGTTGGATATACATACTTGTTAGTGGCTGGAGCATTCCAGGATCTTATTAACCCCATGATAAATAAAAGCAGACCGTGCTTGAAGGCCGTGGATGGATCATAAGGCAATCCCAACAACAAAATTGCAGCAAGAGGAATTGCTGAACTGGAGCTTATTTGTGACAACAATATTCTCCCAGAGTTTGGAAACCGTTGGGATAAAATATCCCCCATCCTTCCTCCAAATAGACCCCCAAATGAAGTAGCAACCACGTATAGTGTCCAAAGGAATGCAGTTGTCACGCGGGGGAAGCCTATTAGTTCTAACCAAAGAGTGGCAAATGACAAGCTTGACCCTGGAAATGTTCCAAACACTCCCTGAGCCACAATTATCTGAAATGATGGATTTCCAATTACTGACTTCGCTTCTTTCATTAGGTCTTTCATATCAGAACAAAAGGACTTGTTTGGAGCTTCATATGTTGTTGCTCTCTCTCTGGCCTTTGAAAAGCGTGGATCATTAGCGAAGAGGCAAACCAATATACCCACTATAACACTAATCAATGCAACCAGATGAAAAGCTATTCTCCACCCAGGTATACCCTTAAATGAGGTTGGGGCAATAAGCACGGCAAAGAGCCCACCAATGATGCTTCCAAAATTTCCTGTTAGTTGCAGCCACCCAAAAGCCATACCACGATTGCTATCAACTGTGGAATCTGCAACAAGGGACTGAATTGCTGGAGTAACAAGGGCTAGTCCAATCCCATTTAAACCTCTCGAAATTGCTACCTAATAATTCATGTTAGTGTGTCAGTGTAATTGTTGAAGCTAATTTAAGGGACTAAGCATTTTAGATCAAGTTGTTTTTTTAGGGGAAGCAAAAAGAGAAGGTGAGGTTAAACTAATTTACTGCACAACTGAAGATCACAGTACAGATGTGTTAAGAAACGCTCTTCCAAGAGTTAGATTTGAAGGGATATTTTAGCAAATTTTTAAAATTTAAAATTGTCTGTTGTTTAAGATTTATTCTTTAGTAATTATGATTTTGTTTTTTATCATACTAGAAACTGTTCTAATCATGTTTAAAAATAAGAGATTTTATATTTTGTATATTTGAGTCTAACTCTATTTAAAGAGTAAATGAATAACAGATATGTATCTTTTCGAAAATATATTTGCTCTTCTCTATTTTTTTTTATCTAATCTCCAACCGTAATTAATTTTGGTATAATTCTTTAATCGTAATAATAAGTACTATTTTTTTTTTATCCACAGTAATCAAAAACAGTATCAAGATTCAGACATCTTACTTACGTACCTGCTTAACCGACCCCTTGACACAAGTACTATTTAAGGTAAGGTCATGTGATGTATTAACAAAAATATATTTAGAATATATATTCATTAAACAATTAACAAAGGATAAGAAATTGAAAGAGAGGTGAGGACCTGTAAGAAGGTGGAGGAGATGGCAACAAAGAATGTGGCAGCGGCCCAAAGAAAAGCACCGAGAGCTATGACATGCGCACGATTGTGACGAGTGGCGAGGTATGCAGCGAGTGGGTAACATAAAGATTGAACAATTGATCTGAAGAAAGTGAGTGAACCTAGCGCAGTGGGATCTGCGTTCAGAGCAGCACCAATCTCTTTGTACACTCCTGGAAGCAGAGACTCGTCTGCTCTCTCCATAATACCTGCCAGATTCACCAGAACTAACGTCAATGTCTCCGCTTTCATCTTCATGTTTTAGATGAATTATTGTTCTCACATGTTTAGTTTTTAAGATTCAGATCCAAGAACAGAGGATTTTGCCCTGTCTTTGACTTTGGACAGGAGCGGATTACAACAAGTGGGGGAGTGTTCGGTTGACTTAGATCAAGTAATAGTCTCTTAAAAGTCATAAATATCATGTTTGGAAAAAATTATGGATACAAACTTTACACGTTATTCTTAAAAACAATCTATTCAAAAATTACACATGAAACCTAGAAATACTTGAAAAGAGGAACAAAAATATTTAAAATTAGATGAGGCAATAGAATCCGGGTTTAGGTTGCAGAAAATAGTGATTTGCACGCTGAGGAAGAAAAACTACCGTGAATTCATTTGCTGCTGTAATGATATGCATAACTATTTAATAAAAAATGTGGTTCAACGCAGCAACACGATTGGGTCTCTCTGGCTAGTGTTTGGGTCTGGTGGGTGGAACCATGGTTTGGTTGGTTTTGTGGGCGTGCAATCTCTCTGGTGTTAATTTGTTAGTGGCGCCCAATATCAAAAGATGATTAGATTCTGAACGTTTATATTAATCGTTTGATAATTTGGATCTATTAAACAAATTTTAGTCGCTATACACACATGACAAAGACACTGCCATCGCCTAACATTTTTTTTAGTGGCTACACACATGACAAGGACACTTATTATTATACTTCCTGCATTTCTAGTCAGAAGATTATTTTCAAAAAAAAAAATTATAAAATTATTTTTTAATCTTTAGATGTATTAATTCTCTTTTTATACATCTTTATTTAATTTTTTTTCTAAAATATTAATGAGAAATAAGTGGATAGAAAAAGAATAAAAAGATAATTTTAGAATGATAATATAAATAATTGATAATTTTAATGTGATAATTATTTTTTTCTTAAAGAAGATGAATTAATTGAAATAAAGCCTTATATTTAAGGGACAAAGAGAGTATTTTATTTATCTATTTTACTTTTGGATGAAATTATTAGGTAAATTTAATATTAGTACTTAATATTTGTCTAAAATTATTTAATAATTTCTCCAATTTTCAATGAAGCAATCTTGGATCGATGAACATGAAATCTTGACATCTTCCGTTCTTCATTCAGCATTACTTTTCCCTTCTTTTTTTCTCATTCCTTAGAACACAGTTTACTTTCCATTTCTATGTTTAATCAAGGAATAATTAAACAAAAAAATCCAATAAAAAGGACCAAAAGGGAAGAAGAAATTGATTAAGCAACAATCAAAAGACGTACCTAACAAATTAAGCTGAAAAGAAGACAGAGAAGGATGACATCATGGTTTAAGTGCAGTGTTTGCCATGCTACAACAATAAGACACATATCCCAATCCCATCCCATGATCCTAAATGTTAATTAACCAATATTCTTCAATTAATCAATATTGCTTGAATTTGGTATCACATTGTTGTGACAAGATTCTCGTGTCGTTACCGAGACCACTGACCTTAAACTGACACGCCACATTGGAGCTCATACCCCACGTTTCGAGACCCGCGGTCCTAATCCTTATCGCAAGTTTGATCTCCAATTTCAAATCCACGGCTGCGTCCCCACCATGCATTCCCCTGGGAAACGCTCCACTGGATCCGGTCAGCTCAAGCTTAACCTCACTCGCCTCACCTCCCCCTTGCTCCAACGTTGGAAACTTCCCCTCGGCAACCTTACTCTCATCGAACAACAACAGCGACACGTCCCCTTCCTGGTACTGAATCGCCAACTTCTCGTTCGGATTCCTCGCTCTCAACGAAACCTCATACTGCGCCGCCGCCCCCTGCGAGTTCTTGTTGTTCCTATTCACCGCCACATGGGAGACAGTAAACTTGGGACCCGCGGGGCTGAAAATAAAGTACAACGTGGCCAACGTGATGCCAACCACGGCAACGATTGTGGTAACCACGAGAGCGAAGGTTATCAAGACACGACGGTTGCAACAGCAACAACAACCGCCGCGTCTTTTTTTCGCGGTGGCCGGGTTGCGGTACTGTTCCACGATCAACGCGTTCTCGCGTGGTGGAACGCGGTACACTTGGTCCTTCGGGAACTGCACGATGTACGTGCCTGCGGCTGGGGCGTGGCGGCCAGGAGGTGGCGGCAACACGGCGGAGTTGTGGTCGGCGTGCCCCTCCATTGTCATGCAAGCAATCGCACGCCCGCTGAAGGGGCTAACGTGCGCGCGTAGTGTGAATGACTACGACGCGGCTTGTTCGTGGACGAACGAGTTCAACGATTGCTTGCATGCGAAGAGAATTAGTTTGGGGGGTTAGGGGTTTGAATGAGATATTGGGGGTTGTGACAGCGTGGAAAACTCAAGCGCACAACGCATGCATGGATGGGGACGTTTTGCTTGTTATTTTTTGGGAGTTCGTACAGCTTTGTTATGACGGGTGTGTGTGTCTATATCGATCGATCGGGTTGTTAACTTTTTTAATGACATGTGTTTTGACATAATTAGTTTTCTGAACTCGTCTATTTTTAGTGCGTATCAAGAATTATGTCTGTTTTTGTGCTTTGAGTGTAATTACCATACTTGTTAACAAAGTAATAACTACAACCAAAAATGATGCAGTATACCATGTTCATGGTGCGACTTGCACTTTGGCAAAATTTAAAAGAAAATTACTCTCATTTCTTCACATTTTGATTTACGTGTTCACCTTATATTTTTTTATCACGTTATTATTATTAATTTTGCTTTCTCTTTTTCCCAAGATGAGAAAAACAATCTGAAATACAGAAATACAGACAAATATTAATATTAATCATTACTAAATGATGTTTGCTTTATTTATTTTTGTTAAGGATTTATTTGCCATTCAAGAATATCTCAAAATAGGTGAGTGTAATTTTATTTTAAGTTATAATTTAACCGTCTAACATTTATGATATATAAGTTAAACTCTAGAAGTAACAAAATAAAACTTTCGAAACTTAAAATACAAAAAAAAATGCTAAAACATAAAGTATCAAAAATGGCATTTAATTAGTCAATTAAAAATCCTGTATGCTACTAAATTCGGACAGAGGTTTTCATGGCTAGAAGTTAGCTTGCATTAAAGGTTTTTGATATATTATTGTCTATTTTAATTTTCAGATAGTAATGTCTAATGGTTGTTCACAATTGTATCCTTGTTATAACTTCGAGAGAACAATTCACAACATTGATATAAGAGTCTGTTGGATGAGGAAATTTAAAATTTTAAAGAATTTTAAATTCTGAGAATTTCAAATACTACAATTTAAATTTCTTCATTTTTTAAATTTTGTGTTTGGATAAAAATGGGAACACAATAATAACAATAATTTCTGCCGTCTCTCTCTCTCACTTAGGCGTCTTCAACAATTAACAGCAATCAAATCTGTAACCTTTCAGAACTCAAAACCCTCTTTCAAATTTCATCATGTCTGACTATCTCCACCAGCCTCCCAGCTACAGCTACGGCGCGCCGTCGCCCGCTCAGCCCTACTCCGCCTCCCCTTCGCCCAACCGTCTGCCCCCTACAACAAACCCCCGAAGAACGAGTCCCACTCCCACGGCGGCGGAAGCAGCGACGGCTACTCGGCTTCGGCGTACGCGAGCCCGTTCGCGTCGCTGGTGCCATCGGCGTTCTCTCCACGGACAAACCTTAACGTGGTGGCGTGCTTCCAGATGCATGAACGAACATTCAAACTTCTTGAAAATTCCGCAACACTCTCGCATATAATCAAAATCAAAATCAAATCACTGCAACAGACGAATCTAACATGAACATGAACATGAACGTGCTAAATGGCAAGTCGTATCGACAAATCGATTGAGTTGGAAATGAAAGATATTCGAATCCGCAACAACGGGGAAGCAAAAACGACACGTATCGGGAGAAGCTGTTGCACTGTTGCAAGAGAGAGAATAGTGAGAGAATGAATATCCTGCAACACAAAAGAATTTCAAATTCTTTTATAAAATGAAAGAATTTGAAATGCTAATATTTTAGTTAACTAAAATCCCTGATGAAAATACTTAAATTTCAATTTCTTTTCAAATTTTTATCCAAACATCTTATTTAATTGAAAAGTAATTAAAATTCTTTAAAAAATTGAATTACCTTATTAAATTTCTTGATCCAAACATACTCTAAAAGTAATGTGATTTGGTTCCATGTGTTTTATTAGACAAATCAAGCAGTTGATGCTTTGGCTAAGTATGGTCTGGGTCTTTAATAGTGTGATACAACATTTTTTATGTAGCTCCTAATTTCATTCCTAACGCCTTGGGGATTGATAATATCAGTTTTCCTATAGGCTTCTAGGCCTATTAATAACGTTTTCATTTATAAAAAATAATTAACCCCACCCAAATTCATATATTGGAGGCAGACACTAAATACTGTCATTTAATTTTATAAAAGTTGATAAATTACATTCAATTATATATTGTTAGTTTTTATTTAATTTTTAGCACTTTTTTAAAGGATCACTTTTTTTTTTCATCAGCCCTTTTTTAGCACATTTTAACTTGCAATTCATACTCTTCTTTCTCAAATTTCTTGGTTTTCATTGCACATTTTTACAATTTTTTATTTAAAATAATTTTTATTTAAATTGCCTTCCTTTAATTATAAACGACTTACTTTTAATTTCTCTTTCCTCTCTAAAACTATTTAGATTTCTGGATTTTTCAATTTGTTTTCCATTTCTGAATTGACATTATGCTTTTGTAATTTGAGTCTTGATTCTTCTTCAAGGCATTTCTGAAATCTGAATATTGCACGTTATCTCACACACAACACAAGATATTAGTAGGTACGAATTCTTTAAATATGTATACTTTAAAATTTATAATTTTCAAGTTATAATTTCAATTTTTTAATAGATTCCTTTAATTTAAACAACCATCATCGATATTTTTCTAATAATATACTAGAAGTAACTAGGGACTCATTCAGAGATTTCGATAACGTGAAATCGTGCAACATGTGCCATTTTATATTCTAAGAAATATTTTTGTTTGAGCGTGTGACATGTGTTATTTTATTATTCTAAGATAAAATATACAAATCCATCAACGTGTTGTGGCATGGGTGCTGCTTGGTAGACATAGACGGATCAAGAAACCTAGCTATTAAAGAAGGGGCTAATTTTTTCTTTCTATTTGAATTATTTAAAAATCTAACTTTTAATAAGTAATAATTTACAGATAAAATTGGAAGTTATTTTTATTTTAAATGATAATAAATTTAATCATGATCATAAAAAACAAATACATAATTAGTTTTATCATCTTAACCATTATAATAATAATAATAAACACAACTAATTTTATATTAACTAACCTTAGATCATTATTACAAGTATTCTAATAATAATATAGATAGTTAATTTTACACAATTTTACATTACCTAAGTTAAAAAATATGTATCTATGGAAATGAGAAGTGATAAGGGAGGGGACTTGGGCCCTAACCTACCCCTCTTCTTTTGTTTTTATGAGTTTGATTTTTAATTTATGTTAAAAAAATATTTGTTGAGAGAGATTAATTTTTTAAATAAATCTCAATTTCTCAATAAATTAATTTTTAACTTTCAGTCAAAAAATATATGATTTACACCAAAGAAATATACAAATCTAGTAAAAAAAAAAGATGAAACAAACAAATTAGCCATGCATAAAGATACCTGTGTCCCGAAATACTTCAGATGTTAATTTAATTTCACAATCCATAAATAAACACTAATTTAAACATTAAAGTAACATATAAAAATGTTAAAGATTTAAAATTAGTTAAATTATAAATATGAAAAATTACACTTTTGTTTTATAAGATTTGTTTAAACTTAGTTGATTGATCTCTTTTACAGAAACTTACATCTTTATGAGATATATTTTAATCCGTTTTAATAGAAACATTTTTTAAAGAATAAGTTTTGTTCTTTTGTGGCTCAACCTTATTCTAAATTCGTTTTCAATTTATACTAATAGCACTTTAATAAAATATTAAAAAAAATATTAGCTGTCTCAAAACTAGCTGTAGAATTCTTTAAATAATGACGTATTCATTTTTGTTTCCTAAAACAATAATCAAAGTTAGTTGATGTTAAAAGTGGGAAAGGACTAAAATACTAGTTGGAGAGAAAGTTAGATGGAGAAAAAGTTTGAGAAGGTTGACTAGTGGGTGAAAAGTTTATGGATAAAAATTATAAATTAAAAAAAATTAAGGATAAAATATATATTTTATTTTTCTTATTAGTATGTGTAATTTTGTTAAGCATTAACTTGTTTTGATAAGTTTGATATAATATTTTTTTAAAATGATTAAATTTATCTCTGAAAATATGATATAATGATAAATTGACCTTTAAAAGATAAAATAATTTTTTAAAAAATATGATAAATTATTTTTACTGTTAAATTTTGCAAGATGGTTTTGTTATCCATACTAATAGATAAAGGGGATACCTCTTTTGGTAACTACCTTTTGATTTCCATTTTTACAAAGACTATTTTACTTTTCAAAATTTAAATTTTTTTTTCTATTCATGTAACCACTTATGTTATATAAATGGTTCATGAAAACACTCACTTTATGTAAAATTTTCACTTTCTTCAAAACACAATAACTACCTATAATTTTATTTTATTTTTTTTATGAATAAAGCCACAACAAATGCTCTATACTACAATTTGGAGCAAGTTTTGGCACAATGTGACGAAATGGCAATGACAGAGAAAGACTGCGACAACCAAAGATGAATGACGCAGAGTCCTACGAAAGGATCACCGAGAAAGACTGTGAAGAAATGTGTATAAATATTGCCTTTACAGTTTTGGTGGTTTTCAAGCAAAACATGTTCAGTGCTAATGTTGTTAAGGAAAAGTAATTAGCAAAACAAAGGAAAAAAGACTAGACATTGATGGTTCTATGTTTATTTCTCACTTTATGCCTGGATGATAAGACAAATAATCTCTAATTTATATTAATATTCTTTTTATATAATTATTTTTATTTCTTTTCTTTTTATCTTTATATTTTTCTTATTACAATGTACAACCATATATCTCTAGCGATTATATACACAATCATCTCTATTAAACCAAATTTAAAATTGTCTATTTTTTATTTTAAAATTCATTTTCATTTTTTTATTTCTTGATTTTAAAACCCACTTTGATTTTAAAATTGGTCGTTTTTTAATATGTTGGTAACATAATTGTCCATTTTAAAATTTCTCCTAAATCAAATTTGTAAATAACCAATTTTTTTTAATCTTTAACTTCATTTTAATTTTTTAAATCTACCAACTAATAATAAATGGATTTTTAAAACTTGCCATTTTAATTTAAAACTCATTTTATAGATATAGTTGCAAATTTTAAAACTATTCATTTTTTATTTTTTTTGTATTTTTTATAGAACTCTTTTTATTAAACTGCTAATTTTAAAAAATTAAGAATTAATTTAATTTTAGATATTTGTTAATTTTAAAACTAGTTTTGATATTATATGTCCACTTGAAAATTTCTCATATTAGTGTTTGATTACTAACATTTATTAGGGATTGTTTTAATTTATTTTTTTTGGTTTACATAGTTTGTAGTTTTTTTAATACTTTGATTTCCTTTTGTAAATCAAAGAAAGAGAAAACAAGATCATGCATGTGTCATGTCATATAGGTTTAGATAATGCTAGAATAAAGACTCGTTGTATTATAAATGTGGAAATAAATGATGCAAAAGTTTTACAATTAGGAAAAGGAAAAAGAAGATAAATGATAAATAGGATAAAAGAATTGGTTATTGATTTGGATTGCTTATCTTATTTGAAAAATCATAACATCTATTTCTTGCGTGTAATATTTACTTATTCAATTTTACACATATTGTCACATTGTCATTATAGTTAAATTTAAATTACTACAATAACATATGTTATCTTATTACATTTGAATTGTTATGTTATCGTATCAGTTTGGGGTAATATATAAGAAGAATTATCTCTCTAAATTAGAAATAAATATAATACCATTCAATAGTTAATAAAATATTTTACAGCATATCTAGCGTACTTATAAAAAAATGATAGTTAAAATATGAATTTGAACAAGGAAAATTATAAAAGCACCTCACCATCCAATATTCTTCTTTAAAACATTAATCATATTCAAATTCATCCAAAAATTTCATGTGTCCTAAACTAATTTTATAATTTATGCTATTTTTATTAAAAGTATGTGAAAAATAAGATTTTTAAATATAAAAAAGAAAAATAAGTACCAAGAATTAAATAATGAAATAAAGAAAAAATTAAAAATAGAGAAACAATTTTTGAAAAGTGATATGAGATATTTATGATAACATTTTAGTTAGAAAAATATGTACATACAATTATATTATTTATTTACAATTTTATTATAAATGATTATAAATAATAGAAGCATAAAAATATATGCTTTTGTTCCTATTTAAAACATTCAAGTTCACATTGCAATTTAATAATTATTTTTTAATAATTTTTTTATTAAGTAGTTCTATTATTATTATGCAGTTACAATGTATAATAAAAAAATCATTATAATATATTAAATTTAATACAACAAAAATATAATAACATACTAAAAATGTATTAAATTAAAAAATATAATTTACCTCAAATTAATATTCACATCGATTAATATATAAGATATATTAATTTTAACATGATAAAAATTATACAAAATATTAAATTTAACGTAATAAAAATATAAACACATCAACATGTTTCCGCTAGCTATTTTAGAAAGCGAATATTAATAGTAATTTAATAATTTCCTTGAGGAGAGTGATGAATCATGTGTCCCTCGCTGGCTCGCTCTATTTATAAGTACCTGTGGCACCAGCACTTCCCCTCATCACCACTTGGACGCAAAAATGGCACCTGCAACACTGTCTCTGTCTCTCCTCCTCCTGTTCTCACTCAGCATCGCCGTAACCGTTAGATCGGTAAGAACTCGATCCTCTCCCACTACTAACTCATAACAAAATATCATCATTCCTAATTTTAACGATCTCGTTAATTTGTGTCTCACTACTAAGCTTGAAATCCAATATATATGATGCAGAGCGACTACGACTACGATTGTGTGTACACTGCATACGTTAGAACCGGTTCGGTGTTGAAGGGCGGAACGGACTCTAAGATCGGGCTGAAGCTGTACGACAAGTACGGCTACTACATCTACATTAAAAACCTCGAAGCATGGGGCGGCTTGATGGGCAAGGGCTACGACTACTTCGAGCGCGGCAACCTCGACATCTTCAGCGGAAGGGGACCCTGTCTTGACGGACCCGTCTGTGCCGTTAACGTTACTTCTGACGGATCGGGTTCTCACCACGGCTGGTACCTTAACTACGTCCAGGTCACCTCCACTGGGCCCCACCTTTCCTGCGCTCAGGATCAGTACGAGGTGGAGCAGTGGCTCGCTCTCGACACTTCGCCTTACCAGCTTTGGGCCGTTAGGAACCACTGCCGCTACAGTTTGGACCGGGCCCAGCCCGTTTCGGAGCGCCCCGGATCCGGATCCGGATCTGCGTTCTCTATTTTGAATGCACGAGCCTGAGGAAGGTTTTTGAGTCGCTGGTGTTTTATGTGTGCTTCGTGTATTTATATTTATTAATATTGAGAAACAGATCGCCATAGTACTTGAATTGGCATCGGGTTTGGGTTAACAACCCGTTTTGTCTATGTAGTCTTCAATAATAATTGGCCCTATCTGTATGGCCTCGATGATCTGGATATGACAGTACTACTATATGCTTAATGCCTCAATGGTAGCCAACTATTTATTACTCAACTTTATCTTTTCCAAATAATATATAGATGGAACGATTGATGGAGTAGTTCTTTTGGTCTTACGTGCCACTATTGCCCTTTTGTTTACTAACATTATATTATATTGGCTTAGTTGAGGATAAACATTATATTGGTTGTTCAATGATAAACAGTAAATTTTTTCATCCAGATTACATAGGTGCCGTTGGAATTGGCGAGGAAAATTACACATAAATTTCACAAGAGAAACAGTGGATATAACTTCATATGTGTTTGCTTTTTTTGTTTAAATTCATAAACTTTAGACATTACTTTTTCTGTTTACGTGTTGGAGATTTCGCCCAGGTGGAAAACTAAACATACTCTAATGAGACCGTGTCACGAGAGTACAAGAAATACAAGAAACTTGTATGTATGAGCAAAAGCTGGATTATTATTTAAAAGTTACAAATAAAAATATTTTCTAATAATTTACATTTGAATTCCGTTAAAAATCTCTATTTCAATGTCATTCCAGCATGTGAATTAACAAACCAACGTAAAAATCGGAATTTTTTTAGAATCATGAGTCCAGAAAGTTTCTTTCTAAAAGGGAAAAGAGAGAGGAAGATCAAAACAAATGCGTACAAGCTCTATTCTTTACTTTTAGAGATGAAATATATTTATTAATATATCTTCGCTTAAATTTTATTTTATTTTTGCTTAAAATCAATTTATTCATGGTATAACATGAGATGTTATCAAACTATCTCCGACCATTTTTAATTTAAACATCAATCTCAATATAAATAAGTAATTTTTTTTTATCAAATAAAATTGTACCTTTCCCTTGGCAACGGGCCCGTAGTGTTCCTCCTCCACAACGTGCTTTATCCTTTTTCTTCAAAGGATTTGAGTATTGATCATTGACAATAAGTGTGCTTGCCTGTCATCCTTGACCATGCAAGCACATTAGGGCCCTTTTTTCCTGTGCTCACCTTAACTATTTCTCTATAACACTTCATGAGCGTTGACCTTCATTCACCTCGCTGTTGTATAAGATGCTCTTTGGCCTCCAACAAAGCCCTTGTTAATTCTTCATCCTCCGGTGTCTCTTTAAGCAATATTTCATAGTCTTGTATTGAAGCTTCCCATCTTTTCAACTACAATTGTATCATAAACATACACAATAACACAAATTAAGCACATAAAAATGTTAAAAGTGCATTGTATTATGTAAGTAAATAAAGGAAATTTAATTAAGTGGTATTTCTTTTTACCTTGGCATTACAATCTGCTCTTCTCAGCCTAGCCTTGCTGTAAGATGGACGCAAGCTAAGAGAAGCATTGCAATCTTCCACAGCCTTCTCAAATTGGCCTAATTTGGATCTACATGCAGCTCGGTTGCATAGCAAAACCGAGTTATATGGATCATGCTCTAACCCTTCTCCATAGGCAACAGATGCTTCAGAGAATTTTGATGCCATGAAAAGCTCGTTTCCGTTTGATCGAGCTGCAGCCGCAGCTCTAGCCTTCCTCATCACCTTCTTCATCTCATTATTATTTGGATCAAGCCTAGATGCTCTCTGAATTGCAACTAGGGCATCTTCAAATCTGGTGCAAGTTATTGTGTGAATATATAGAGATTAATCAGAAACACGTTCAGCTTTTCAATTAGAAACGAAACATCAACCTGCCAGCAGCCAAATGAACCCGGGACTGAGTCACCAATGTATTTGCATGGCAAATAGGTCCAAAGAACTTGGTGCAATGATCAACATCAAAATTAGACCCCTTTGACATTGCTTCTTCTGCATGTTGGTGCCTACGGAGCTTCAAAAATGCCTCGGCTTGCAACGCAAATATCTACAGGTAAAGCCACAATCAGAGACATTTCAGCATGATTGGCATGCATGTATGCATGTGCGTCTGATCGATCGAGGGAAAGATCTAATTCAGAGTTCAATGTGTAACAGGAGAAATTATTACATGATTCAAGATGATTATATGTCTATGGTCTCAATCAATATTTACATGACATATAACTGAGATTTTCAATTTATGTGAATCGAAAAGTTAGTGAAGTTGTGCTACGTGTCAGGTGAAGATTGATCGAGACCACAGTGACTCTAGATCATGTAATAGAGGGTAGTAGCTAACCTGTGGAGCAGAATCTGCACCAGATGAAATAGCATTATTGGTCTCCTTAATCAACTTGTTCCAATCTCCTAGCCTACGTGCCTCGGTGCATTTGTTCAAATGGACCTGAATTTTTTTGACTTTAGCATTCTCGTCTGGGTCAATCTCTGGTCCTGCTTGTTTATAATGATAAAGAGCCTTATCCATTTCTCCTAATCTGTAGGCAAATAGAAACTGACAATTATTAGTGACAACATCACAACACCAATAAGAAAGAAAGAAAATATAGAAGAGTTGGAGGGAGTATATCCTGCAATCATCATCTTTTTCTTGTGTGAGATTACCTCATGTTCAAGTTTCCCAATCGGTAATGAGCTCTTTGATAACGAGGCTCAATTTGAATGGCTTCTCTGCACTCAAACACAGCCTCCAGAAGCCTCCCAAGAGCCGTTAATGCTGCACTTTTGTTGCTCCTATAGGAAGCTTTATTAGGGTCAATTGCAATTGCAGCATCATAAAGAGCCAATGCTTCTTGAAATCTTCCATTCTTATAATCCTCATTGCCCATTATCTTTAATTGTTCGGGGTTCATTCTAGTAGACACGACCCTGCATAGAGAACCCGGTTGTTCCTTGTTTCCTTTACTTACATTCTCCACCGTTTGGTTTGTGTATCTTCCATTGGCAACAGGGTTCTGAGAATACGTATTTGTATTCCCTCCTTGCCTGAGGTTACCTAAATTATTAAACATCATAACGTTGCTAGAAGAAGCACGAACAAGGTTGCTGCTCCCCTTTTGGCGATCGGTGATCATGCTTTCCAGTTCACCAGAAATGCCAATTGCTTCTTTAGGGACCCTTCTTCCATTGCTGACATAGCCCTCGGTAGGTGACACTTTGGGATGGTTCCTTTGGTAGTTTTGGTTAACAACATGGTTTGGCTTGGTGCCAGAACGAGTTGAAGAATTTGTGGGTTTATTAGATGAAGCTGTTCCTGAGAAAGTTATATCTTCACAGCCACCTTGACCTTTTTTTGTGTCAGAGGCGTTTGATAAATTCTCAAATTTGTTGGCATTGCTGTTGTTATTGTTGTTGTTGGGAGGAGGACGCCAGAATATTAAGCCACCACAGCCACATTTTCCCTGTGGGAAGTTGTTTCCCATGTTCCAATGGTTTGGTTTGTTTTGTCTTTTTGCTTATGTTAAAGGACCAGTATATTTCTAAGGTAGATTAGATTTTAATAGATTGGTTGCCTGGTTGAATCTCTTGGTATATTACAAGCCCAGAAATGAGAATTCAAGGAATATGAAGAATTGTACAAATAAAGATCGATTCTATAAAATGATGACTTCAAACATTTCCAACCAAACCATGTGAAATCGAACATTGAAACATTGCACCAAC
Source organism: Glycine max (assembly GCF_000004515.6). Lineage (NCBI taxonomy): Eukaryota > Viridiplantae > Streptophyta > Magnoliopsida > Fabales > Fabaceae > Glycine > Glycine max. The sequence goes on from NC_038244.2 coordinate 10,560,364, forward strand.
TTCGATCCTAGATCCTGGAGGGACTACTAGGAAACAATTTTTTTTCCTTTTCTGTTTCTTGCAGTTGGAATGATCATATGAAATTGCATCATCTAGAGAGGACATAGAATTCTTTTTTTTTTTGAAAACCAAAAAATGCAGTAGTTGGCGTTCAGTTTTTTTGTTATTCCTCCAACATTTTTTTTGTTTGTTTCAGTTGCTTGTTTGATTATGGCAGGAACCCAGAGACCCGGTCATGGGTGGATGTGGATCAATGATCTCTAAAGTTTTGGAAATGAGGAAACTTCCTAATATGGCCTGCTTCATTTCCTTACATCTTAACAACCAAGGCACACAAGCATCGCACGTTTGCACACCTACTGTAATATATGTGTAAATAAATGCATGACCATATTTTCGTATCAGCAGTGTCATAGGAAGAAAAGGAACATATCAAATTACCTATTTGTTGTATATTGAATTAATAAATTTATAATGCATGATAGTTAAGTGTCTAAAACTATTTAACGTTGTAAGTGTGTAACATTCTTTCTCTTTTATTCATAGCCTGTCTAAGTTTGAATAGAAAAAGAGAGTCGTGTTAGGTTTTTAGCAATTAAAATAAAACTTATTAAAATAGTAAATATGAATCCCTCGCGATAGATTATGAGTATTAATAACATGTAATTAACTTGCTGCGTGGTTTGAGTCGTTACATCGACCCTTAAATAAACTGTAGTTTTTCCATTTTTTTATTGGTATTTTGATAAATCTTTGGAGGTGGTGGACACATTGATTCAGAAAAATATTAATAACATTTGTTTCAAGAAACTAAATAAGTTGGAGAAAAAACTGAGATAGACAGTTATAGAATTTAAACTTTGGTATACAAGAAAAACAAGAGGAAAGAACATGTATGTTAATGTCAACAAGTAAGCGTATTAAAGATGAGAAAGTAAAAAATAAGAAAAATGAGAACTAATATTTTTAATGTTTTTAAAAAATAAACAAGGATTGAGACGATGGATTCAAGAAGACAAATAAAATTTGACTAGTAATCACAAAACTCAGGTTGAAAAGGTAACAGAAACTTCTTAGAAGATTATACGTATTAAATGTTGCATCATTTAAAATATAACAACTGTATGTTCTAATCTTCCTTTTACATAGGGTTTAATTTAATGGTCTAAGTTTGCATCTATCGTTCTCATAGTTTAATATGAAATGAATAGTTCACGCGATAGTAGTTTGGACTAGCAAAACTTACACGTGACAGTATGAACTCGTGAACTAAAACCAAAGTGCTTGTTAGATGAAGGTGAATGTGAAAACATTCAGGTATAAAACATCCATCTAAGATGTTAGCCAAGAACTAAATGCCCGCGAAACTTAAAATGAAGCTCAGATTGCCACTACATTTTTCTGCAAGTCTAGTTGAAAATAAAGCAAAGCTAAATCCAATCGTCTAAAGTAAAACTTAATTCATCACATGTAAATTATTCTGTGATCTAATTAAAAGAAAACGAAAAACAGAAACATCTCCTCCGCACTATACTCGACTCCAAAGCATCTCGTAACCATTCAAGAGGGGTTTCTGTTCAGCTCTTTCACTATCGCTTCTGACAACTCCTCTGCACTATACTCGACTCCAAAGCATCTCGTAACCTCCAATTTAGGATTCAGCAAATACCTGATTGTTTTAACACAGTTTATATCCATGTTTATATGCAACCATACAGAACTACAGAAGGATGAATAAGGGTAGCGTAGAACAAGGGCTTACATGTTGTGGGAACAGTCAACAAGATAATCATTGCCATCCTCTTCTACCTTTTTAAAGTAAACACGATATTCTTGAGCCATCTGCCTAATAGCTGCAACAGGTCCAGTTAATCCTATGATTCTTGAATCAAACTCTGCAGCACGACAGAGGGAAAGATAGACGACAAAAGTTAATAGGGCAAAGCCAAAAAGGGTAGAAAAGCATAATTGACCAAAGCTAAAAGTTTAAGTAAATAAAAAATGAAGTTTTGCCAATGAGGCAATCTAACCTTTAAGGTAAGCACGAAGTTGTGAGGGAGTATCACGTTGAGGATCAATGGAAACAAATACTGGTAGAATCTTGAGATTCTGTTTTGATTCTTGATCCAAATAAAATACATAAAGTTAAGGTTAACCCAGAGAAAGAAACTTATAACACAGTAAGCTGAGATTGAAGTGCCAAACCTAATATATCAATTGCGTTGGCCATAATTTGGACTTGCTCTGGCCCAAGATCGGGGGATGAGGTATAACCAAAGTAGAGGAGGACCCAATTCCCAAGAAAATTACGTTCTGTAATTGCTTGTTTCTCTGTATTAATTAGTGTAAATGGACCCCCAATTATGGGTCCATTGGCAACATTTCTGAGGCCACCACCCTGATGACCTAATACAAGAAATGAAGAAATTAGGACAACGGAAATAAAACATCCTTTCAAACTTATATTGGGATCACACTAATGTAATCCGACAACTTGCTAAACTTTGATGCTTAAACCTGGAAATCGACAAATTCAAAAGGAAAATGAAACAGTTTCATCCAGAAGTCACAAGAGGTTCTATGAATAATCTTGGATAAGAACAACGACAAAGTTTAGTTGAGTATGTGTAATTCTTACAAAGTATTGACATGATCAACTCAACTGCATGCTTTACATTTGCAAGTCACAGATCAGGTTAGACAATAAAATTCCAACCAACCAAGTCATAAAGCAAGGGGACTAGGATCTATCCCAAGCTGCAGTTACAAGTCCCAACAATTGCCTACTTTGTAAAACAGAGACCCTTGCAAAGAAGAGATACAGTTTTAAGGCAACAAAAAATGGATCTTCAGTAAGAACTAAGTAGCAAATTATGATGTCATGACCACTTCCTTTATGTATTGGAATAATCTTGTTGCAAAAATGTAACAGCTTAATATATCCACCCTACATTCTGCTGTAATGATTTGTTCTTGATAATTTAGCATATATTCTCATCAAAGCATATGTAGCTCACTGATACATATGAAGAACAAATAGAAACATTTTATTATTGAGACATAAATTAGAATCTTCATCAACAGAAAGAAACCAAGTTGGATTACACTAAGAGGAACCGAGCATCTAGTCAAATGTGTTTGTCTGTCAATTAACCAAAGACTCTCCCCAAATACATATACACATTCACATGCGTAATCATTAAATGGCACTAAAAGTGACTTGGGTAGAGTTGGCACAATGCCGCAATAAAAAACTCAATGATATAAGTAAATAACTAAGCAAAAGGTGCATAGCTCGTCATTCTTAGACACTCTGATGTTACTCTGTGTATGACATGTAAAAACTGACCATGGAAAGTTTCCCATCTGCAAAATGCTTGCATGTTCATAAATTGCATCAATGGATTTAACAGAGTGCTATAAAGCCAAAACCATCAGGCCGTCTTTCCAAAATTAATTCTAACATATGCTTAGACCTTTGAACTACACCACTGAAACTTCATAACCAGTACGCCAGATCACTGATATACTTAAACCCTCTGACCTCCTTTATCATCACCATATTTGACACTATCAATCAGAAACCTGTAAGAATTCCCTTTTGGTGTAAACTGGACTCAAGCAAACATGCCTAGCAACAAACTAATTGGAAAAAACTCTACATATTAAATCACATACTGTCTTATGATGTATTCATCCTTTAACCAAACATCGCCACTTCTAAATATAAGAAAAGAATAATAACATCTAACCTTGCTCATGAAGAATGGGCATAACAATTCAAGAAGGGTACAGATAAAAACAAACACTTGTTTTATAACCAAATAATTGAACTCCAAACTCTTCAAAGCAGATCAATTGAGAATAGCAGATTGCAAATACCTTTGGGAACCGCTCTTCTCTCATCATTATAGTGAAAAAAAGCTGCAAGCCCAGCAAATCCAAGAACAGCAGCTGGCTGCAGTTAAATTAAATGACAAACAGAATTCTATATACCTGAGAAACGAGATAAACAATGCAACAAGAGAAAAAAAAGAGGAGTAAGGGAACATACAACAACATAGGCACCCCATGAGCGAGAAACCTGGGAGGCGGAGCTGGATTCTGGTTGGAATACAGGATGAAGATAATGTTTTGTTTTACCGTGACTTGTTGATTTTGAATACCTAACAGATTGAGTTGTCGTAGAGGGAACGCACCTATCAAAATAATAACAAAGGCCTATGATGCAATTCGTCAAAAATAATTAAACCAAGTGGGAAAACAAAATCCCCAAAATTTACATATAAAAAAGAGGATTTTAGAGAGAGACCTTCGAAGAAGAGCGAGGGCCGCAGCAGTGGAGCGATGCTGGGATGAAAAGAGCATAAACCTAGGAATAGGCATGACTGAGATTAACTAGTACTATGTACTGATAATAATGGTTATGGTGGGTGATTGAGTCACAAAAGCTGAAACCCATGCCTGCCGTGCACCTATTTCTGCCATAAAACATCCAAATATTGCCTTGCTCTCCAAGCTTATTCTTCCGGATTGTATCCAATTCGGCAATTCCTATGTGCTACACATAACATCATCACTCCCAACCTACTTATTCTGGAAAACAAATTGGTTGACTCCACATACATTTTGTTAAATACATTATTATAGGCTACCAAAATAATATGATTATAAACTTAAATATAATTTTTTTTGTTTTGTTTATCTCGTAAATTTTTTTTTATAACTGCTAAATAATTGTACTTTGATAAGAGAAAATTAGGCAAATTTGACCTTAGAAATAATTATTTAGCAGTTATTTGTGCTTAATCATTAAAGAATTGATATTTCGTGAATTTTGGCTACAGATATAAAAATTGAAGGTGTTAAAAGCAAAAAGAAGGAAATAATAAAGAAAAATCAGACAGGCCCAACCCATTCTCTCGCTTAGCGCGGCGCGCTAAGCGAGCCAGAGGAGACAGGCGCTAAGCGAGGCATTAAGTACGAAGAGTCAGAATCCATTACTCGTGCTCAGCACAGGAGGCTAAGCGGTACAAATAAAACAGAACGTGCTAAGCGAGAGGAGCTCGCCAAGCGCACGATCTGAACACGCTAAGCGAGGGGTCCCGTCGCGCTGAGCGAGTCTACAAAGGCTCAAAGTTCATTCCAACAACTATAAATAGAGAGCTCAGTCAAAGGAAACGACACACCGAGTCTTAGAACACTCCTATCACTACCTTAAGCCTGAGAACTCCTCCTTTCTTCTCTCTCTATCATTTGTATTCATTCTTTCTTTCATCCCTTGCATTGTAAAGCCCCTCAATGATTATGAGCGGCTAGTCCCCTGGTTAGGATCTGACAGACCTAAAAAGTCATACGATGTATGGTGTACTTTAGATTTATCAATGCAAGAGGATCCCTTTTCAGGTTTTTCTGTTCTATTTTCTTCTCTATTTTATCTTACATTTTCATCTTTAATTCCTTTTGAGGGTTAGTTGCTCAGATGATAACTTCTAATAAGATTTAAAGAAAAGATACATGCATCAGTTTTAGGAGTTAGTTGCTCGGGAGAGGATAACTTCTAATAGAACAATAAAGAGAAGAAATTATAAGGTAATCATTGCTAGGCATAGAATGGTAACTTTATGTTCATGCATTTAGCAAACATCTAGAATTTATTCTTCATGCATTTTATTTAGCGAGTCTTTTCAAAGGCATTTGGGAGATAGATAAATAAAACAAACTTGTCATCGTGAGACACCAGGGACAAGTAAATAGATAGATGTAAGTAGAATAGATCTGATTAATTTGATAAAGAAAACCCATAAAATTCATACATCCAAGGCGGACTAGGCATGCTAAGTTTTAACATTTGTATCTCATTGAATTCTTTACATATTCTACTTTTGATTCTTTTGTTCGTATTATTTCTTCTACTCCTTTCAAATATTTCCCTCATAAATTGAAAGTTATTTAACACAAGTGCAACACAAAATTCCTGTGAATTTGACACTCGGATTTTCGAGATTTTACTACTTAGACATTTGGTACACTTGCCAAACGCCTTACAATTTTTTTAATTGTATTGGTCCTTAATAACACTCTCTGACAATAAAATATTACATATATCATCAAATGAAAAGTAAAGCAGTTGTTTAACTTGTCTTTGTAAATATATTATGCTTTGTTCAACAAAAATTAAATTATTAGTGTAAACATTGTAAAATTAATTTTCTGTACCAGCAATAGATGTCATTGATAGTATGACATATTAAAATGTTAGGATAACCTTACAATGCTATTTTTTAATTTTCATTATAAAGTATGAATTAAACCGAATAAATCTAAAGATTAACATTCTTTTTTTTCCTTAATATATGAATGTATGTGTGAGAGTATGAAATGATATTGAACTAGTGTTGATAGTATATGAATGGTGGGACACACTTGATCTTTCTCTAATGAAGTGTCCCAGTTGTTATCCTCCAACAAAATTATTGTTTCTTCATAACTCCAATAGTCACCTAATAAGTCAAAACTCCAAATCATATTATTCGACTGAGAACAGACTAGAAGTGATTTGAATTCACAATGCCAAGTGCAAATAATGTGTTGTATAAAAGAAGATTCTATTAACTCTTAAATCAAATATATGTGATAATAACTCACTCATGATCAACTATCTTTTTTGACACTCGACGGTGAAGGTCATTGCAAATCCTAGGGAATTATGTGTCTTTAAGTATTTCAACTACATTAGAGTTTCTTTTCTGCTCATCGCCTTCTTTCCAAGCCAAGTGATCGTCACTCCTGAGCCACTTGTATAAATTAGTCACTCCTGAGCCACTTATAAATTAATCTTTTTTTTTTTACATTGTTAGGATTCTAATAACTAATTTTTTTTAAATTTTTTAAAAACACATGAGTAATTAATTAATTAATTAATTATAGTTGTATTGCAAAATAGTTTTATATTATTTCTTCATCAACAAATAAAATATTTTCTAATTGCTTCAAATTTTGCACGCTTAGTTCATTGCTACATTGCATGCAGAAGAGGGAAAATTAACAAATAGAGTTGTTCTCGTGTTAATTAATTCCTTGATAATATATCGTGAAATATCTATATGCACGTCAATAATTTAATCACTTTCAATTTTGTTTTACTTTTTCGTATTTGTATTCAAATTATATAGTCGTGAGGCAATTAATACCATTCTATTCTTTAAAAAGTCAAATAGATAATTATCAAACTTTGTGAGAAATTGTTAATCTTTTTCTTTAAGTACGTAATTGGTTTGAATATATTTAATTATGTTATCGTATTTAAATAGTACATTATTTTGGGGTACTAATGAAAGATATATTGAAGTATTTATATAATCGAGTTAAGTTGACTACTAGAAGTATCATAAATATAGTGCATGAAAAATTGAAATACGCTTTTTATCAAAGAAAAGATGTCCACTGATTAGTTATTTTTAAGTCATCTAACAAATCTTTTATAGTATCATAAAATTAATGCATTTGTTAAACTTAAATATTAGTTACATTGCATAAAATTTACTTCCTATAATAATATTATAAAATGATATTGTGTGACAAAAAGTAAATAATTAAAAAAATGGTTTTTTAAATTTATTTTATTCTCTATCATTTTAATTAAATTTTCCTATGTATTAAAATAAAATTCAAAATACCAAAAGAATCTAATTCAACGGATTAAGTAGAGTATATGAATAATTATAAATCTTTTGATGCATATATTTGATTCTTACATATAAAAAATAAATAAAATAAAGTTAACAAACACCCTAATACCTTGAATAAACACTAGAAATATTGTACATTTTTATTGGAGTGTTGAATTATTTAAGTAATGATTTCTATATATATATATATATATATATATATATATATATATATATATATAACTGTGATGTTGATCTCTCTTCCATTAAAATAAATTGAATACAACGCTTAATTGAGACTATAGTCCGATTTTTGTGGTTTTAGTTGCTAAGATGTTCACACTCTTATTTTTTATATTTATTTTATATATTTTTTTCTGTCACATACCTTTGTAATATAAAAAGTATATATATACATCTTGAAAGTAAATATTGAGGATATGGAAATCTGAATTTTATATTGATAAGTGCCAAGAGATAAATGACTGATTTGAATATATTTTTGTTTTGAAACTCTAATGAAATTATTTTTTTAATCCTTTTAATCTGTATTGATCCCTAATAACACTCTTGTAACACTTTTTTTTCCAACTTACATTTTGTTAATAGATTAAAGTATGTAGTTTAGGTTATGAGCTCTGAAAGATCAAGGTGTGGAGGGTTGATTTGTGATCATCATGGGGCTTGGATTGTTGGCTTTGGAAAAAAAAAGTGGGGATTACCTCAACTTTTGTAGATGAGCTTTCAGGTATTCATCAGGGTCTTCAAGTGGCTCAACAGAAAGGAATTCAGAGTTTGATTTTGCAAATTGACTCTATGGTCGTTGTTCAGTGTATGAAAAGGAATTCGATGGGATGTGTGTCTGGTTTGTGGTTAATTCAAGCCATTCAAGGACTGATCTCAAAAGTTTTATAGTGTCAGTATAATGCATGTCTATATAGAAGCTAACCAATGTTTGAGCATGCTCCAACTGTGTTGAAGCCTTTGCTTAGTTTTGATGCTGGGGTCTTTTTTCCCCTCATTTAATCTCCTTGTAGTTTTGTTGTTTTGGATTTTTTTTATCCCCTTTTAATGCCAAAAGAAAAAGTATGTACTTTAGGTCATGTTGAATTCTCCATAACCCGTTAATATATTTTTAGGTAAATTTTCAGATATTTATTTAATAATTCATTGAAGCAATTTTAAATAAAATTTATATTAGATAAAAATAATAATATTGCGTTCTATTACTTTGTAACAAAAATATCATATATGCTTATTTTATTTATGATTTTTTGTATTTGGGCTTGTACTGATTACGCCACCTCCATTGGACATTGAGAATGTTGTTTTGTTGGCCCAAGATGCTTTTGCTTTATTTTTCTTTCATTTCTTTTTGCACATCTTGTGTTGGGCTCAGCTATGGAATGATCCAATTCTAGCAATTAAGAGCAATTTATTTATTTCATGTTAGAAAATAAAATATTAAGAAAAGTGAACATTAATAAATATTGTATATTTATCTATTGATATAATTAAACTAACGGTGTATATTATTAGTGTACATCATACTGATAATGTAAACATATAATAACTGTATTAGCAAATTAATTTTTTCTAAAAAAGACTTTTTTTTTGTTAGAAAATAGCATTTTACTTACATAAAAGGAAAAAAAACATTTTTTAGTGCTACAAATTAAAACTGCCACGACCATACCCAAATGGTTGGACCACATGATCCCACCACACCCACTACGTAGACTTGTAATGTGGCTTTGACGTAGTCCTACCTCCAAACCTTTTTCTCTTTCAGTTTCCACCAATTAAATTTCCTTTTATATTTCTGTCAACTACAATTTATTATCTAACACTAAATTTCCAAAAATCTCAAGTACCTCCTTATTACAGCAAGCGTTTGAATCAAATAAATTAGGAATAGTTTAACGTACCCCAAAAGAAAGGGCTAATAAGGTTAACGGGAAGGAGAAAGAAAAAGGAAAATCGTTAGGTGGCATTGGACTTGTCAAAATGGCGACTGGTATCAATTATTTCAAATTTCAGTCGCATTCCCAAATTGAAAATTATATATGTTTATCTATTCATATCACTATCTTCATATCAATCTATAAACCAAGAAAATGGCTGTTACCTCTCGTGCATCATCATTAAGGTATCTCTTCCCTCATCCCCGGCACAAGCTAGAGGGAGAGGGTCTCACTTGTACTCTTCTTTTTCTTGTGTTTTCGAATTTTACGACTTTACCAAAAAGAATATACCAACACTTTTAAATGCACTTAGGAACAAAAGGACTTGAAGGAATCACGGAAAATTCAATGGTTAAAGAACCCTCTTGGCTATTGTTTTTACGAGCGAGAATACATGTGATTGGATTAATTCTTAGTACAATGAATAATCAATACATCTAAGAAGGTTTTGTTCCCTCAGAAACATTTGTTGATTTTCTTAATTAATCTCAATATATATAGATTGACATTTCATATAACAAACATATATAAAATAGATTCCACAACACAAAATATATTAAATTTCTAGCTAGCTCATACGGCTATATTTTTTCTTTCTTAAATAAGATAAAACTGTGGGTTTGTAAGTTGACACTTTGCTTGACCAGCACGAATTTTGATTTTCTAAGTTAATTTGTTGATCATTTCCTATATATAAAAAAAAAGAAGTTTATTGATCATTTAGCTAGACTGGGAACGTGCAAGTTACAACTGAGTGACTTAATTATAACAGTAATGTTAATTGTTAGTGTTGATTTTAAATGTAATTGATAAGTTTTTTTTTAAAAAAAAATTAAACTGCAGAACAATACTAAAAAATTAGAAAAAGATATAGTTAGTGCTGTCTAATGACGTGTTGAATTTGAAGCATCTTAAATTTCAAATTGTTTACGTGGTTAGGTTAGGTAAAAGCATCATATATTAATAAGGAAATTTGGCTTGATCTATCTCTAAATATCTGTGGTGTGCATCACCTGTGACAAAGTTTCCTTCTCGGGAACAAAGCGAAAACAAAATCGAACAAAAAAAAAAGTTAAACAAAGAAAAATTCAAGTTAGGAAATTGAAAAATTATCTTATAATAATATTTAGTTTCAAATAATAGTTCGGGAATATTCGAACAGTTGCATTATCGCCTTGTATGGTTGTTCTACGTACCTTTCTACATTCGTCCAATTTGGCGGCTGTAGTAGCAGTTTAGGTACAGCACGATCGCACCTCAGAAAACAACACAAAATAAATAAACATAATATATTATTAACCAAATATTTGCTTCTTATTTTTTTTTCTTTCTCTGGGGATAATTTTTAAATTTTCTTAACCTTTGGTTAGTCTCGTTTTTCTCATCGATGATCCACGCGCGCGTGTGTGTATATATATATATATATATATATTTTTTTTTTTTTTCCAGCTATTCTGGTATCCATCTATTTTGTTGTTTTGATTGATTGTTGACAGATGGTGGAATATAATAGCAGAGAGGAAAACCACCGAAAAGGGGACGATGAGAGGCAAGAAAATATTCGCGTACGTGTTGCTGAAAACTAAACAGTGAATAGGCATGGCGATTTGGGGAATATATCGGGGTAATTGGAATGTGATTTGTCTCTCCCTTTAATCAATTATTAACTCACCATTATGCACTAATTAAAGCAATATAGAATCTCCGTCATATTAGTAATTTTTTTATATATAGTATCAATGTAACATTTATACATCATTGAATATGTGGATCGAATTGTTCTTACATAAGTAGCACTCATTTAAATTCGGAACATGTTATTAGTTCTTATATTTTTTATTTTACTTTTTTCTTGTTTTTAATTCTTAAAGTTTCATATTGTTCAATTTAATTTCTATGTTTTATTAAAAATGTATTTTTAATCTATTCTCATATATGATGTTGACAGTTGTTTATTAAGAGTATATAGATTATACATTGACCATTATTTTTTATAAATGTGACAATACATTATTTCATATGAAAATATGATAGAAATTAAAGATTTTATTTTTAAAGAGAATCAAAATAGAAAGAAATTTCACTCTTATTCGTGCGTAAAACTATATGCAAACCGCTAAAGGACTTTCATCCTTATTTGAAAATTATGTTCAATAAACAAATAAATTAGGAAAAGATATAAGAACATTTGCAACACCAACTATTGATGAATAAAGTTGAAAATCAAGATAAAGATGAAATCATCGAAAGTTAGGATTCAATGTGTGTTTGAAGGAGATATTTTATAACTTCATTTAAAAAATAATAATCAATTTTTCACATATTTTTTGAAAAGAAAAAGAAGAAAAAAAAAGCACACTATTTATCACATTGGACGCATATATAAGTTAGCACCATTTGCGAAGATTCTTTGAAGAATAATTAAAAACAAGTTTTTTTTTTTAAATTTAGGGACTAAATTAGAGAATATAAAAGTTTAAGGACTAAAAACAAGATTTGATGAAAGTATAAAAACTAAAATTATATTTTCCCTTTTAATTTTGAATCTTGAATATGTTCTCTTCTTACACAATTTTTTTCTTTAAAACAATAAACTGCCAATTAATTAGAGATTGCATTTCAATATAAATTTTATGTACCAAAAATATAAAATTAATAAACATTTGATGAATTAATAATAATATAAAAACAATTTATTATTATGTTATCGTTGTATTATAATTAAATTCGTTAAAAAAAATGCTATATAAAAGATTCAATAATGCAATGTGTCATCATCAATTTAATTATTTATATTTATAGTTTATATTATTAATTCATTCTAATTAAATTTATTAAAAAATTTATTTAAAAGATTTAAGAATGCAATTTCTCATATTTCTTCATCAGTTTCATTATTTATATTCGTGGTTTATTGATGACAATCGAATGTATTGTGTACATGAAATGGGTAAATAATTGTGTTTTTTTCTCTCTTTTTAATAGGAGTGCTTTCGAATTAATTTTTTGGTTATGAATTTTTTTAAAAGAAAATGATGAACTATATATGTACTAAAATTGGTATATATATAATTGTATTTTCTTATTATATTTTAAATCAAAATTAAATAATTTTTTGTAATTTTAGGGAAACATCAACATCACATACGCATGGATGAATTGATGCCACATTATTTTAAATTTTTTAAAGCTCTAATTTTAATTAAAAATAGTACTAGAAATATTTAAGATACTCTAGTTAAAGGCTAGTTTGGGACGATTTTTAATTTTGAGTTTTAAAATTTCTTAAAATAACAATCTGTTTTAGTTTTGGTTTTAGTTTCAAGAAACTTAAAACAGTTTAAAAAATATGACTAATTTTAAATAAATTTATTTTGGAAGTTTCATATTATATTAAAATTAATTTAAAAGTGATGTGTGATAGTGATGATAATAATAATGTTGATGATTTCAACAACAATAATAGAAATATTAGTGGTGGTAATGTAGATGTCATTGGTAGTGGTGGCAATGACAATGTGGTGGTGATAGTGGTGTTGATGGTAGCTATAATATTCCTAATTTTTGAATTCTCGATGACTCTCACATTACAACACTTCCTGCGATCGTACTTCACTTTACGTGATAGTATTTCACTCAATATTCCTGTTGGTTAAAATCTTTCACCGGTCAAAACTCCTCGTAGGTAACCCTTTTCGAGATATCAAATCAACTCTGACTTGATCTTTGACTCAACATTCTTGTTGGTTAAAACCCTTCTTTGGTCATAACCCTCTGTACATAGCCCTTTTCGAGACCTCAAAAATCAGCTCTGTCTGCTTTCAGTCAAAACGTGTTTTGTTCTCACTCACCTGAGAAACTTTCCAGAAGGTTACCCATCACATAACTACTCCAAGTCAAGCACGTTTAATTGTGAAGTTCTTATGTAATAAACTATTGACAAGTATATGCATCTTGTTGGTATAAATAATACTAGCTAATTTCTTTATTTCATCCTCAACTATACAATCACATACCAGCACACTGATAATTGTTAATTATGAGTATATTTTGGGGTTAAATTATATAAGAATTTTTAATTTTTCTCTCCTAATTTTTTATTTTTGAACAAATAATTGCTAAATTAATATCATTTAACTTTTTGTACAAAGAATATTAAAACTGATGAATTTATGATGCTTAGTGAGTAAAATAAAGCCCAGAAAAGCGAGTTAATTAAGGAAAGCAGAACTGATTGAGGAGAGTAGGGCTAATTAAAGAAAGAAGACTAATTGAGGAAAACATAACTAATTAAGGTAAGAAGGCTAATTGAGGAAAACGAGATTAATTAAGAAAAGAAAAATAATTAAGGAAAGAAGAATAATTAAGAAAAACATGTTAATTAAGGAAAAACATGACTAATTAAGAAAAGTAAAGACAGACTTAGTGCAAGAAGCCCGCTAATATGCACCTATAAAAGAAGAAGAGAGAAAAAAGAAAAAAACATATAGAAATTTCAAAAGAATACAATTTCTTTTAAAAGACAAAGGCGGAAGAAGGAGAAACAAACAATGAGAGTCATTCATTTCCTCCATTTTTTTTCTTATCTTTTCCCCCTTTAGTAAATATTTGCCTTTTGCAATCATAAAGTTTCCATGACAATGAGAGGCTAAATTCCCTTTGTTGAAAACTTGGCAACCAACAACTCTTAATGTCATTTCTCTTCCTATCTATTTATGAACATTACATTTGTATTATTTTTTCCTGTGCTTAATATTATTACTTATGACTTGATCACCCATTTGCATGGTAAGTTTTAGGGGTAGCGTTGGAAAATGTTATTTTCTAATAGAATTGGAAAAATGTATTTAAATAAAGTCATTACTAGGGATAGATTGATATCTGTTTAACCTGTTATACATCTTTATTCTTAATATAATTTACTATTTTAGCTCTATAAATGGATTTATGAGAGAAAATAGATAAATTAGACTATTTCATGTGAGGGACCAAAGTTAGAGTATACTAACAGATGCATGTGTAAATTGGAATAATTATAAATAGAAAAAAATCATTAATATTACATCAAAGAGTAGCTCTGGTAGGCTAAGTTTCTAATATTCACATATTCTGAATTTCCTTCTATAATAATATTGGATTTTCTCATCTTTTTTTTTTCCTTAATTATTTCATGTTTAATTCTTTTTCTTGTTTGATTTAATTTTCTACCAATTTAAATTACTTTCTACAACCTTTCCAAATCTTTTTCTTAATCAAATATTCATCTACATAAGTACAAGCAAAGTTAATGTGAATACAATACCCGAACTTCCGTTTTAACTTTACTACTTGGGACGCATTGGTGCACTTTCCAATCCATCAACACACAACCCCCAGGTCTCTCTCTTTATAGTGTGATTCGTCGGCGTGTTACAGTGGCAGCCAATGGTGATGACATTGGTGGTGGCGGTGGTGACAACGACATCGATGGTAGTGACAAACGTGATATTAGTGGTGGTGGTGGTGCTAGCAATGTTGGTGGTGTTGGTGGTAGTATTGATGAGAATGAGGGTGGTGGAAGTAGTGTTGGTAGTGGTGGTTACGGCGATGCTAATTGTGGTTGTGGTGGCGATGATGGAGATAGTATTGTTGGTAGTGGTTGCAATGACGATGACATTGATGGTGGTGGTAGCAATACTAATGACAATGGTAATGTCAGTGACGACGACGGTGGCAGTGATGATGATGTTAGTGGTGACACCAAATGGTGGCGATAGTGATGGTTGTGATGACATTGATGATAATTTTGGTGGTAACAATGATTGTGATGATAGTAATATTGGTGGTGATATTGATGTCAATGATGATGGTAGTGGTAATAGCGATGCTGGTAGTCGTGATGGCGACACTTAGTATGGCAGTGACAACAATGATGATTGTGGTGATAGTGTGGTGGTGACAATGACGGAGGTAACATTTGTGGTAATGGTAATGGTGTTGGTATGGTGGTAGTGTGGTGGTAGTGATAACAATAAAAAGAATCAATGTCAAATGTGAAAAATATGTATTTTTTAAAACTAAAAATCAAATTCATAAAATATTTTTTTTATTAATTTTAAAAATGAGGATAAAAATATTTCAAAAATAATTTAAAAAACATTTCAAATCTATCTTTGTCAAACACAATTTATTTTAAAAATTACATAATTACCCAAAAATCAAAAACTCATAACCACCCTAAATAAACCTTTTGTTTTTCTTCTATTTCGTTACAACAAATGAGTGATAAATATGTTCATTAGGGATCAACAAGCGAATCGAACGGCCCACATTATCATCAGACAACAATGGATATGTCCACGACTCCAATTACTATCCATTTGACAATAATGTACATTAGATTAGAGGTCCCATCAATATCATTTCCAAACCTTCATTGATTCATCGCTTATCCTTGTAGATGGAGGGGACGGCGATCATGACCATATCCAGTAATACAAATTAAAGTAGTTTTACATGTTCAAGCCACATAAACCAGACATAATTAGTTCAACAGTTTGGGGCAGATTAATGCATATTTATTTATACTCAAACCAATAAATTAAACAAACCCATCTACTACAGTTCTATTTGTAATTATTTTGGATCTTTGGAGCGAAGTGTAGTGTATCAATATTGTTGTTGAAAAATAGTTTTGGGGAAGGAAACTGCACAATCACGGTATCTAGCCAAAAAATATTAAATAAAAGCAAAGAACAAAGAAGAAAATAAAATAGAAGTAGCGTAGTATGACCGTATGGCATCTGCTTTATATACTTACGGCTCTTACTTCTTTCATATCGGATTGGACTAATCATAGTGATAGAATATAAGATAATATCATTGATATGACTCTGTGGTGGCATTCGATTACACGACTTCCTGAAAGTTTAATTACAATAAATATCATAGTTTTGATAAAAATATTGAATTTTGAATTTTTTTAGATAAAAAGAACGATTAGTGGGCCCATGTCCCCGTTAAGGAAAACCAATTATACATATATATACACAGGTGACGCCACATATTTCCATATTACGCAGATAAAAACTGCTATACAATGTATATGACCATGGTCACAATTTTTTCACTGTAAAGACATGGATATACTATTATATTATAAAGTTAAGAGGAAATTCCAACCTAAGTTTTAGATGACAGGTGAACAATTAGCACGAAAAGGGATTAAAATTGTTGTAGGCAGGGAATCAATCACAAACATATTATATGTACAGACCTATAGTAAACTTGAGAAATCTAGTGTACATGTTTTTGCTTAATGGACTTGGTATTGTTCGGGGGCAAACGTAGTCACGCGGAGCATATATAGGTATATCGCAAAGTAAAAAAAGAGTATAAATATTTTACACGTAGAAATTGTACGGACAGCAATCCATATATACTATGAACCAAGTTAATTATTTTGAGGATTATTTGATGGTCACTTGACTGTTGAACAGCTTCTCCTTCCCCAAAATCACACCCCAAAAAAAGGGGAAAGCTTTTGTTGATTCTTGGGTCAAAGTTTCGTTGGTTGGAGCGAACATGAATGTTGTTGAACTGATTCATCCACTTATATATCCTTCATTTGGGAACCTCGTAATCAAATTGGATTTTTTTTTTTTACCCATGCATGCTTCGTCTTAATTGGTAGTATTAGCAACTAACATAGACGAATCACAAGAAAAAGAAGAAAAAAGCGTTAACAAGAAATAAAATAATGTAAAATTACTAAAATATAATTAGATATTAGGTATACTTGATAAATATCATGATTTCTCTTCAACGTCTTTTAGCAGAGGAAGGCTGTGGAAGATTCTCTCATATTTTATTTCAGATTTTCCCCTATTAATAATTTATAAATCACAATTTCTGACTGGGTCAAAGCTGGAAACAAATAAGTCACATTTCTTCATTTTTTTAATAATGAATATAAATACAAAAAAGACATGCAGTTTGTTTACCGTCAAAACAATCTTTACTTAATTTTTGGGCATAAATTTATTTTATATAATAATAATAATAATAATATATGCACGTAGTTTTATTTGTTTCTTGACACAATTTGGAAAGCCAAATATGGTTGATCTCTTACCTTTATGCAAACTCAACAACCATCACTCTAATCTGTTGCTTGCACACCTCGTTATTCCGCAAAATATAAGATATGAACAGTAAGAAAATAACGTTCTCAATTAGTAATAACCCTTTCAATCCTTCTATATTATATGTCTTTCCTGAATATCAGTCTCTAAAATCAAAACCAAAAATCTCACATACTTTGACCACCAAGAGCCTGCCATCACAAAGTCTCTCTCTCTCTCTCCTCTTTAGGCTATAGCTACCCCACTGTGATATTTTGCTGGTGAAACCACATATCTACCAGAAGCAGCCTCTCCTTTTATAGGAGAAAAAGGCTAGAGAACTATCCTTTTCTTTTTTTCCTTCTCTCTCTTCTTTTTCTCTTTCTCTTGAAACCCTAATACTTGATCCTTTTCACAATCTGTAGTGGTAATCCAAAACCCAGGACAAAGAAAGAGGCAAGAGACATAGCAAAGACTTCTCTCACCCTCTCAAGTCCCAAACAGAGTAACTTGTATTCACAACCTCTCTCTGCACCAAGTATATTAAATGCATGATCATCCGTGGTCTGTTTATTCCCTTGTTTACGTAACACCCTTTTGTGCAAACACAGATTAAGTAAAAGTGATTCAAGCACTGTGTGCCAGTTGCAGTACTCTTGCAGAGAGAGAGCCTTAAAGACGTGTGTGGGAGGAAGCACTTTCTGAAGAAAACTAGCTTGTCTTTCCACAACCAGAAAAAATCTCTCTCTCTCTTTGTCTCGCTCCCATACCTCATTCTGTAACTATAGCTACCACAGTACCCTCTTAAATGCACACTTGTTGTTCTATGTGCAAGTAATCAGAATCTCTCTTCACTTTGTCTCCCTCACGTCTTTCCATTTTCTGCTCTCATGGATTCGGCAAACACCAGCGGGAGCTTGCAATCCTCAAGCGGCGCTGATGAAGAGTACGATTCACGCGCAGAATCATCACCACTCTCTATGTTCTTAACCAACCAACCTCAACCACAACCACCACCAAGCCAAGTTGCTCCCTTTATTCCACCACCACATCAACAACTACAACACCACCAAAACACCCACATGTTCGACCCTTTATCAAACTACTTGGATCCGATCCCACAAAGTTCAGCATCACTGTTAAACCTTGACGTGATGTGGTCGAAACAAGTGAGATCCGAACCAAACCAAACGGATCTTGTTAGCTTGATACCTCATAACCAAGCTTTTGTGTCAAGTCAAACACGAGGGAACAATAGTGGTGCTTTTCCTACTTTGCCTCCAGAGAGTGGTTCCCGAGGACTAATGCTTTCAGTGTCAGCCGCAAACAATGATCAAATTCAAACCCACACCAACAACAGCAGCAGCAACATGGTTCGAAACCCGAAGAAACGGTCAAGAGCTTCTAGGCGTGCACCTACCACTGTGCTAACCACAGACACCACCAATTTCCGAGCCATGGTTCAGGAATTTACTGGCATCCCAGCACAACCCTTCACATCCTCGTCTTTCCCGAGAACCAGGTTGGATCTCTTTGCTTCCGCCGCAACACCAACTTTGATGAGATCCAACGTTAACGTTAACCCTTTGGACCCTCCAACACAACCTCCTTATCTTCTTCGCCCCTTTGCACAAAAACTCCAACTTCGAAGTCTTCACCCGTTTCCCCCCTCCTTTTCCAATACCTTCTTACCTCCTTCAACAAACTCTTCCACTAATTCAACTTCCATTAATTACCAACAACAACAACAACAACTATCTGAACATTTCGGCTTTGTGAAACAGCCTCTCAACTTTAACAACACAACCCCAGACAATAGTACTCTCGAAGCATATCATCAGCTCAAGCACCATCTTGGCAACTCTTCTTCTGTTCTCGTCTCCAGAACACAACAACACCACTCCTTGGAAATTCCGCCGAATCTCAAAAATGGTGTGTTTGAAGAACTGGGACTGAGACACGACCATGTTAACACCGACCTCGGATGTCTTCATCAGAGCATGGTTTCGTCAACATCAGTTGGAGTGGGAGCATTGTCAAGTGGAAACAACAACAACAATAACTTGAGTAATGCTACTAATTCTTCAACGGAATGGGCCCAGAGAACGGGCACCATTACCAACAATGATTGCGATCACGGAGGAGGAGGAGCTCTCAGTGGCACTATCAACTACAGTGACACTAATGGCAAAGTACACTACTCAGCTTCTTCATCGGATTTTCATGGAGAGAAGGGGCCAGACTTCACTGTAACTGCAACCAGAACTCAAGGAATGGTGGAGTCCTGGATTAATTGTTCTTCTGATTAAAGCATGGGCGACCAAACAGAATAAGAAGAAAAAAAAAGGATTGATGTTTGTGATTTCATAAAGTTTAAAGCAACTAATGGTACTATATGCTAGTATAATTCTAATGCATGAAAGAGAGAATCTTAATTGGTATCCTCATCTTAACTATGACAATCGAATTAATTAATTAAACACTATTTTTCATTTTTTTTAACCTTTTTTTCTTCTTTTCATTGTGTTTCTGTTCCCCTCAAATTGTGTGTAAATAAGTAGCAGCTAATTAACTTCTCTCTCACTCTCTATTATTGTTTTCCCCTCAAATTATCTTGAGTTGTGCTTTTAATCATATACACAAAAGGATCCTGGTGGTTTCAAAGTGTTTATCATATCACTTTATGTATTTTGTGTCTTTACTATGTCAATTGGTGTGAGATTATAATATATGGATCTTGGTTTTGACTTGGTAGAGTTTATGAGAGAAAATTTATAATCTGCTGCGTTGATTGAACACGATTAAAAAACCGAATGTGTATGTGTGTCCCTCTCTCTTCTTTGTTTTTGTACGCCTTCAATTCGTTTGGTATCTAATGTACGTTCTGCAGTGCATAGATCTTCTTCTCTCTTTCTTTTTCAGTCTTTAATTTAACGCCGATTATAAAGTTGTGGGTTCTAGGAGTAATTGGTGGCGACATTTGGGGAATTCTTAGCCGCCGCATTCTTGTTTTATCGAAATCAAAGACATCTTCATATGTTTCCAACTTTTCAAGATTATGACAATAACATATAAAACACATCACACATGGGCATGTATCCATGGGTCCATACATTCCCGTCTTCCACTTACTGTGGTTTTTAAATTAAAGACAAAAGAAATTCAATAATTGACGCAAACATTTCACGCCTGTGCATTTTAACGGCTAAATCATTTTTCTTTTGTCGATCATCTTTTTTTTCTCTCTTCAGATTTTAGGAATTACGGAGTAATAGTCACATTAGAGGCTTATCTTAGATGTGTACGTCATCAGTCTAAAATTGGCTCATATAGTTTACACTGGCGAATATGTAGCCATGATGTGCAATAATAAGATTTCAATAGTAGTGACCAGTTGAACCAATTATCTTGGTACGTATGTATATATAAAATCATTATACACTGAAAAAATGGAAAAGGAAAAAGTGTCTGTCTAATTTGAATCACGAAATTATCTCTCCACTACTTTTCATTGCAATTTCGCCCAATAATATTGTTCCTCTCTGAAGAGAAAATAAAGAAAGTGATCTGGAGGCATGCATGTTCTATTACGCCCATAAATGAGACTCACCTTGATGGATTTAACAAAAGTGGGGTTTCGGAAGTCGGTGATATGGTTAAGTGTTGTTAATGGAATAACGAAAACCACAGGATCAGAAAATTCCAGGATCAAGAAGTGTGATAGTCATGATTCATGACATCTTCAAGAAGTGTACCCGGCCGACACCGATACCAAAACTATTTGGAAGTCTTTATGGTTCATTGCACTTTGCTGGTGTATTTTGTTTGTGTGAATAGGAACTCCGTACTTCAATACAACAGTATAAGAACTTCTTTTTTTCTTGAAGATTAAAATAATGCAAATTCGGTATCAAGTCTGAAGAAACACGATTGCGGCTAAATGTCCTGGTGTATCAATTAATATATATGGTCCTCCAAGTCCCCTACCCCGAGCCAGATTAGGACAATGGAAAATTCCAATTCAAATAATCTGAATTTTTATGACAAAGTATTTGCTATACGACTAAAATCAAATAATTTAAGTGCTCCACATAGACAACAAATTTTGACATTTTGTTGCTTTCGTGTGTACGGTTAGACAAGGAAACGCGGGAAAAAGTAAAAGAGAGCACAAGGAATTACAAAGGGTTAGGATCACTAAGGAATAGTATTTCTTACGATTGATAAATTATTGAAGTGCGCAATCACCTTTTGTTGGAGGAGCGGAAATTTTTTTAAGTGAGATTACTATGATTCACACTAATTTTTATAACATTTAATTCAATGTTATTAGTTTTTCTTTTTTAATTTTCATGTCATGTAAAAATATTTGAGACTATAGACATGTGATAGTTTTAAACTATTTAATAATTTTTCGAGGAGAGATGAATTATTAAAAAAGTAAATATATATCATCATGCTTTAGTTGGTTAGCCTGCATATTATCTGTCTATTGAATAAATTTTATTAAGATTTTTAAAAGATTTGTTTAAATGACAAAAAATCAAATTTTATATCATTTATTTTGTTTAATTATTTCATATCGATCTATTTTGGTAAATATAAATAAAATAATATAAATAAGATCAAATAAAATTAAGTGGTATATTTAATAAATAGCATTTTGAACATTTTTTATATCAAAATTAAGTTTTATCAATCCAACTATAAAATCTGAAGCTTTTATAAATTAGATTAATTTTTTTAAAAAAAAATCACATAATTATTGCTTTACTATTTCTCTTCATTTTAGCCTATGATATATTATTTAAAATATAAGTAAATAGCAACTATTTAATTGCATATTTACAAATATCTAAACTATGTAAAATTTCACACACATGATAGTTACAATAACATCACATGATTCAATGAATGAATTGAGAAAAATCATTTATGATTCAATATTATTAAATATATCATTTTACTAAGTTTGACAGTTTATATCATTTGATTTTATCTTAATTTAATAATAATACCATCATTATTGTATTAAATATTCTTTATAAAACATTGAATTTTATATTTAGTTGTTTATTTAAAAATTTAAATATGTTAACCTATCAAAAAGGCATAGGGCATATAAAGAGGTAGGATTAATTTTGTTTGCCTTTTTGAAAAAAAGTTATTACAGGATGGACATTTAGATATACTGTTAATGTTAAATCCAACTTTGAAAAAGATTGAATCACAGTACTCTAAATAAATAAATAAAAACATTTGTTAAATAAATAATTTACACTTAAATTTAAGATCGACTCAAGTTAAATCTACAGTAAACCTAATTTAACCTAGTATATTTCCACCGGTATTATTTCCAAGGGCTGCTTCCCATGTGTGTTGCCGATGCAGGTACGTCCATTCTTGATGCTTTAATGAAGTATGGTGGGATCTAATTATGCGGTTCTAATCTACGTAATAAGTAAACTGCTTACCTAGTGGCTTAATTTAGTTAGATCTAAAGGAAAAAATGGCAATATCGAATTAACTGACTAGTAGTATATATGCCGCAATGAAGACACACATATATAAGGTTCAGTTAACTTACCTAATTTATTACCCAAAAAAACGAATTTACCTAATTTCTGAAGAACTTGCCCAAATGGGAACCGTATATAGGATCAGAAATGGATTATTTATTCACTCACCGAATAAAATTATGATAATAAGACCCAATAAAGGAAAGGAGGAAAGGACATCAGCTTGAAGGACTCCTGAGCTGGAATGGTTATAATTTAATTTGTCAAAGTGGTTTGTCTTTTGCATGAAATGTCCGGGGATACAGTCCACTCCAAAAGTTAAAAATCTTTATGATTTCATTCATTGATAGATCATGATCTTTTTCATCTCACCTTTGTATTTGAAAATTTTAGAAGGATGAGAGGGAGATATACATGCGGATGAATGAATTTCAAAAGTTTTTGAATTTTATTTTATTTTGTAAAGAAAGGCATGCTCATGAATCACAAAAATATCATAGGGGGGTACTTTCCCAAAAGGTAAGCAGTACTTTTCACATTAATTACTTTTACAAACTATATGAAATGAAATAAAATTGAAATGATTACAGGTGTGGGATTTTGGGAGATTTGTTAGGAGAGGGCTTCCGTGAAAATGGATGCCACTATCTTTGACATTTCATTTAACATGATGCATGATGGCCCATTGCCAGTGAACAAGGCTTCGCTTTTGTGCACTTTAACAGTAATGGCTTTATGCCTTTCTCTCCCATCCCACCCTACAGTGCCCTATAATTTTGAGCCTAAACTTGAAAAAGATGAACAACTTTTCCACTCCTAATAAAAAAAGGCTGCCTCTCCTTCGCTTCAATTCATTTCTAGTACCTGATGCCAGAAAAAGACAAACATATATCAGTTGAGTTGAATCAAACTTTTATATTTAATTAATTTGCCTTAAATGTATGCATGGGTCATCACTTTAGTCTTGTTTTTTGTTTAAAGAGATCTTTTTTAGTAAAAATTCAATAAAGTGATCATTTTGTACGATTCAAAAATAAATAATAAAATTTATATTAATGAAAGGCATATTTTTATAATCATGAAATACTTTTTTTTATCCATAAAAATTAAATACAATATTAAAAAATTTATAACACTTACATATCCTAGTCAATTAATTAAGTAAAACTCCTTTAGCATAATCATGAAAGGCTAAATTAATACTAAGAATATTTGAAAAGACTAAATATGATAATTAAAAATATTGATAACCTGTTTAACAAATAAGATCAATATGGTGGTATTTATATTTATAAAACAATCTTAATCTTTTCATTTTTTTGTCATAATAACATGTTATAAATATATTCATTAACTTTATTAATAATTAATTTACATCGGATAATCCATCGAACCACTTTTAATAAGATGTATTCTCTTAATTTTTTTTTTAAAGAATATCAAATCTAATTCGCTTGGAATCAATGACTTGTTGATTCTTATATCCTATTTTATATGCCTACATTAATTTTTCTATTTTTTATTTTCATATTGCACATCATATTTATATTTTTTCTCTCTCAAATATAATATTATTATATATTTTTATGGTACCCATGTGTTAAAATAGATAGGCTCAGCGTGGAGCCACAAAGCCTCCTTCCACTGCATCGCGTATGGTTATTACCGCAAGTTTCGATTGCCACCTAGAGCCTATAAATACCATATTCTCTCATTGTGGTGTACTGGTGTTATGTTCATTCTTTTTCTTTCATCGTTTTGTTTTGGTTAAAGTGTACCAATTTATTCAAATAATAATTTAAACGTTAAGATCAAATGTCAAATTTATATGAACTTTGACTATACTTTGAGTTTATATATATCTAATTTTAAACAGTTAATAAATTGAATTGAAAATTTGTTGAGTAATAATGCATAAATATAAATTTGATGTAAATTAAACTATAGAGTAAAGCATGTGTAAGGATGAGAAAACAAACACTCAGAGTGAAGTGATGATCGATGCAGAACTACGGACATGTTGGGGGTTCAATCTACCATAACTACTCTTAATGTAACTTTAACGATTTTTTTCTATTTAATGTTATTTCAATTATTACCTACATTCATTAACCTACTCTAACTCTAACCATTATCCCTTATGTGAAAGAGCTTAAATTATCTAATTTTACTCCTAATTCTTTAAGAGCTACATCAAATAATTTGCTTTAAGAATAAAAATGCATATATAAGGTTAAATAATATCATTCTATCCCTAGACATGGATTACCTAGATGCTCTTTTTAAGTTCTTAGGATATAAACATTTTTCAATGGATAAACCCTATAACACTACATGAGCATGGGTGATCAAACAATAAACATGATAATAGACACATAAAAGAGACAATAATATCGAAATAATATTAAATAGAAAGTTAGAATCATTACATCAAGAGCATTTGGTTGTTAAATTCCCAACAATGGGTGATTTAGCCTTACATTGTTATAAGACACTTACAAATACAAAAAGGGGTTAGAAGAAAAGGAAGTAGGTGGAAGAAAAATGGAAGAGAGATGCTCCAAAATGAGTGGGTTCCCTTTCTTTTCGTGCCCTAGTTTTCACTCTTCTGTTTTGAATGAATGATATGCCTAAGTTTCCTTTCTTTTTCTCGTTAAAACGTAATTGTTAGCCCATATTTTTGATGAGCTAAAAATATGCTCTAAATACGCATTAGATGTCGTCTTGAATTTTGAAGCGTATTAAAGAGCAAGAAGCTTGCCAGATTCTGTTGAATCGAAAAGAAAGAAGAGTCTATTGAAAAGGATTCACAGGTTCAAGGAAGTATTTACAAAATACAAGGCTAAGACAAGAAAGAGGGCTTCGAACCATTGGGCGAATCGAGCTGGCATATGGTCGAATCGAAGTCAAGGCAACAAGATTGCTGGACTTAGCAATTTCTGACAAAACTTCACAAAATTAGTTCGACTTCGAGCAATATGGATAACCGTTCTAAGGAGCAGTTATGTGCATGCAAGGTATACGTAGCAGGACACTTGGCATTAGGATAGTGTTCGACCGTTAGGGCAGTTTATTTTCGAATGTCTATATATAGCAGTTTTTTAGGTAGATTTCAAGGTCGCAAATCATTTCTACAAATCCTTATACACTCAAAGTATCCAGCGCAGAGAGAAACGAGTACGCAAGGGGAATGTATGATTGTGAACCATTTTAAGTTTCTGTAAACTTTACATTTCAAGTGCAATGCAATTTACGTTTCACTTTATAATTCCTGTCTTTCAAAGGGTTCATTCGATCGAATGAATTCGCTGATCCTTTAAATTCTGCAATTTACTTTTCTTTTGTCAATTTACTTCCAGCATTTCGTTCCTTTCAAAGAACTTTACCTTTTACAAATTTCAAACCAATGAATGTTTGTTGCAACGATGAACATTAAAGGCTTTACATCTAAAGCAAACACACAAATGGCATGCTCCTGAGATTCACTAGTTGATCTCGCAAGCAATTAACTTAGACTAGCGATTGTTTACCAAATTTCAGCGTAAACAATAATATAATCATGTTTTTTGACATTGACTATGCACTAAGTCAAATGTACGCGTTGAGCGTGCATGTCATATCTATGTGGCTTAAGTGGTCACGTGCTAAGCCTCTGGGTGCAAGCATAGCACGCTTGCACGTGACAGTTGGCTTTTAAGGTGGTTTCTTGGGCTAAGTGGTCTTAATGTGCTGAGTGAGACTGTTACGCTAAACGCGATGTTGTAGTTCTTCAATCCTCTTTTAAGCCTCATGTTGTATCTTTACAAAAAATACATCAAATTAATTAGTTTTAGCATTTACTCATAAGGAGATAAATTTTTAATGTTTTGACACAAAAGAAATAATAAAAGAAAAAAAATTAAATAATCATTATGTAATTTAAATATACAAATATGTATGCATAACCATTATCAATTTTGTAATCATGTGTAATTATGTATTGATTCAAGTGTCAGACTAGTACTGATGAGCTTTATAGCACTTTTTACTTATGCATCCTGCTAAATTCGTAACCCTAATAACCAATATGGATCCAGGAAATTAAATTGGTTGCGAGAACTTGGGTGATTTAAACTATATAAGATGTCCATATGGTTTAGTAACATGTCAAGTATAATTAATCTGATTAAAATTGACCTAACACAAAATATTCATATTTCGAAATTACTATTGCGATTGAATGAGACGGTAAATTTTTGTATGCTATTTATTTGGTTAAAAATTATATTAAATGAAAAATTGTTTTGTACCGTAAGTTGATAACTTATTTTATCTTTCATTTTGAGTTTAAAGGCAGCATACTATTGATTTAAAACTTTTACATTGGTAATAAATTAAAAATTCATTTTAATATAACTTTTTAAAGATAATTATTATAAAAATTAATAAATTTGTCATGTAAGGTTAATTTATTCATCAATAATCCATGTATATAATCTATTTTCTCTCATTAATTTTAACGAACTGAAGTTTTCGGTCCCAGAGTTAAATTCCAAACCAATTAGCTTAAACCCCTACAAAGTTCATTGCATTCAAGCATCTTTTTCACTCTTTACGCTTTCTTTCAAAGGTTTGGTTTTGCTTCTCAGTTGACACCCCATTTCTAAATGAAGATGGTATTCATGATGGTCAATGCAGAACCATGAGTGGCAAGTCTCAACGGTGGAGGTCGTGATCTTCGTCTAAACATCGAAGGGCCGAGAAATCATCGCCTCTGCCAAAGGAGGAAGATCCTGACAGTAATGATAATGAGTGGAGAATCCAAAAGTGGCTGAGAGGAGGAAAGGGACTTTTAGACACGATGGTTTTCATAAATTTGCTTTACGCAGAGAGATTCAATGTAAAAAGAGTAACTTTATCAAATTAAGTTTCATTCAAGCTAATTAGTTTAATACTAAAATTTGCTTTACTTTTGAAATAACATCTGGTGAAGTTACTCATTTAATACTCTTTGTACAAATTAAATTTTAGAGAAATGCTAGAAATACATGTATATAGAGAATTATAAAGTGATATAAATATAAGATTTAATTATATTTTATATTTTTTAATTTTTTTAGTTAATTTTATCCCAACAAATTAATTTCACGCATTTTATTCAAATTTTTAAAAAAATTATAAATTTTACCTTCTATCATTTTACTCTTAACATAATTACATTTTTAATTTCAACTTTTTATTCTTTTGATAAATTTTACATTCAACTTTTTTTTTGGCAGATATTATTCCTAAATTTTTATTTTTGAAAAATTTTAGTTCTAATTTTTGTGTTTATTAATGGAAAAATATTGACTAGGAATAAAATTTACAAATTTTTTAAAAGTTAAAGATAAAATGTATCAAATTAAAAAAAATTGGATAAATTTTATCAAAAGTTAAAAAATTAGGATAAAAAATACAATTAAGCTTAAATGTAAAAAATATTGGCACTTTTTAAAAATAAATAAATTAGAGTTATCTTTTGTCAGAAATAATTTCCCTCAAGCCGGGAACACTCTTTATGGGTTACAAAATTTTAACGACTTGAACTAAAACTATAGAAGTATTTAACAAAATCACATAACTAGAACTTCAATACGAAAACACTGATTGAATTGGAATAACTCTGAGTGAGTACTTGGGGATGCAAAAGTTTTATAAAACTAAGCAATTTTTTAAAATCTTTTCATCCCAGCCACAGTCGAATATTCGCGCGCGCAACAATGCTGTTAAATTCGTTTCTTGCATTATTTTCTTTTTTTTTCGTTCTCTTCTTATTGCTTCCCACTAGCTAGAATCTTTGTAAACAGATATATAGCACATGCGACATGTCCACTCCAGCTCCTAAAGTTTTTTGCTAGCTAGATCGAATTGATGCATCGTAGATTTTCGTTTCATATTCCAGATCGTCCACTGTGAATTGTTTTAAGTCAAAGTAAAATATTGTAAAGCAGTTTTTTATTATTATTAAATTAAAAAATTAAAGTCTAGATAAATTTGGTATACTTAAATTTAGTACTTTTTTTTTTTCTGGATTTAAAACTATGGATGTCTCTTAACCTATTTATTAGCTAAGTTAATTTTGTTTATAATATGTGAATGTTGTTGACCCAAAAAATTTTGTAAAAAAAAACTAAGTACATTAAACTAATAATTATTTTATCTATTATTATTTACAAAAAGATAAGTAATTTCGGTGTCTGTTTGTATATTTTTTATAAGACGTTAAATTGGGTTTCTATTAATAGTCATTTTCGTCGTAATTTAGTTTATTATTTTTTCTCAATACATATACATTTGTATGTCTTTTTCTTATAAAAAAAATATATGTTTTTATTTCATTAATTTAAAGATATTTATCTTTTAGTCCTTTAAGTTTAAATTTGATATTTTTTTTTAAAAAATGGAAACAATTCACATTCTTTCCTTGTCACTAAAATTATTATTTCTTTTGCTGATGAGATAAACATTTGACAACTCACCAAATGCAACAGCTTTAAGGAATCGAATGGTAGGGGAAAATGATTTTCATGCACGAAAATCATAAATTCTAAATATTAATATTTTTTTTAATTGATCAAAAATATTTTTTAGAATATTTATATAAGTTTCTCAAAAATTAAAAATTAAAGAGTTATGTAATATTATTATTAATTATTTTAATTATTTATCACATTAATTATGATATTTAACTAGAGTAACAAAAATTAACTCAGGAAAGTTAGATTTTCATCTCTCTCACGAGAAAAAATTTGTGAAAAAACATAGCTAAAAACATTTTTAGAAAACATTCTTTCCCAAGGAAACAGAAATATTATTCATTTAAAAGATATACTAAACACGAGAAATTAAGATTATCAATCTAAATTCTCAGGAAATTAAAATTTTCTTTCCTGCCAAACATCCCTAAGAGTCGTGTGGTGAAATTCTCACAAGGCTTGTTGATATGATTTAATTTGGAGTCAAATTATTTTTACAAATTGTCCTTTAATTTATTATCTTGTTACAAGAATTGAATTTAAAGAGCATGTAAAGGCTATCAATATATACAAACTCAAGTCCAATATGGAAGAATAAGAACTCAAGATGGTATACTAAGTTCAAGTGGAAAAATACCCAACCAAGAGATTTAATAATGCACTAACTATGGGCTTACACCATAATTTATTATTATTATTATTATTATTTATAATTAATTTTAATAAATTGTTTGTATTGATGCTAATTAGGAGCCAAGTTTCAACCCAGATTAGATTTTTTAAAAGTTTATTTTAAATTATAAGTTTTGCCTTAAGCATGTTTGGACCTATATGCCTAACTAACTACAACTCAAACGTATTGGAAAGAGGGTTTACCGTTATCTTATATCTCAACCAAAGTCAAACCCGATTCTTGATCAAAATAAGCTGCAGACACCTTGCAAACAACAATTTCCAATAAATAATTAAACAAAATAATAGAATAGTAATAAATATAAAATAATCCACGTTTAGATTCAATGATTAACGGCACTTATGTTAAGTTCACGTGTTTAAATTTAAACAGGGAACTATAAAATAACCCGAGTTAAATTTTAAAAATACACAATGAAAATGAAGCTGATTATATGAAAAACACTAACTCTCTGACATCATTTGGAAGTCATGCATACATCAAAACTACTCAGTATGTGTTTCCTCTCTGGGCAGCTGGCACTGTAGAGGCACGGATTATTATTAATAATAATAAGGACCTCTGTAGAAGCATGGTGAGCTGTTATAATTAGAAAAATGTAATTTTCAGATCAAAATCATCACCATCATAAGTTCAGAATCAAACAAATAATCACTATCCATCAAGCTTTATCTTGTCGTTAGTTTTCCTTTCTCGTCGATCGCCCAGCGATGGGCCAGTAAGCTCTGTTCGGGCTAATCATTCTAGTAAGGACAATAAGGATATTGTTATTGGCACTATCAAATTTTCTATTCACATTACCCATGTGGGTACCTTTTACCTGTATTTCCAAATTATTCCTTGGACGGAATACAATAAAAATGTGTTTTTATCACCTAAACGGAGGTAAAAAAAAAATTGAAATCATGATATCGTTGTACACTTGCACACCGGAATTATGATTTGTTTTTTTCGATCATACTTATTGAAACAAAAATAAGCTTTGGTTGAGAGAGAGAAGACAAAAATGAGATTTCTTGGACAAGAACCCCGACACATCCCAAACCCCAAACGCAACAACAGTACAGATTTAAACCCAAACTAGATCCTTACATCCCCTTGACCTTCATTAGAGAAATTAAGCCACAAGATCATTGCATCCCCTTCGCCTTCTTAAAACCAGACCATAAAAAGCCCCCAAATACTGTTAGAAAATGTTTATTTTATAATTTAAAATTTAAAGTTAATCAGTTTTTGTTTTTAGAAAATAAAATGTTCAGTTTTTTTTTTTGGTTCAGTTATTTATCTATTAACATTACAATAAGTTACCTATATTATTGTTAAGATTTTAATTTGCACGTTGGAAGTTTGTTGCTGCTTTTGTTTTTGAACGTTAAAAATATTATATGCAATAATTTTAGTTATGATTTTCTTAACGTTGTTACTACACATTGAGT
This sequence comes from Glycine max, assembly GCF_000004515.6. Taxonomy (NCBI): domain Eukaryota; kingdom Viridiplantae; phylum Streptophyta; class Magnoliopsida; order Fabales; family Fabaceae; genus Glycine; species Glycine max. The sequence continues at coordinate 10,592,246 of NC_038244.2, forward strand.
TGATTTCTTTTGTTGCACGCGGCATGTTTTATGGGCAACAGCCAACAGTACATCTTTTTTCCTATAAATATTTAGTTTCTTGAGAGTGTTATATTCTTTGTACTTATTGTTAACCAATACTTTATTATATTTTGAAGCTATATTACTATTGTTTTTTTTTATTTAGTTTGAGATTTTGTATCTTATTTATTTATTTTACAACAAATACACAAACCCATTTGTGCAAACCTCTGGCGGTAGAGGATGACCACCAAGCTCAAGCCCAACAGTGTTGTTCTTGTCACTCCTCGTAGTGAGGTTGTGTGCGACGCCATGCTACTGGATCTTGAAGGGGTGGGTTGCGTGAATCTCGACAAGGGAAGTAGTGGAACTGCACGATCTGGTAAGTTCTATGGTTGGGATGCGACAGTGCTTGGAGGAGTGCAACACTGCTTGACAGGATTAGGGTTATGTAGGGAATTTGGACTTGTGGACAAAAGAGACATTTCATCCTTTTGGTAGTGCCAATAGCACTTTTGGTAATCCCCAGATCATAATCCTTATTATTATTTTAAGATGTAAGTTGTGACATGGGTGTCCATGTGAGAGACTGGAGAATGGGCCATATTATCTCAAATTATCCAAATTGGTCTGCACCTATTTTTTTTTTTACCTTATCTAAGGTCCATTAGCTCTTCATGGTGATGGGTGATATACATTGACGCGTATGCCATGTGCCATCACGCTCATGCTTAAATGCGTAATTAATATAAGAATGATCATGATTAGTGAGTCCAAGTAGCTGCTAGTCCCTTTGTCTTCATCGTCAGTCACCACATCTCCAGCTCTGGCTCTTGCCAAGGTCATAAGTGATGCCTATACACTCTCACCATCATTAGCTATTGCTCTTAGTCTTTCTTCCAATCGAGTACCATTTAAGATGTAAATGAATTTTTTTTTTCTTTTCTGCTATGCTCTCACTCCAAATTTCTATCACCATAATCTTAGGTGAACAACCACACAAATTTTAGTAAACTTGCTAAAGGAAAATTGTAAGATTGATAACTTTTAAAAACTAGGAAAAAAAAACTACAAATTAAAAAGTGGCCTTAATTTTTTTAAAATTAAACAAATTATAATTTTTTAATTTTAATTAAAATCATACAAAAAAAATATCTACTTTAATAAATTCAACCTTTTCACTTTTTACTTATATAAACTAAATTTCGTTTTTGATACTATTTACTCACAAATTTTTTAATAATAATAATTATAAATAAATTTACATTTATATTGCTAAATATTTTAATAAAATTATTTTCAATATCTTAAAAATTTACTTGATAGCATTTTGGTTATCAGAAAATATTTTTAATTAGTACATTATGATAGTCTAAATATTTTATATACCGTTATATAATTAATCATGAATTGTCATATATGTTGAAATTCTTGATTTTTATGATAATAGTTCTATAAGATATATTTATGAGTGGTTGAAAGTATAAAATCTTTATAATAATAGTGTATGAAAATAAAATTCCTAGAAAACTTAAGATGACAAATTGTTTAACAAATGTTCTTTTTATCACTGAAAAAGCTCCTTTTATTCATGATGACAAATTGTATAGCTGTGGGAGGCTTATCCCTGTTTATCAAACTTTTGGGGGGCTTATCCCCGTTATCAAAACCGAAAACACAACATTCTTGTTTGATGTCAACAATGCCAAATGACAAAGTACATAGAAATCCTGCAGACTTGGGTTAGTGAAAATAAATGCTTGATACATATCAATTAACACCATATTACATATTTATGTAAAATGGAAAAGTTTTTTTTTTTGTTTTTTTAGAGAAGTGGTAAAGTTATAATATACATTTTTAAATAATTAATATATGTAAGTAGCATTATCATTTCAATGAATGATTTCAACAATACATTTATAGTAAAAAAGTTGTAGTGTTTTAAAACTAACTCTTATTTTAGTAATTAATAATATAATATATAGTTGGGTCCATGAACAGTACATCATGATAATGATAATGGTATCAGAGTCAACTCACGTAGCCCAAACTTAACAGAAACAACCGTGGACATTAAACATATTAGTGATATCTTGGCATGCCATGTAGTTAGGAGAATATATAACAAGCTAGCCATTATATAATATGGTAAAATGCTAAAAGCTTCGATCTCATCGTTATCCTGGATTTAGAAATTGAGGAATATTTATTTATATGGTAAAAGCATATTCCTTAAAGCGTTACATCGTTGATGTAATCTTTTAGTCCCAAAACCTTTTTATATTTCGGATTTTAGTTTTTAAATAAAATGTTGATTGGTCAAAGTTTTTTTCGTGTTATTTTTTAAAAATTATTTTAATGGTTCAAATTTTAAGGGTTAAAAAGGCCATCAAAATATGCGTAGTTGACTGTTTGAAACGAGAAAACAATTTCTTGCGGCTAAAACCCGCCAGAAATTGATCTCCCCTTTTCAAGATTATTTACCTCTTTCGTCCACTTCTCTCACAAGATTTTCCAGATTCAGACCCAAATTTTGAGTTAAACAATCATCAAGAACTTTTTGTGTTAAGCGAAAAATCAGATTCAAGCTCAAACTTTGAATTTTGTGAAGTCGAAGTCTTATCGAGAGAGAGAGGTTTGTCGAGCTTGCCAACGGCGAGGTATTCAACCATGCACGAATCGTATCCCTCGACGGTGGCAAGCAGAGCAGCGGCGCGTGAGTATATTCTAACTCGAGATCGTGGAATCGATCTCCGCTTCCACCGCCTACTGCGCTGCCGCAGGGATCCCCTCCATCTTCTTCCTCCCTCGCGACCATGCTCTTTCTCCTCCTTCCAGATCCATACAATTTGCTTCTTTGTTGTCGTTCAGTACACTCACTGTAATTTCATTTCTTTTTGTTTGGATTTCAATTTAATATGAAACATGGAATGAGGAACAATGTTATTGGGTGGGGGTCGAATTTACTCATCAGAGTTGCGGAAACGGAAGTGGAATCAATTGGAGGAATTCTTAAAGAGGAAAAAACAGAAGGCAGAAAGGATTTTAAAAGGTAAAGGTAAATGCATTCAAAAATCTAGTTTGGAATATGTCTTTGAGTACTATTTTGGATTTGCAAAATTTGGACATAAAAAGATCTGGAGAAAGGGAAAGCAAATGAGATCCGCAAAGGTCGGAATTTCTAGCTGATGGTGTCTGTGTTCTTTAAATTTTCTACTATAATAGGAATACTTCAGTTTTCGGTATTTTCTAGATGATTTTTAGTTGCTAGAAATTGAACTCCAGTTAAATAATTAAAAATAACATTTCACAGTCTCAGAAACCAGTCAATATGTTATTTAGGATTAAAATTTAAAAATATGAAAATTTTTTAGACTAAGAACTTAATTATTTCTTTCATAAAATTACATGTGTTATTCAGACGGCGGGTCCAATTTACAAAGCTTTGGCCTGTTAAGATTAAAAAACAAAGATTGTGATCCTGTAATGATAAAATATGTTTCATGAGATATGGTTACTGCAACATCAACCTTACTGGTGGCATTAATATTAGAGATCAAATATCAATTTCTGCATTATTTTATTGAGGATTCCGCTTCTCATATGCGGTTGAATGCCTTTAATTTATGTTGAGGTATATCATAAGTTCATAAGAAGATAGTATTTAATATTGAGCTCATCTAACTACTAAATTAATAAGTCTAGCATGAAGTCTCACTCAGAGCGTAACTCTTGCTTAGTGTGCAAGTCAGACTTAGCGCGAGAAGACTCATGAGGAAAAGTTCAATGGGCGTTTAATGCACAGATGTGCACGCAGCGCGAAGTCGGCGTGAAAAGTAGCCTACCTCAGGCCTATAAAAGGAGTAGGAAGAGAAGACACATCAAGTCTGAGAGCTCTCTAGTGCAGAAATTCAAAGCTTGAGCCTCTCCCTTAGGGGAAACCCTCTTTCCTTAGTCATTCCCCATTTTCTTATTAGTAGTCATCCAATCATTTCTTTCATTAATCTCTGAAGGGTAAAGTTTTTCATGACTATAAGAGGTTAAACCCCTCTGTTGGAGCCTAGCAGCCAGTGCCCTTCTAATGTAACTGCTCTTCTTAATTATTAATGCAATTTTAATTTCAATTTCTGTTGTTGTTTCTTTTTTGTTTTTCATTGCTATTGTGTGGTTTGACTATCTATGCATCTGTTTTTAGGGGTTATTCATTGGGAAATGATAATGTCTAAAGAACTGAGAAATGACATCTCAACATTGCATTGCTAGGGATAAAGTGACTTTGTTGTGCCTCTACATACAACTTTATACTACTTAATGTTGTTTATGATTTCATCTTTGCAAAGAGATTTGAGAGAGATAATACATAAATTACGCTCTTTATTGTGGTGAGGATGAAAATTAAGAAAACATTTAATAGAAAAAATCATTAATATTGTATCAAAGGTAGTTAGGCATGTTAGGCCCCAACATAGGACTCAACAGTCGGTCTTTCATTCTAATTTTTACTACTTGTGATAAAATTGATACACTTATCAATCAGTTAACAACTTTGATTAAAACTTCTTTAATTTGTCCAAATCATCAATCTAAAGATACAAAAACAGATCCCTCTCTGTGAGATAGTGGTGTGTTTCCTTTATTTTCTGCTTTTAGCCACACTTGATGTTGAACATTTTTTCTATTTTTATTTGATGAATAGTCTACAAACATGGATAGTATATATTCCTGATTAAAGCCACTTTAATTGGTCCAAATAATCAATCTAAGGATACAAAGGTGAGAACATTTGATTGCTCTGCTTTTAGCCACACTTGATTGTGAACATTTTTCTAATTTTGCTTGTTTTGGTGAAACTGTATTCTGTATAGGACTACCTAATTAATGACTACGGATATTGTGTATAGCAATGGTACATTTGAAAGGAATAGAAAGGAAATGTGAACAGTATAGCTGCAGATAGAAGGTATTAACAGGGTAATTTGTTTAACAATGAAGTTTGATGATTTGTGAAACAAAGTTCGGAGTTAAGGAGAATATGGTTAAATAGTATTGTAAATAGGTATCACTGTATCAGTAACTGCATTGCGATGTTGTGGACATTCAAAGATGTGGAGTTTGTTGCGCAAATTTTTGAAAAGTAATTGTGAACATGTACTGTTGAATATTGTAATTTAGTCATATAATTAGAAGTGGTTATTGGCAATGGAAAATGAGGTGTATGCAGTATTGGACACCTAGATGCTAGTGTTATTAAAGAGTAAAAGAGTGAATGAATGGCATTGGGCTATTGGCTAAAGGAGAATGAAATTGTGTGGTTTTGCAATGTTGATATTCAATGAGAGTGAGAGAATGCAAATTTTTTGGCCAGGTTTATTAGTATATTATGGAAAGGAGAGAAATGTTAAGAGATGGTGAAAATCATATTCTAGTCCTGGCTAAATGCTAAAGCGCGCCCCAAAAATACTTAATCCTTTTGCATGCCAATTGGTACCTCAATCCAATGAAGTATATAAGAGCAATCTGAAGGAAATATGCAGACAAATTTGCAAGAATAAGGGAGAGAAACAAAGTCTTGTGCAAGTTCATAAGGTGCTAAATCAAAAAGAAGGATGCCTAGCTTTACATTTGTAAGGTTAATCATATTAGGATATTTGATGGCGTCTTTCACGTTATAAAATAAGGTTAATCATATGTAGTGAATGTGTGAAATTCATTTATCCATATTATAGTGTAACCAGATAATTAACGTGCATCTCTCTATACACAGAGAAAGGAGGGCTTTGTTACAATATATAGATATACATGCATCAATTTACCTTTTTGTATATAAAAATAATTTTTCTCACTTGATCAATATTATATTATATATATATATATATATATATATATATAAATTTTTATTTTAATAATTTTATATTGATAAAGGTGAAATTTCATTCCAAATATTAATTGTTATCATCTGAGCCAAAAATATCTACCATTAAATATATATTTATTTTGATTTTAAAACACATCATCGAGTTTCTTTTGTTACCCATTTTCAGTTAATAAGAAAATCACTTAGTTGCTGGTTTGTGTACCCAAAAGAACCAAAATACATCATTAATTATAATTTGCCTGCTTTTAAATTTGTGCTGGCCCAAGTGATAATAACTCATATTCATTAAAACATGCATTCGTTCAAAATAAAAATAGAAAAAAATGTTCAATTTGATGCTCGATATTATTTTAGAAATATATTCTCTCATTTAGAGAGTGTGAAGGGATTCTTACAAAAAGTAAGAATGATTAATGTATTTAATTGCATATGATGTACTTAAAAGAACAAAGTGATGGAAGGACAATGCATGTGTTTTGATTATAAAAAAGTAGTACTAATTAATCTCCTTTTAGGGCAGGCCAGTTAACCAAAAAGAAGGCGCGCTTTAATTTAGTTTAATCATTTTGAAAGTTTCTATTATATTGCTACTTTAATTAAAACAAACCGACTTTCTTATGGAGTGGGGAAACCTTTTTTTCGCGGGAGAATTCATTGTAACCGGAAACGAACAAGAAAACAATCTTTTATTTCTTTTCCGTTGTGATTACTGTTTGGCCAGTTTTGAGCACTCGTACGTGTCTAGTTCTTCTGTTATCTATTCATTATTATTATTATTATTATTTGTTCAGTTTCAAGTTTCAACTTACCCGGTCAGAGCGACAGCTTCATTAATCTTGGAGGTTGCTTTAGTGGTTTCGTCAAGGAGAAGTTCCACGTTCAATGTGTTTGAACACACTACTTAATGAGATCGTGGAATGATTTAGAAAAGAGAACATATCTCATATGAGATATCTAATGGCGCTATACGTATATACTCTCATGAGAGTGGAATAATAGGTGATGCTGATGAGAATGTGAGATTAAATCAAAGTTGATTATCTATTCATTTTTAGGAATAGATCCATCCATGTTTATTAATGTGGGAGTAAACTCTCCCTACAACTTTTCTTAATATAATATAAATTTAAACTTTATACATTTCGGTAAAAAAAAAGATTTATGTTATTAATCAATTAGATATCATTATAGCATGACTTTATATAAAGTTATTGTAAAAATAAACAAATTTAATCACATATATAATAATTTTTAATTAAATAAGATTGTAAAATTTTTAATACTTTTTTGGATAATAATATTTTTTTAATATAATACACATATTCTTTAGTCAGATATGTATAGTTATAAATTATCCTTATAATTTAAAACAGATATTATTCCTATAACTAAAAATCTCTGAATTTTCACTATTTATTGATTACATAACTGATGCCATGGTGTGTGGCTGAGATGTTAAAGTGACCAAGGTGCCAAAGTTATATAATGGAGGTATATGGCTGGTTTAGGTCCAGAATATTATTATTATTCACAGCAGAAATCCAAAATTTGTTAATCATAAATCACGTTCAGTGATATTGTTATTTTTTTGGTGTGTGAGCTTCAGAACATGACGATAAAGAATCTGTGATTTGCGTATAACCAGTATCGCGTTCATCACACTGGTTGACGTAGATCATGGATTGTCATAGCAGAGAAATATTTTTATGTGTGTTTTTTCCCGTGTTGTAATCAATATGCAGCAGCAACAGTACGTAACATAGTAAGAAAATAAAAGATGCACAAGATACAAGGTATGATCCACCACAGCACCAATCCCCTTGCGGCACATATATCCTGAATTAATGTTTGCACTTTCAAACGTTCGTATGAGTTTCAGAACGTGTTAACAGTTCATAACCAGTGACCCTTCAGCAGAACAGCATCATTGCTCTGCTCCCCAATACCAGGGCATCTTGGGTCACATGGATACCCATGTGGCCTAGGCGTGTAGCGTATCCAACAATGCATGGCTCAACCTAGCTAACCCACTACAATGCCTTATTTTATTCCTCATAATATATACTACTATAGTTTATGTACATTTAACATGCTCACACAGTCACACCACTGGTATGGTATAAGTATTCCATTCACAAACCAAACCACGGCAGCAGTCATATGTGGGCTCAACCCTCTATGCGGGGACCGATTCCCCTAACTATCACACGTGTAACAATTTTGCATCTTTCCTTTCCCCAGAACCTAACACGTGTACTACAGGACCATTAATAACCAGCACAACCTCTGACACCTTATAATGCCAATGTTCCTATTTCCCAATCTTCCCGATGCTGCTGCTTTATTTATGTTATGTGTTGTGACTCTACTACTGCGTGTGATCCGGATTCACAATAATTAATTTGATTATGTGTTTAGTTTATACTGTAGTAGATGTTTCAGTCCAATCAGAGGTTCGTAAAAAAGAATAAGAAAATGTTGCCTCAGTTGAATGAAATTAAAATGTGTATTTAACCATACGTTTTATACCACTATAGAACATATAATATGGTTTTCCATCGCTTACCCGAATATGGATTTGATATGATCCAGTTGCTGTTACCATAGTTATAATTATTTTTTCTTTTTATAGTTTTCAACTACTAGCCAGGTTGGGGTTGGTGGGAGCAAGAGTAGTTAGTATATATAATAGTGATACTAAAACCATTAATTTTTTTATCTCCTCCTAAGATCACGAGCCACAACTCAAGAGGAGATGGAGAAGGGGGGAATATATTAGAAAGGCGTAGTTAGTGAAAAAGAGAGAAGACAAATGGCATAGAAATGATGTTCGCTTTTGGCCAATAATTGAAACTTTCAAAATCTTAGTTTAATTCAATCTGGTGGACTCCATCTTTCCACGTCCGACACAAATTAACAGCTGAGAGTTGTCAAAGGTTGGAGCCATGTTGGTGTCTCTATTCCAAATATCTATGTTATGTTATTCCTCCCATCAAACATCTCCTTTTGAGTGGATTCCAACTCTTCATTCAACCATGTAGATTCCCTAACCAAAAGTTTAACCTTCATTGTCCTCCTTATGAACTCAATTTAATTCGAAAGCCCCCCTTCTCATTTATTAGATTCCCTTTCGCCCTAAGTGAGTTACTTCATGGCCAAAAAAACAAAACAAACAAATAAAGAAGTGGGTTCCTTAGAACTTAAGCACCAATTATTCGGCCAGTCCCTGTTTCTCTCTTCTTTTCTTTTTTCCTAACTTTGCTATATGTGCATAGCACGCTAGAATCTAAGCCATAACCTTACAGAGTCTCGATCATTACATTATGGCTTAGCTTTTTTGTGTGTTTCTTGTTTCAAGAACACGGGCAGGCACCAAGCTTTATGCATGTGTATAATATCTCTGGTCACTTCACATGATTTGTGATTGTTAGTTTTTTATAGTATTAGTTTTGGCCATGTCTTATTATTATTATACTATATGGTACCACCTCGAATACCTACTTAAACAAAGCAGGCAATTGATACATAAGATAGTGGACACCCAAATGTAATGCATTTCTCCCAAACCTTTCTTCCCTTTCCTTTAGAAAATATTGAGCATCGGTTTCTGTTATCAATATGCAAAATGAAACACCTTTTCTATATACGGGACACGAAGCCTCCTTTCCTATTTTATCGCCAAGCTGCATGTGATTCTAGAACCTAATTATCTAACCTAGCATCTCTATATAAATAATTGCTAAAGGCCTAGTTACTGACATTCAATGTAAAGTAAACAAATTATGGATCTAGAATCAACCAAAGACTTCATTTTATTGGTCTTACTACCAAAATTTCTAAAATGTTACTTTAATCTTCTCTTGCTTCACCAATTATTGATCTAAAATCAAACAACATGGATGTAGTGTACAACAGACACATATTGATGGCTATACTAGAGGTTTTAATTTTCTCACTACGTCTACTACTTTTAGTCCATTTTCTGATGCTTGTGAGCATATGCATATCTCTCTATTGGGTTTATGGTAATATATATGAATCGATGACATAATTGCCAATACTCAAAGAAGTACAGAATAGTTAGTATACTGCATTATTGATCTAAAATAGAACATGGATCGATGTAGTGTACAGACATATTAATTTATGGCTATACCAGAGCCTAGAGAGGTATTTAATTTTCTGACTACATATATATTCTTAGTCCTTGGTGCAGCGGTAAAGTTGTGCCTTGGTGACTTGTTGGTCATGGGTTCGAATCCGGAAACAGCCTCTTTGCATATGCAAGGGTAAGGCTGCGTACAACATCCCTCCCCCATACCTTCGCATAGCGAAGAGCCTCTGGGCAATGGGGTACGAAGTAAAAAAAAAATATATATTCTTAGTTCAATTTCTGATGCTTATGAGCATATCTTATTGGGTTTATGGTACTATAAACGAATCCATGATATAATTGCCAATACTCAAAGGAGTACAGACTTGTCAGTATACTGCATTACAGAGAGAAAGCTATGGGAGTGTATCTGGCATGGACAAGAGATATTGATTCAAGCGTTGAATAATGACAGCATAGAATTGAATTTTTTGAGCACCAAAAGAGTCTAGCCCACAACTACTACTTTTGAGTCAGCTTCAGATACAGGATAGAAATATTCTAATAAGCCAAGTCCATGAGGGCCCCTCTTACGCTTATTACCTGAATCTCCAAGCACCCAATCATTGATGGTGATGATGATCTTATCTCCACATTAAGGATTTCTTACTGAGATATTGGAAACCCGTTTTTCCTGCTATTGCATATAAGTTCTGATTTGTTATTCACGTGCCATCAGTGGTCCTAAGCACCACACAAGTGGATGATTGTACGTAGGGATAGACAGCCTTTCTTTTTTGACATGGCTATGTATAATGCAGCCAACTATGAATAAAATATTATAGACTTTTAATCCACAATAAGTTTAGCTAGCACAATCAATTGTTTTCCAAAAGAAGAATGTCCATTAAGGTTTGTGTAACCTTCATTATGAAATCATTTATATTGCAGAGAACGAAACCAATAATTGAGAATAAATCAATAATTACAAAGAGCATTTATAGGCTGAATAATTGTCTATAAAGAACTGCTTCGGTTTACACTTGCCCTTTCTCCCTACTTTTATTTTATTTTTCCTGTTTTTTTCAATTAAAAGCAAATGATTAGATATGAAACGAACTTAAGCCTTTTACCTCTTGCCCCATAGGCAAAAAGACTATCATAGTATCATTATTTCATACACTCATTAAGATGACATCAGTCTAATTAATTAGTTCTTTGCTCATGTAGTGCATCGTAAAAATACAGCCATGTTTTTCCAAAATTCTGTTAGCGACGGTATTTCCAATGTTATTTTACCATTTAACGAAGACCAATTCGTACGAGCATGCAAGCCATGATTGTGAGACTTTACTAAGCATGTCACGACTCAGAACTTAAGAGTATACAATATATATTGTTAGATACGTAACTTGTAATATATATTATCATATTTGGAAAAGTACAAAATTAATCCATTCAGAATTACATTTGATGCAACAGAGACTTTTCCCCTGTACTACACAAACTACGTGGCTAATTACATCAACGTAGACGCGCTTCAAACTCAGAAAGACACTTTTGTCTTTCCTTTTTCCATACATTTTTGTTCTCTGTTCTAATCTGAACAAAACATAGAAAAAAGGGTCCTATATGCTACCCTAGCTGATCTCCATTTTTTTGGCAGGGTAGGGATGTACATTATCATTCTATCCATTTACACCCGAGAACGTGTTCTGAGTCGGAGGGATACTTGTTTCCACTCAACCAAACGTTGAAGGAAATCCATCACCTGCATGAAACAAACAGATGAATATAAGTAAACAAATAAACAGATATATTTTACGCAAAAATAGATGAAATAAGGGAATTAATCAAATAATACTTGCCTCGTTTGGTTCTTGTAAAGAGTATGATGCACTAGTGTCCTTTGGAAATTTCGAGACAAGAATCCCAGAACCTTGTCCTCTGTCTCTTAATTTCTGCTTATCATAAAACAATTAAAAACCATTAGTTAGTTCAAATTATCCCAAAAAATCTACTAACAAACATAATATATTAACTCTAACTAGGCAGTATTTTTTTTTGGAGAAATAACAAATGAATAAAAATAGATTAAGATCATTGGATACCTTGAATGCATCTTCATCGGTTTTATCATCTCCAATGTAAACAGGAAAGACATCGTTACAGTTGGCAAATCCTGTTGAAAACGATTAATTTTTTAGATATCAATTGACAAATATAAAAAATTACTATATATTTAGAAGCATGTGGTTATAAAACAATCTTTCAGTGAATAAATTAATCCCACAGGGTGTGGGTGTCGTCGTCTTAGTTGTTTGTAATGGTCAAACACTTGGAAGAATTATCCAACTACTGGTCCTCAACAGTGGCTTATGTGTGACTTTGTGCAATTATTATGTTGTTCAATATATGCATTGCTTGTGACAAATAAAACGATCGAAGAATAAAAATGCATTGGATTGGATTAAAACCTACCGAGTGACTCTAACAAAAATTCCAGCGCCTTTCCTTTGTCCCATTTAATAGATGGACGAATCTCCAATACCTGTAATAAACAAATGTAATTGAAAGTGAGACATCTCTCCTTTCTTATTCTTAATCCTCCTTTCAAAGCTATCTTTAAACTAAATCAAATACCCCACCACATAAACAAAGTACTAAATAACAAGAAAGAGAAAATAAAACAATGGCCCACCTTCCTTCCTTGGTTAAGACGAAGCTTCGGGTACTCTTTTAATACTGATCTCACTTCTTGTGCCAGTTCACTCCATTTCTGTGTATATGATGACACTTAACTCAGCCAAAGTCCAAATCACAATTTTGTGGCAGCCATAGTATGCATTATGTCTTTAAAGTTTATGTACCTTTTCATCAACGCAGCGAAAATGAACAGAACAGCAGAACTTATTGTTCTCCACCTTGGCTCCAGGAATTGATTTCATTTTCTCAACTAATTGATGGTGCACCTGAAAATTGGTACAAAGAAAGAAAGAAAGAAAGAAACTTTTATTTACTATAATTTTTAAAATTAAAGAAGTATTAGGATGAGCAGAGGAGGCATGTAAAATTGACCAACCTCATCAATCATGGGAAGAAATTCACTGGCAGGTTGAAAAAGAACTGGCTCTCCTTTGTCCTGCAAATCATAATCAAACTAAAATTAATATATTTTTTTTCTAAAGAAAAATCATGGCCTTACTATATTGCCCTACAGTTAGTTGTCTTCACTCACTTTGCTGTATTTGCAGTCTCTTGTTGGCCCTTGAATATCCATGCCATGGCTTCCAGCATAATATAGCTCAGCCAAGCGAACAAAACTGTAAACCTATTTTTTGCAAAAGGACACCAAATTACTCCTTTTTTTCCCAAAATGAAAAGGGAAGAGTTGTTGAAATTAAAAGGCAAAGCATACCTTGTCTTTGCATCTGCCGGTAACTATAGCAGTAGGAAAACACCTTGCAAGTTTCCTCACCGTTCTCCTCATCTGTCATCATGTGACAATACCATATGCACGTTAGCCACCAAATTATATGTATATTATATGATATGATATTATGATGTGCTCAATAATTGTAAGCATAATACTAACCGAATCCGACATGAAAGCATGGTCTGGGTCATCAACAATAGGCGACAAAGTACCATCATAGTCGAGGAACATGACAATTTGCTTTCCCCTGGACGCATCCATAATTTGCTCAAACATGTCTAATGCTGAAGGGTGGCGAAGCTGTTTAACAAAGAACATGCGTTTAGAACAAGATCGGATCCATTAGTGGTTCAATATATATTTATATATATACGTGGTTCTCACAATCCAAGAGCTGTGTTCTTCTGCGAGAGAAGAGGTGGATTTGGAATTGGTTGGAGAAGAGGCTCTCATGGAATCAACCCATGCATTAATTCTTTGTCCTCCATTGATTTCGAGGTTCTTCAAAACCCTCCTCCTCGGAATGGGAATGTACCCCGGCGGCGGAGGCGCCGCCAGTGGCTTCTGTGCCACGGCTATGTCCCCCTTGATCCCGGATTTTGTCTTGGACACTATTGCATTCTGCGTCATTTTCACTGCAGATAGAAGCAAATTATTATGATATTGTGAATACTATAGAGTAGGCACATATGTGTGCATCAGTTTGAGGATATGAAGGAAAGTTAAGGTATTGAACCTTAATGTTTTGTTATATTTGAGCCCTGAACAGAGAGGCGAAAAGATCACAGGGATGGAAGAGAAGAGAGAGTATGGTATGTGTGGGGGAGATGACACAGCCCCTAGCTTTTATTTATACTTGTTATAAACCCTGCTGGGACCCACGCTTGGTCCCACACCCCTACCCCGATATCCTTCAGGTCCCCGCCACATACCATACTCCCTTGCGTTTTCCTCTCAATTTCACCACCAACTTTCATTTTTTTTAATCAATAAATTATTGCGTTATTATTGTTTTAAATTATGATTAATCAAACAGACATTTTTTTTATATCAAAATACCAGAATAAAAAGACACTCCAAATACTATCCCATAAAACATTATATTTTTAAGTGTCATCAGAAATTCACTTAGAAGATCAGTGCACAAATTAAAACTGCAAGCAATTTCATCTTGTTAAAATTATTTAACTAGTTTTTCGGCTGCAAGAGGATCTTCCTTTGAAAAAAGTGGTATCAAAAAAACATAAATCCACACCTATATAAAGATTATAAGTTTATTTCTAATTTTTAATTATTTGTGTCAAGCCAAGCGTTTATCAAACACGCATTTTTGTTTGGAACAGATGCCAGATGGTGTTGGTGTTTGTATAATTGCTACTCAATTCCAGGTCCACCAAGTCACCGAACAAAACAAAGGCATAGAGCACCAAGTTATTAATTTCATTCATGAAGTGACACAATATTATTACTCTTCTATTCTTTCTTTTTCTTTCCCAACTAGGCTAGGAAATAAAATAAAATAAAATATCTCCACGTGGCCGACATCCCTTAGCCGACTATTTCACCGGGGCTTCCTGCCACGGCACTTTGGAGTGGGGTAGTATTAATATTCAATATTTAATTAAATTTGTAATTTTTTATATATAGTGAGAATAATATAAATACACAAATGGAAATGGTATTCTATATTATCATTCACTCACAAAACCGTGACATATATAAGTTTGTTTAGCTTGTACAATAATTATTTTAAAAGATGCTTTATTATTGATTAGTAATATTTTTTTTTTTATATTAATGTTTACTTGTTAAATTCATAAAATAACATGTTAGACAAAGTGAAATTGAGTTAAGACCCTTTAAGATATAAAGTTTCAACTTTGTATATGACAAATAAAATGTAATCACTTAAAAGAAATTGTGATTAGAAAAAGAAATTCACAAAACCAGTATATACTTTACACAACGTAACATAATAAAAAAAATCATATAATAATCTCTTGTTATCTAAAAAAATCATATAATAAAATGGGGCAAATATATATTCTTGTGTAATAATTTTGAGTACTCGTTTCAGAGAATAATAGGGCCTCATTTGATTTTTTTTTGTCATTTATTTTTGCTTTATATTTTTTTAAACAATACTACACTACTTAGAAATCAACTTTTTTTTTCATTCAAAATATATAAGTTTTCAAATTTGTTTTTAAAACTAAATGATAGAAACCCTTGATAGATTTTATTTTTTTTTTGCATTTTGTTTCAAGTGTTCTATTCAAATGCCCAATAAACAAACTAAAAAAAAATAGAAATGTGCTTAACAGATAAACACTTTCAAAATATGCTTGAGAGACAAAACAAAATTCACAAAACAGAAAATCCTTTTGGAAAACTGTTAACAATAAGGTTTAAGATTCTCACTTTCTTCATTTTATGATTAACTGACTTTTTATATTTTTCTCTTCCTTTGTTACACAGATAAATTAGTTATTCACACAAACTTAAAAGAGTGGGATTAATTTTTTAAGATTATATATACCTTTTAAAAACATTAAGTTATTGCTATTATGAGTACGTTATTATCATCGAATTTAAATTATATTAAATTTATTGTTTTTATAAATATGGTATTATATTTAAAATCACATTAAATATTTTTATATTTTAATAAATCTAATTGCCTTCAGAATATTATTGTTATAACTATATTCTTATTTTCAAATTTACATAAAATTAAATCTTATTTTTAATATATTTATATTAACTTTATTAATTAAAAAAATATGACAAAAAATTGATTTATATAATTAATATATTTATATTTGAAAGGTATTTACATCCATGCTAATTAGATATAAAAGCCAAACTACAAAAGTGTATTTTCACTTGGCTTATATTTTTTCGGTGGGGAGAGAATGGGGATAGAACGTCTGCCTCTTTCTTTTGTACGCGGCGCTAAAATTGGGACTTATTTTTATCTAGTTATATAATAAATATAAACGAGACTTTAAACTAAATGAAATAATGCCTAATTTTATTCATTTTTAAAACATTCATCCAATGCAATTAGATAGTTTTTAAGGAATTCAGAAAAAAAAAAAAAAGATAGTTTTCTAAGGAGTACTATTCATTACAAGTGGGACTTTAAAAAGGAAGCGAATATGTTAGGTTTTTTCTTTTTTTTGGGGGGGGGGGGGGGGGGGGGGGGGGGGGGTGGTGGAACTTAATTTTATAATTAAAAATGAATATATATTCTAAAAATAAATAAAACTAGTAATTATTTTAAATATGTTGAATTAATTAAAGTTTAATAGTTTGGATAAGAATAATTAATCTAACAAATAATGAAAATAATTAGTTTAAATGTATAAGTAAATGATATTTTAGATGAGAAAAAATATTTTGGTATAAAAATACTGACAAGTTTTTGAATATGTTACATACTATTGTATAAAAACTACTATTGGCTCTAATTTGGTATAAAAAATACTGATAAAAAATATTTTGAATAGGTTATATACTATTGGCTATATACCGTTGTCATGTATAAACTATATTTGAACTTATTTTTGCATGATCTATATAAAAAATATTTGTTGAAAAGTATCAATCTTCTAAA
Source organism: Glycine max (assembly GCF_000004515.6). Taxonomy (NCBI): domain Eukaryota; kingdom Viridiplantae; phylum Streptophyta; class Magnoliopsida; order Fabales; family Fabaceae; genus Glycine; species Glycine max. The sequence continues at coordinate 10,609,272 of NC_038244.2, forward strand.
TAAATTTGAATATATCAAAAGGTTAATTAATTGTTTTTCTTAGTTAGTACTCTGAGATAGAAAATACTCTGTTTAATTTCTAATGAGTAAATCTATCTAAATTAATAAGACGTAATGAGTCGTTAACACTTCTAATACTTCATATGGTAAAGTTGTTTACGTAATTTCATTATACTTTGTCACGGACCTATTTTTATACAATTTATTTTATAATTAGGAGATATAGAGAGAAATAGAATTAATTATGTAATAATAAGTGATACGATGGTTTTTATTAAATGTTATAATTTTTTTGAGAAATTCCTTAGTTTATGTGTATGAAAATTTTGTTAATTCAGAAATATTAATTTATTAAATAGATTTAAGTATTTCAAAACTCAGTAGTCCTTGACTCTTACACTAAATTTACTTAAAAAATTATTTTAAGTAAATGGTCAATTCAGTCCCAAACTTTTTATTTTTATTTTATTTTATTCCTTAAAATTAAAAAAACTCAAATAACCCTTTCTTCTCATTGTAGATCCTAAATTTAATTATTATTATTATAACTTAAGTTTTCATGCTGATATCAAAATGAGAAAAAAAATAATTTTGGATATTTAATTAAAAAAAAGGTAAAATTAAAATTAAAGATCACAGAAAAAAATTAAAAAAAAATTAATTTATTAACGAATATCCTAATAGCGACTAATATTTATCTTTTAAAAAATATGTGCATGTTTTGGAGAAGAAGAGTTTGACACCCTGAAAAACTGTTGGGCAAAACAGCAGCTCGCCCCGAAAACTAATGGTACGTTGAATGATACCAGCTGCCGCATACACATCAATTTACGATGCATGCGATTACATTTTAAAGACAAATACACCGATTCACAAGTTTAAAAAATGGTACTATTCATTAAGTACTTGTTAATTTTTGTGACATACTACTTTTAAATATGAAAAATAATCAATTATATTTTGATAGCCAGAAAGAGATAGAAGAGAAAAAAAATATTAAAAAAATTGTTGACTAACAAATCTATTTGACAAGAGACTGATAAAATAATTTTCTTAAATTTTTTTTCCTATTTCTGATTGACTGTGTACGTGGGTGTTTATTTCACTGTATAATTTTATATTCCTAGGAATGTTAGTATCATTAATATGTTTGGTTGGTTTTAGTGATGGCAAAAAAAGTAAAATTTATTTGATTAAAAAAAATAAAAAAGAAATTTAGTAGAAGTATGCAGTTACTTACTGTAGTTAAAAAAAACTTCCTTGTTTCCATTGGAATATGACATACTCATCCCTACTCATGAGAATGACGAAATTGACATGAACCATAAGCATCTAACTTTTCTCGGAATACAATATACAAATACGAGTATCTGTATTCTCAGTCTCATGTTTTGGGAATAGGGCGAACATGAGGTGAAACAAACACCTCACTAAATTATAGTTTTACAATATTGATTAGTTATAGAAATTAAACTCAGCTATTAAAATAAAAGTTATTAGTTGAAGTGATATTTGATTTAATTTCTCAAGTTTGAATAAATAAAAAAATGTAATTAAAAAAATACTAAAAATAATGAATCAGATTTTTCAATAGAAATTAATCATTTATAAAATCATTTCATAGTACACATCAATAATATAATAAAAAATTATAAAAAAAAAACCATTGAATTGTTTATTTATATAAACTAACAAATAATTTATCACAGTATGCATAATTTTATAGCAGAAGAGCGAAAACTCGCGAGAATAGTATTGGTCTGCATTATTCTCGATCACATCCAGCGGCCGTCTGCCATTGGTTACATTAGCACATGATCTGATCATGAATATATATATAAAATGAGTGTATGAAGAATAAATTAAAGAACTAGGAAAGGAACAACGCGTGCCGTGAATCAAGAAAGAAAGCGTTTCACTGTGGCCTTTCCACTTTGGCAACGTCCCAACGAGTATGTAGCAGCCTCCATGCATGCTTAAATTACTCACTGATATTGAAAGTGCATATCACTTGTGTCGTCTTATTTAATTTGGCCTCACTGAAATTAATTTTAGTTTTTATATGAGATCATGAATATCTTTTAAAGGAGTAATTATGTTTATGTTAGTTTTTTTTTAAAGAATGTTTATATTAGTTAAGATAGTTATATACTAGGTTTTATACTTAAGAACATTAATTAAGTTAAAATAATTCTATATATTTTCTTAGTTGATATATCAACTTGTTTGGTGATTAAAATTATTTTTAGTAGGTATAAATTTTAAGATTTTAATTGGTTTGCATTATATATCATTGTAAAGTTTTTATATTGTTAATCAATTATAATTATTTTTTTATATTACTTTTAAGGTATTTATTTATTATAAAACTCAATAAACATTTACACTGATTAATGCATATTTTATTTATTCAAAATATTTAAATGAATTTAAAATATATTTTCAGTATTAATTCAACCCTTTTCAAATTCTTGATAAAAAAAATTCAAGTCCTATTTTATATTGTCTAACCAGTTTTAGTATCTTATATTTTTAATAACAATTTATCGGAAATTATTCTATATTATACACTCATATACATTGATTCTCTTAAAATACGATAATATATAAATTAATTTACAATTTAGTTATTATATATAATGTTAAAATTAATATATTATAACAATAAATCAAATTAGTTTCATCTTATCTCATATATTATCTCGAGTCTTAAGCACATCGAGTTTGAATCCAAATTCTTTGCTCATTTATTAAAGAGAAAGATGAAACTGTTCCATGGCACTTCTTTCCTTTGTTAGTTTTATACTTTTATTCTTACACCCTTCGAAATTCGTAGTTTTGTTCTGTCATCACCATTGCGTATCATCAGTCAAAATCAAAATTGCGAGAAAGAGAGAGAATATGGTTAAATAATAGAAGACGATTCGTTCTCAAGTTGTTGGTTCCGTTCTCTTTACCTGGTCTTGAAATTACTTCCATGTAATGGGATGGTACAATTGCTATATATCAGATTGTCAAAGCAAATGAATATTACAATTTATTATTTAAATATTAAAAAATTTGCTACATGAAATATGGTATAAAAAATTCTTTATTATATACATATGCATCTTAAAAATATATTAAAAATTAAACGGGATAACTTTTATTGCCGTTTTTTTTTTTCACAAAGCATTTTCTTTTTCAGTTTGCATATATATCTCTCTCCTTCCTTTGAGCTGGTGTCTGAAAAAGGAAATTTCAAAACGTTGAGGACACTACGCAGATCGCATGCATAGTTAAATTAAACAAAGTAGCTATATATAATTGACAGGAAGTAGCTATATATAGTTAATAATGAGAAAAGCAGAGGAATTGTTGACCAATGCTGGTTCCTTGCGTGTCAAGTTTCTGAACGCAAATGTTTCTTAATTAACTAAGACGCGTGCGAAGTTTATAGTAGTTTAATTATACAACCTAGCTAGATAGCTATATACTAGTTATTACGAGAAATGTCAAGGAATTTGTTGACAAATGCTGTTTCCTTGCATGCCAAGATGCTGAGAGCAAATATTTCTAATTAATTAACTAAAATAAAAACTGATACGGAGTTCTTAGTATAATCAACTTTTAATTTTGAATGTCCGGTGCCTCTGTTAATTTATTTACGTGCTGAACGACCTAACTAAAAGCACGAGATTCGATCCATTTCTAGTTAATTACTAGATACATCATACATAGTCGTCCGGTTCATACTATTTCGCATGGGTGCGTAGGATTCTACTTTCTTAATTCTCTCTGGTCTTTCAAAACTTTATATCTTTGCATATGCTTTTTGCGGTATCTTTGAAAAACCTTTTTCTTAAAATTTACGTCCACGTGTAGGGGTCTCAAATTCCCCATCTCCATTTCTTATCCCTGTCACACTCTCTCTAATTGGAAAATAATTGTTCAGCAAAAAGAAAATTAAACTACTATGAGAAAAAGTGTTATTTTATTATACTTTTAAATCAAAGACACATATGAGGAGACAAGAAACGAAGACGAGAGAATTGAAGAAGTGTGGAGCTCTATTCCCTTAAAAACCAAAAATAAAAATAAAAAGTCTATTAGTCAAAACTGGGAAGTGAGCATACCACTAGATTCGTAAAAAAATGATATAGTAAAAGAATAAAATCATTGGTTTTCTTCCTTACCTTTTTTTATCCTGTTTCTATATATATGTGTGTGTAATAAAAAAGTATTAATTAAAGCGCGCTATTTAGATTTTTGTTCTATTTATTCAGGTTGGTGTTCTTCGATTAATGGCGAATTCCATCGGACAAGCTTGTTATATTAAAAATATAGGTTTATACACTAATATTGGTAGTTGGAGATTTAAAATACTAGCATTATCTTATCAAAATTAAATATCCATCGTTTAATGTTTTTTTAACTGCACGTTTATGTTTTTATAAGAACTTAAAAATTATTAAGCATTTTCAATTTTAAAAGATATAATTATATTTGACAAGATCATTTTATATATCACTAATATTTCGCCTCGTTTTACTTAATAGAAATAGAAATACAAAGAAACAAAAATAAGTTCTTAAAAAACAATTAATGTCTTCTTAATTTAAAAAATGACAGATAAAATAAAAATTATTTCCTCTTAAAAAATTGATATTTTGAATCAATCAGTTAATAAATGTACATTTTATGAATAATTTAGTCCTCTAACTTAATAATACATTAACTCAAGTAGAACTTGACACTCAGTCGAACTCAAGCCAAACTATATCATAATTCTAAAATAATACCATCCTTTCCCATCAAGTCTTTCTGTACTACATCTTGATCTCAAGTGGTAGAGGTTGGTTTCTGGAAATTAACATAGAATCACCCACATCCTCATTTTATGAATAATGCCTCCTTAATTTGTAAACAATGAAAATTATATTTTCTTTATCGATTAATATTAGTTTATTATTTTTTTAAAATATCAATAAAAAATTTGAATTCACAATCTTCCTCCTTCATCCCTCACCCTTAGGGACAGACCCAAAGTCATTTTAGAGTGGCCAGTTGCACTACCTCACTTTCATAAATTACAACTAATTAAATATATTAAGTTTTTACCTTTTGCATCCCTTGAATTTATATATTGAACCCACTGTCACGTGACAAACCCATATATATTTTATGATCTATGTCTTCACTGGCCAAGGATTTTGAATTCGTCATTATTCACTCTTAACTCCACTCATAACCACTAAATCACTAAATCAATCTTACTTGATCTTATTTTCTATATATATATATATCCCTTCATACATAATTTATATTATTAAGCTATTCAATTTCATACATGTATAGTTTTGATGTTGATGAGCTTCATTAAACTAACATCACTACTAAAAATTAATGAACTTCGGACCAAATTTGTAATGGAAAATTATTCTTCTCTAACTAATTTTGGGTCTCTAAATTTATATATATTTTTTAAATTACATATACGCTGAATGAATAAATAGGGAGACCTTGGGATTCCCTTGCCACAAATGACAAACCTATATATGTTTGAGAAAAACTATCAAGCTTTTCATTATCCCATTTAATAGTGTTGATTCATTTATGTAGTTCATAATCAAATTAATAAGCAACAAATGGGATCCAAACTCAATGAGAGTAAGATGTAGGAACCTCCAATCAATCTATTCATACTTAACCTTTTTCAAAATCAATTTTAAAAAGGAAAAAGCTTGTTTCCCTGTGTTCTTAATTATATGCATGTGATGTGCAGTTTCTTGCTAATAAGGGCATAGTTAGTCATGTCACAATTTGTAATGAAGTTGCTTTGTAAAGGCTCAATAAGAGAGAGCCCAAGTGGGGTCTTATGTGATCAATTAAAACTTTAGAAATGATCTTGCATTGTACATTGTACATATTGATAAATCTAAAATCTCATAGGCTAGTGAGATGATCCACCTTAGGATGGGAACAATGAGACTTTAAAAAGAGTAGGATTAAAGACTAATGTCATGAAATTAATAAAAAGAAACGAACTCACAAACATCCTTAGCCACAACATCTTAATATGTACAAGCAGAAAAAAAATGTTCAAAAAAACTATCAGGATTAGGAGACTTAAAAGGGTTCATAGTAAACACGACTTCATTAACTTCCTCCATGGGCACACGGTGAAGGAAAGAGTGATGTAGCACCCTATCATATTTGGGGAATTTTTTTAGAAAGGGTTAGATGACTAGAAGAGATCGACTTTTTAGAAAGGCTTAGGCTTTTATGAGCATGACTACCTTTTCTTTTACTATGAGTACATTTAATCGGGATGAAATTGTATGAGTACTTTTTCATCCTCTATTGTGATGCTTTTACTTGTCATTTTGTTTAAAAAGTATAAGTATTTTGTGTTTTTACTTTTCCCTTTTTTTCCCTCCTATAGAATAGAAGAACAAAAAACTACTTATTGTATTTTTAATTCTCATATTTTAACATATATGTGATTTTGGTCCTTTAGTTCAATTTTTTTAGTTCTAATTGTTTTCATCTGATGACCGTTATAGTTTTTAATTGTTATTTAAGTTTCTCACCCCCTAACTTCATCTAATAACTTTTAGGTAAGATGACATTAATTTGTTTAAAATGGTAAAGGAGAAAAAACATGAAATATTTCAATAAAAACAAAATGTTTAAAAAAGTTCACCGTTAATTTTTGAACGAAATTTGGGGTCAAAAACTTAGTTTTAACAAATGAAAAACTATGAAGTACAAATGTGAGCAATTGAAATAAGGGAAATCAAAATACATAAACTAATATAAAAGGACTATACATATAATTAAGCCAAAGCCGTACTTTCCCCATTTTTCTTCTTGCCTTTTTCGTCTTTTTTTTCTTCTTTTTATTCAAACAATGGGTAAGTGTTGGGAATTTTATTTTCCAAATTCAATGATAAGCGCTAGTTTAACATTTTCAAAAGTTTGATGTGACTTGAAAATCTAATTCCTAACTTATTTAATAGTAAGGCTTTCTTAAAGGCTTAAAAAAACTTATAAATAGACTAACAGAGCTAATTATCTGTAAGCCAGTGAATTATGTTTTTAAATTTCTAAATTGACTAGCAAACAAATAAGTTGAAAATATTTAATTATAAAGTTAATAAATTAATAATATTTATTATATTAATAAAATATAATTAGATTCTGCTGTCAACCATTATTGTAGTACTTTTACAGTCTTTTACTTTTAGCACCAAAATAATATTATTTTTTCTGTGTTCCACCTTTTATTTAGACTTGAAAGCAAGTAACATATCCAATATAATGTCTAGATACAACTCGAATCTGATGAATTTTCTCTTTGTTCATTTCTTGTTACCGCTTCTGTGTACAGTATACGATATTTTAATTTCATTTAGGCAGTATAGGCACCTACAAAAGTAGAGCAAAGACTTTTGTGTCTTTTTCTGTGTGTTCTAATGTAGAAAGACAGTGAAGGGTTTTGAGGCTTAAACCCAACAACAACAACACGAAACATCCACAGTTCGATCTCTAAGTCAATGTGAATTGAGAAACCAACGTTCCGTCAACGTGTCTCTTTGTCAAAGAGCCCTAGGCCTGACCAATTAGGGGTACTTAACTTGGCAAAGGACAAGACAAGACCCACTCACATTGCTATAATGAATCCCAGACCAGACACTACACGTGTGTTTTGTTAGGGCATGACTTTTGATTCGTTCTCCTTTCTTTCTTTTTTCCCCTCTCTGCGTAGGTAATTATCAAACACGTAGCCAAAGAAGAAAACAAATGTTGACAGGGCATATGAATGAATGAATGGTATTCAGAGGAGGAAGAGCCACTGCCCACAGCACATGTGCCAAGTTGATGAAATGATTGATCGTTCGTTTTTCAGAACAAAAACTATGTGGTGGTCGGTTGATTCTGATTCTGAGACTCATCAAGGTGAACATAAACCAAAAATCACATGATGTGTAACGTGTACTTTGAGTTCACTATAATTGGACACCATCAAATGCCGCGAGACAGAGATTAATTAGTCGTATCATGTTCCATTTGTATATGTCTAGTTTGGTACGTACGTAGCATTATAGCATTAGCATTAGTAGCGTACAAATGAACTATATTTCATGCAGTTCGAGGCCAATTGAGATGGATATCAGATTCGTATCTATACATTCAGTTTGATTAGAGTTTTTAATTAGCGGTTAGTATTATTATTTTGTTTTGTTGGCTGGGTTATTTGAATATCATATGATGATATGGCATTTGATTTGAACTTTTTTTAATTAATTATAATTAGCACATGGCTCCCGAATGGTCGAACTTGCATGACCTGAATTGTCAACACCAGAAAACAAAAGACATCGTCTTTTACTTTATATATGGGTCAACATACCAAACTGACTAGCTTTTCTCTTTTTTTTTTTATTACTTTCATGAATGAGTGGTAAACTAAAGCACGCAGCCAATAAATTAGGTTTTAATTGATTTGTTGACACAGATTCCAGTCACCTGCTTGTACCGACTTTCTCAGAGTGATGCGACATTTTTTCATCTAAGGAAACCAAAGCCTTTAACTATTCAATAAGGAAAAAAAAAAAAAAAATCAACCTACAAGGTTACACCCCAAAATAGAACGTACGAAGGAAAAGAAGAGAGACAGCAATAAATAAAAGAAGATAGGCAAAATAATAAAGATGATAAATAATCTGATAAAAATAAAATAAAAAAAAATAAGGAAATTAAAAACTTGAATAAAAGTGAGATAAAACAAAAATAAATGTATCAATATACCAATTAACAAGTCATTCAATCACTTCTGGAGCACATTCAATTAAGAAAAGCGTTCATTCGAGAACTACCTAGATCTGATGTGTTGGCTACCTAACTCATTTAATAGGAGGCATCATGTTCCATAGAACTATGGGGAAGCAGAACCTAAACATTAGAAAGAAAAAAAAACAACTAATAATTCATATGCCCATTTTAGGGTTATTTTCACATTTAATTGTTAAGCTGAATTCATTAACCATTAAAATGAAATTGAATTGTTTTAAACTTAAATTTCATATACTTCTGACACAATTTTTAAAACAAAGAAAAAGTCATTTCAAATTTTTCTTTTGAAGTTATAAAAATAAAGCACTTTGTGTGTTTGGGAATTTATTTAATGTAGCTTAATCCTAATGCAACCCATTTTCCTTTATATATTGAAATGTGTAAAACTTTCATTCAAAGCCAATTAAACGAGTTTTTATATTTGTATATCTTTGGTATTCTTTGAAAGAATCAATTAATCATTGTTGTTATCAACACTACAACCATAATCATCTTTAATATTGTCACCAATATATTGGTGATGCTATTTCTACTCCTCAGAAGTGAGTTCAATCTAATTAAGATTAGCCCATATTGACTCATATTGTGAAAAAAAATTGACTCTTCAACGACATTAATTGACTTTATTTTCTTATTTTATATTTGTCTCACATAAAATGTGGTTAAACTCATTGGTCTACAAATCACAAGAATTAATAAAAATATTATAAAGATATAAAATTAACTAAAAGGTAGAAAAACAACTAAAAGTATAAAAAAAAATCTGAATTGTGTTTTTTTTTATTGCTATTTGTTTGAGAATTAATTAAATTTTATAATACAATAAACATACCACTAGTAAAACACATCAAATAACTAATATTAAGTCTCAACCAAATACTATATATTGTTATTGTACCTAATTATCATCATTGACAATATTATTATTGTTATCAGTTACTCTTCCACCACCAATAATTAATTATTGGAATTATCATATCATTAATCAATTTCTAATGTAACTATTTTCATCTCTTCCATTTACCAGTATCACTACTGATATCATATTCATCGTCACCATACCTACCATCCATTATAAATTGACACCATAAGCACTAGATGTTGCAAGTGTCGCTAGTGCCACAATGACAATCGTAAATCTCGGTCACCTTAGGCATGTTTGAATAAGTAAATAATAACAAATGATTTGTCTAGTTTAAATTTAAATTTAGTGTTAAGATGTAAATTAAAAAAAACATATTAAATTACAAATAAAGTTATAGAATTGAAAACTAATTGTTTAAAATTTTCAAAACTTTAAATTCACATGCACTTGATCTGCATGTATAGGCCTAAACTTTCTTATTTTCCTTTTTGAAAAGGAAAAGTGTAAGATTTCGGTATGAAAATTAGACGCAGGGATTGTACCCAACAAATTTGTTTATTACAGGTTGGAATAATATTTGCCAAGTACGTTCATATATGACGTAAAACTTGAAACGTAATGGACTTACTTTGCTTGTGTTACACATGGATTCCTGTTTGCCCGTGACCACTGAAGTCGATAATGTATATTTTTCGCGTGCTAATTAATTAACGTGAGATATTTGGTTGGAAATAGTATTATAGTTAGAAAGCGCTATATTTATTTATTTTACTTAGATTTGAATCTTTTAGCCCAGTTTCCCTTTTCATATTCTTATATATATATATATATATATATATATCACAGGTATTCTTCGTTGAAAATCTCACGTTCAATTCGTTTATTAGTTTGAACATTTAATTTTTACATTCTCTTCTATGCCCAAGAATTACATTTCTGCTCATTTAAATACTCAAACCTTAGTTTACAAATTGATATATCTCTCTCTAAGTGTGGATTGTGATAGTGATTTCTTATACTTAATTAGTTTACATGATGTGTTAGATTGTTTAATTGTAGGGTGGATGATAGGGTGAAAAACAGAGATTGGTGATCTCCATTTAGACTACACCACACCAAGCAAAAAACAGTGCAAATTATATATGCCTTCCAAATGCTTAAAGTTGAATCAGCAATTTTTTACTGGAAATAATTGAATTTTTTAATAAAAAAATTAATATTAATTACATAAATTTTCTCTTCTGTCACCATTGAATCAATTGGCACAGAGTTATTTTAATTTAATCAGTAATATTGAATCAACAAGCGCAGAGATGAAGTCCCAAATAAAAAACCCTCTTCTACCAGTTTTGTACATTATTTTCTTTCTCTCTTTTTCATCATATTGGCCACTTTTTATTTCAATTTTTTCTAATACTGTATTCTCTTTACTTACAGTCTCAAATGTGATGCACATGTTTATCATAACTCTACAAATCGTAGAATTCAACAAAGATTGAGTGAAGTGTAGTAGTGGGTGGGGTCGGTGTATAAATTTGGTTCCAACTGGACTTGGAATATAAACTTGGTGTGGGAGCTAGCGACAGCACTTTGCAGTGTCGGCCCACTTGGAGGCTGAGATAGGAGAACAACTCGCCTTGATCATGACATGAACTCGACTCCAAAATTTTGTTTACCGGCCAAAGCAAAAGACAGAAACAAAATGCATACCTAAAGTATCAAAACTCACAATCAAAAGTTTTAAGAGAAACACCAAACTGATGACCCATCAAGAAGTATTGGCTGACAACCAATTGACATGACCAGCTTTATTATTCATCAAATTTATTTTACTAGCTAGTTTTTGTCCGTTTATAGTTGGGAATATATATATATATATATATATATATATCGTATTGGATTTGGTCGTAGACCACTCGTAAACAAGGAAGATTGATTATAACAACCCTGAAAATCTGTGACACTCTTCTCTTCCACCGGAGGTACCGTGTTGTAATCATCCAGCAAATATATGCTTTATGTTGTATTTGGAGAAGATTAATTAGAGATCTCATCAAGAGAAATGGAAGAATGAGTTTTATTGAAATACTAAAGGATTTAGATCAGAGAATAGTTTTTATATCATTTATATTAGAATGGTTATTTAATTTCATAATCTTTAGTCCATATGCACATGGTTTTTAATTTTTGATTTTGGTATATTAATGTGACAATTTGGGAATGGTGGCTGTATCACCAGGTTCGGGTTTATTCAAAATAATTGGATTTTAATTTTGAATTTAATTTAAAAATACTGATAGGGTACAAAAAAATATAGACATTTAATTATATATTTTACTTATGGTAGAATTGTCGAATTTTATATAATTAATTTAAAATTATACCCAAAGCGGTTGCTAATTGATTAAGAATATAAAAATTACACTAATAATACATAAAAATTAAATTCTGTAATAAACTTTTGTTCTAACTTGTGCGGAAAAAATAGTTTACCCTTGACAAAATTTATTTATGATTTTTTTATCACTCATGATAAATTATAATGTAGCAGTTATATATTTGTTCCTAAATTTTATGTGAAGCTTGTGTATCCATATATTATGATAAATAAACAGGCATTAGTTGATTTAACTAGAAATAAGGTAAAATGGCTGGCTATTAACTTTTAACATCAATTCCTAATTATTACAAAACGTAAAAAATGATAAATTTCTTCTACTAACAACCAGAATTACTACAACCTGTACGCCATGCTTTACTACTGTCTTAAAAATTGAATCAGTTATTAATCCGATCAAGGTTCTGAAACAATATGGAAATTAGTTTAACTAGTGAGTTAATAATTGAATGGCATGAATTGAACGGCAATGAACAAAGAGTATCTTTAGAAAAAGTTATTCATTTTCACTTTTTATTTTTTTAATCTCAAATTACTGAAAGAATAAAGTTAAAAAAATTGCTTTTCATCTTTACCTTATTTTTTTTATTTACTGGTTCTAATGAATAACTCATTTTTAATCGTTATATTGAAAAAAATGAAGGGAGAATAGTATATATATATTATACTCGTGGAATTAGCAATGGAGGAAATAAACACAATAGCTTTCGATTCCGGGGGACATCAATTGATATCCACAAATATTCTAATTTGATGCAGTGGAAATGGCATCAGAATTTTAAACCATAATAACGACCACAAACCAGATCAGGTATCAGTTGCACTTTCGGTTAAAGGCTAAAGGTACGTGGACCAACTGAATTATCCCATCTTTTGAATCCAATAATTTCTTATAAATTGCGATCCACATCAACGGTTCCATTTTTTACACTCATTGTATGTGGTTAAGTATTCACACGTGTAACACTAATATCTTTTAGAAAATGTTTGATACTCGCATATTTAAAGATCACATCTTCTGATATATAAAGTAAAAAATAAAAATAGAATTAAAATTGTAACTGTCCAGAAAATGAAGACGAGATTAATATAAAAATGTAATTTATACAAAATGATTAATGATTCTATATATTGCATGCATGGCAAAGAGCCACCGACTAAAGAAAATTGAGTCCCATTTTTAAGTTAATGAAAAGTATGAAATTTGACTTAACTGCATTAAAGCATGTTAAGTTTAGCTTTTAATAGTTCTCTAAATTAATTATTGTCAACTTAGAACTATGTATTATTACTTTTATAAGTTTTCTACTTTATTTTATGATGAATAGAAAAGACAGTGATATGCAGAGAAATAAATTTACTTTTATATTATAAATTAGAATATACAATTTACAGAGTGAGATTCTCACCCTCTTCATTCTCTTTATCCTTTTAAAGACATGTTGAATTTTTTTTCTCCTAGGTGCATTTCATTTATTATTCATATAACTTAGAAAAAATATCTCTCAAATTACCTTCTTTTATTTTTATCAATAGACTTATTTTCTTAACGACTATTTTTCTCAATCCACTCTATCTTTTATCTATATTTCCAATTTAATTTTAATTAATAACTTTTTCCCAATCAAGCTTTATAAACTCAACATTCGTGAATAGTTTGAATGTGTATATCATATCATGTCTTGTACACATATTTTTAATTACAAAATCTATTTACAAATTATAATTTAATATTTATTTGTTATTAAATTGATACAATTGAAAATACTTAAAGGAATTTTTTCATAAAATAAATAATTAAGTCATAAATTGACTCAATACTTAAAGGAATTTTTTCAACTAAACATGAAAAGTTTAAGCTTTCTTTTTTTATTAACAAGTCAAATTCAAGATTTTAATTGACTCAATATTAAATAAATGAGTCGAGCCCAAACAACTCAATTTTTTTCATAAGTTTAGACTTTAAGTATTATATTTGGCTCGACTGTTTTACAGCAGTGCTTACATCCTTTGTAACATATGTCCACAAGTTACTTAATTGAAACTTAATATATAATGTTAAAACTTAGGACTTTATATGAAAATTACTAATCCATCATTTTTGTGTGCAGTAAAAAAATAAGGTTAAAATTTAGGACTTTATATATGCAAATTACTCTAATCCTTCCGCTTGGCCAATCTTAATAAGTTATACTAATCTGTAATTAAATTACTAAGTTAGCAACCGAGATCAGCTGCTATGGTCGCGAGTGTCTAAAATTTTCTTAATAGCCTTTTTGTTCGTTTCTCGAGTAGCCACTGAATCCTCGCTTGTTTAAGAGTTGATTGATTTGATTTATAATTAACCTTTTTCTTCTCGTGATTGTAAGCCTACAATAATAGTATGTATGATACATTATACGTACATTAATATTTGATGCATTGATAACACATATCAATATTCTGTACTAACGAAATTGTTTCTCAGTATATATAATACTTAGTATATTATAAGCTTACAATTAATGCCTATATTTACAGCTAAATTTTCGTTAGATAAAAACTATATTAACAAGTACTAACCCAATGTATTTTTTTTAGAGAAGTACTAACCCAACGTTTTTTTTTTACTGGAAGCACTAACCCCATGTTAAACAGTCAGGAAATAATGGTATTTTTTTTTATACTGCGTGAATAGTGGTCAATAATCAATAGTGTGATTTAAAGTTAATTTATAATAATGCATATATGAAATATCCACCAAGCTTATGCATTGAAATAGATGTGCGTTGCATGTGAATTTTGTGGATTCTAAGTGCCACATTATGAATGGAAAAAATTGTTAAACCAACTATGTACACAACATGCATATTCTGCAGCTACAAAATATTACACACACACAATGATAAGAAAAAATTACATTAGAGTTTGGTGAAGTCTATTTTAATTTTTATATTTTAGTTGAATAATTAATAATGATGATATTTTGGAAAGTATCAAAAAATGAGAGAAGATGACTACTACTCTAGGTGGGAAAGAAAAGTATGCATATGATCTTATTTCGCGTGTGGGATCATCATATAGGTTGATAGTGTACTATGTAAATTATAGTCTAGGTTTGTTTGGATATTGCAAAATAAATGTATATAGCTAGCTTGTGCTGAAATTGAATGTAATCTTTTGTTGAATAACATAATTTTTTTACTTGCGGCCCCTCGATATCGGCATTAAAGACAAAGCATAAGCGATTAAAATGATTTGTTAATTAAGTTGGAAAAAAAGAAAGAAATAAAAGAAAAGAGAGTGACAAAGAGGATAAAGAAAAGGGGATATTTCCTTACCCCGAATCCTTTTCCTTTGAAAGGAATGGCATATAATTGAATCCCCAAGATATTACTAAAAAAGAGTGGTTTTGGTTTCGGTATCAAATGGATATGGCATTTCTTCTTCTTTTTTTTAACATTGTGACCCGTAGATTAGGAATCTTTATAAATAAATAATCAATAATGTCAAAACACAAGTTGAATGGATTGTGAATCCACCGTCGATGCATAGTTCGCACTTTCTAGCCAAAGGGATATATATCGTCTGCACTTCATTCCTTTAAGTGTAACATGAATTTATCCTCTCAATTCTTATCCCGATGCATGCATGCAGTGTTCAATTTGTTATCTTACAATTGATTCACAACCACCGGTAAGACCTAATTCATCCCGATCTAATTATAAATAAATTTATATGAATTAAAGAATTTAATTAATAATATTTAATATAATTTTTTTAAATACCCTTTAATAATGGTATTTATAAAATATGAATAAATAATTCACGAAAAATAAAATTTTATTAAATAAAAAATATATTAAAAATATTATCATTACATAAGATAGATCTAAAATTATTTTTATTGTTATTTATATTTAACTCCGGAGTAATCATAATTAATTTTGCCTTATCCCAAACCACCATTAAAGGTAAAGTCGGCAAATCCTCCAATTTTGTCGCACATTGAGCATCATCATTCAGTACTGTTGAGATTGAGGAACTTGGTTCTTATGCGCACATTGTTATCTCTAGATGTTTCGCCCCTTCCTTTTCATCTTCAACTGGGTTTGGAGTGATCAAGAGGATGTATTTGTGCTTAATAAAATATTGTTGCCGATTGATGATGGTGAATAAGAGATAATTAAAGACCACCTTATTTAATTTCCTTCGATCCCATTTATCTTAGTTTTGGCTTATATGGTTCTTTGCCCAAATTTTCAACCTTCTTTAATTTAACTGAAAACAGTTGGAGATGTGACAAAATGAGAGCTTTCCTACTAAGGTCCAGGTCGGAATGATGGACTTGTCAACATTAAAATATATAACCACGTGTTAAACTTTGTCTTAAGCGATCACTGTGCCTTGATGTAAATGGAATGAGGGAAACAACCTATATTACGAGGAAACAAGTTGTAATAAGAATATATAATATAGTCTTAAAAGGAATAAGTTTGACAAACAAGAAGAATAGGGAGAGTTACTATTAGAAAGTATTCATCATATAATTAAAATAATGACTTGAAATATTACCATAAGTATATATGTGAAGAACCTTCTTTTGTCGTGATTTTATTTCATACTTTGAATAGTCTATGTTAACAACAAAATAATTAGCAATATTTTGAAAGTAGTTATATTCCTTAAAACAGCTTTTGGAATAATAATGAGAAAAAATAACTTCGAAATTTTAGAAAGAAATATCTTAATTATTTTTTATTAATTGTATAGATTTGTCAAAGAGCAGTACTATATCCACTTAAAATTTATATTATTTATTATTACTATTACTGGTATTGCCTTTTATTATCTCCATACTAAATAAATTAAAGAGTATTAAAGAAATAAAAATACAGTTAGTATTTTAAAATAAAAAAGTAATAATAAGTTTCCATTAGATAAAAAAATATTCTTCTCAATTAAATACATGCTTCATATGTGAATAACAAAAAATAATGAATCAAATAATACGTGCTTCATACCAAATTAATTTTTCGTAAATATCATTGAATCCCGTTAAATTTGTTCCAAAGTGATTGCATTTGTTTTATATTGATGTGTACTTGTATGGAATGGAAAGTTAGTATTTTTATACGACAATTGATTTCTTGTCTGAACTCGTCCTTGTTCATAAGAAAGAAAATCTATTTCTGTGGGCTAAAAGGCTATAAAAGCATATTTTCTTGAGTTTTTTTTTTTTTCCAGCGGGGATGGAATATTACGACCAATCGATCTAAGTCCCCAAAATTAGGCCCAATATGATTTACCCTTTCACACATTTTCAAAGAAAATTTATTTTCAAAATTAATAATGTTTAATAACACTATCGATAGAAATTTATGGATCAATGATGAAAAATTCCAATGCTATTCTAGTGTTTTTGTTTTTTCGTTTTGGACCTCTCAAACGAACGTTTAAGCCGAACCTAGCAATTCTTGCTACTCAAAATGGTGCTTTGAAACGTAAACTAATTGAGTCAACATGTATACAAACATGTTCATTATCGCTGACTCTTGTTGCTAAGTTTTTTAGGAAAAAACCTATTAAGGACGCAACAAGTGTGTATCGGTCTAATAAATATGAGTAGGGTATGTATATTTAATTGTTTGAAGAAGTAGAAAGAGGGAGAAAAAGGTGGACAACTATTATATATATCCAGATGTATGTGAACACTAGAACACATTGATATATCTGCCTGACATTTGAATGAGCTTCCATTATAGCGTGAACTACAACTAATGCAAAAAAGTTATATTTTATGTAACATCAATGAAAGTTAATTCAAAAATCAGATACATAAATTGTAAGTTAGCGACAACTTGATTAAAATATGATCATACTCTTTGCATTGACCATAGTCGAATGTTACAATGCAAGCTAATTTAAACATTGGGTGCATTTTTTTCTGAAAGCAAAAGTTATTTTTGTAACTAGAAGTTATGAGACTAACATTCTCTCTATCAGTAAAGGTCACAAAAATAAATTTTATTCATTCAAATAAAATATTTTTCATACATGTATCCAAGTAAAAATTATAAAATGTAAACCTTTGTCTCTATATAATGTCATTTTAGTGGACACAAAATGAATAGTACTATTTCAATTATTTGTTGTGATGATAGTTTTAAAATCTTAACAAATATTCTTTTAGAACGTTTTCTTTAAGTCAAACTAGCTAGGAATATATGATCTATAGAAATATTGCTTAGTTAACAGTCTAGGTAATGTTGAAATGTAACCAAACAAGGGTCAGGTAATTTCTTAAGAACAAGAACTCTTAGATCGAATACCATCTCTAAGAGCGTGATTCTCATGAATGAAAAAAACAACTCTTGAACCAATACCCCTTATGTAACCAACATGAAATAACTAATAAGTGATCCTCTTTTTAACGTGAGTTTCAACTTTTTAAAAAGTAGAATCATACCCGTTCATGAAATATAATGGTGGTCGTTTGGTCATAACTTGATGTTCTTTAAGTGTGAATTTTACTAACCAAAATAAAATGTAGGAGTTATATTCAAGGTGCCAAACTGCCATTCCACTGCAAAAGACTAATACAAATGACAATTTGATATCTCAATATTTTCAAATTACGTCTGCTTTAGGCTTCAGCAACGTCTACTATAATGTGGAACTGTCTTAGTCAAGAATCTGCATAACGAAGGTTTAGGGTTGACAAGAAGACTTCCCTTTCGCTCTCACTATTTCGTCTTGCCCTCGAATAGAACTTCACCATATTAATTGCACACAATGTTTTGAAAGCTATGTGTGATTCTTTTGGAAGGTTATGATTTCCTTCTTCACCCGTATCACTAGTACTACTCGATGTTTTAGTTCAATGTTCAATGTTCAAAACGAGACCATTTCATTGACTAAATGTATGAAAAGAGCTTTCTCGTGCATTAATTGAATCCTATTTGAACAAGTTGGCATGCTTCATCAAATAGAGAGGCATTATGACATGAGACTGAAAGAACTAAGTAGAGACCCCCACGTGCGTGTTGAGTAGCCTAAGCAAATTCATGGTGGCAACATATGCGCGCGCATGCATCTTGGGCACCTTATTAACTTTTTGGTCAACACATCTTATACCGAGCTTGTATTTTTTGGGTCAACCCATCTTGGACACTCAAGCTTGTGCTTCTTTTTTTCCTCTCTTCCGAATCTCTTTCTATTCCACCACACGAAACATATACTTCCACTATCTGCTGCTACGAGAAAGTTTTATAAATAACGCAACTTTGTTAAATATCTTATACCAATAATTTCCAATAGGCGTGGCAAAAAAAATTGACTAAGATTCATTATTCCCACGCTTTGATAATGTAAAATTGATTAAATATTTAAGGAGTATATAGTTAATATGATACACAATATGCAATCTAATAGCTTAGTTTAATCCACGTCGAGTTCTAATGGACATTATTAATAAATTTGTTATGTCAATGTAGACATGAAAGCAAACGATATGCGGCACCAAAATCAATTTGAATCGTTATATATTATTCTGCTTGATAAGATGTTCTTTTTATTTTATAATTAGAGGAAATCTTAATACTTGAGGGCAAAAAATCCAATGGATGTAACAGGTCGAAGTGCATTGTGCGCATCCTACAGATTCTACTCTGGGTGTGTAATGAATGATACTTATAAGTTTTGATGATAATTATTGTAACAATTGGTTGATAGTGATATTGTTTATTTGTTTTAATGTATTGTTCAACAGGAAGGAACACATGTTGTCGATTTCACGAGTAGACGTGGGGTTGGGATTTGTAGTTTTGTTTTCGCTTAGAAGGTCACTGGAATAAAACTAGCAGCCGCGGTGATAGTCACCTGCGAAAGAGTTCATCAGTTTGCCAGTTTCAATGCATGGGTGATTGGCTAATTTCCTTAGTGACTTATTGGTATGATACATGTGTATATCAACCCATGGTTTCTAGATTCCTTACAAGAAAGTAATAATTAATGTAATTATTTAAATGACAAGATAAAGTAGTATTTATAATTTAATCATATGAGAAGAATGTAGTTTTTAACTCTTTTCTCCCGTATCTTTTCAACTCTTTTCATTCAAGCTCAGTGATCACGTCCTTTTTTTCTTTCTTTTTTTTCTTTCTTCTTCAAGTCATGTCTACCCGTTCTTTTATATGCAACCAAAAACATTGGAAGTAAGCTTAAGTTTGGAGGAACACGCACTTATCATCACTCTATTAACAACTTTAATTAATTGGTAATATATTGAGAGAGAAAGAGGGATCATGAGCTACTGCTAGGTTAAAACCAGGAAAGAGTCAGAAGAAACATTAAAATAAACTTTCAGAATTTTCCTTAACTTCAACGTCAAAAGAAACGGCCCTTTTTTCTTAGTTCAAAAACAAGCAACACTTAAATAGCTAAAGATGTCTAAAGCAAATAAAATGTCAGACCCAAGAGGTCCAAATAACAATTTAACTAAGCCCAACATTTTAGATAAAGTCCTTCAGCCATATAGGGGTTTGGGTCCTCCTATAGGGTCTGTTGGAACTCAACATTTCCCGTTGGGCTTTTGTTATATCTACAATTCGTTTTTGCTAAGTATACCCCCGTTTGTTTTTTCTTCTAATTTTTATTATTATTATATATACCCTATATACTCATAATGTTAATACGTAACCATTATTCTGGAATCTATTTTTTAGAACAGTGTTTTGTTTTTTCATAATACTATTTATGTTTTGAAAAGTAATTTCCAAAATATGAATAAAAAGACATTTGAAAACATTCAAACTAGGGATATTAAAATTCATATGTAAATTGCTTTAAAAAGGTCATACGTAAATAAAAAATTGCACAATAGTAAAGAATTGAAGTGGAGAAAGCATATAATTAATATTGGTTCTTCAATTTGGACGACTCTAAGAATCGCTCTATTGCAGCGACTTTAACAAATTTAAAATCTAATCATATGTTTCCGCATATATAAAATGAGTGACATTAATTGTGTTGTGTGAATGGACAGAAATAAAATGAGGAAAAAAGGTAGTTGGAAGAGTAAACATACTACATGGGAGTTTGGAAGATAAAGAAAAAAGGTGTGTGATACTAAAACATAAGATTGAAGAAGGGATGAAGGAAATGAAAGAGATAAGGGTGTGTGATACAAGAGAGGAAGAATATGTTGCTGCTATGAAAGAAGGGTGCAAGAGAGAAAAGAATATTTGAAAAAGGAAAGACCATTTTTAAGTAAATAATTTTAAAAATCAGGAAGATAAGTGTACTTTGAAAATTTAGAACGAATATAGCAATAGCATTTCCGTTAGCATTATATTTATCCATAGTGATTTATTACCCCACTAATCTACCTCAAAATCAATGTAATATATAATTTTAAAATATGTGACAATTAAAAAAAGAATTATTTTATTATTATCTTATTGGTCAATTTTACATTAACATTAAATTCATAAAATATTTATTTTCTCTATTTTAAAAGACGGAATAAAAAAACTGTTTCAAAATTTAATTTCGATTTCAATTATGTCTTGTTGAAAATTCATTCAAGATCGTAATTAAATTTTTACCATAGATTAGGAGTAGAATGAGAATTCTAATATCAATTCTTATTCTCATAGAGCCTACAGTGGTTTTGCATATAGATGATTGATCCATAATTCAATTATTCCTATAGGCTCTGGCAACGAGAAGAGACAGTGTTTTCCTCCCAAAAGAGCGAAGTGTCATTTCCACCACCAATAATGCAAAGAAGAGTCTCGTCGGAGAAACCACTTAGCTTGTTGTCGACAGCAATCGAAGGTCACCGGAGGTAGTGACATTAAAAGGTTTATTCGGTTGTGGTTGGGTACCAATAACATCATTAAAGTATAGTAACAATTCATGGTCCCGGTTCCTCGACAAACTTCATTACTGTGTCGAAGTGAGAAGCCAAACATGTAAGTTGCAAGGCTAGACAGAATGTCTTTGAAGAATTACAACACAATTTGTACTTAGCGGTAATTAATGACCAGTAAAATCCATCCTAACTTATAACGTTTGTGACAAATGAACATTAGTCAGTTAAATATTACCAGTAATTTATACTGTACTTGCTAAAACTGTTGATATAGTTCATTAAAAGTACTGAATAATAACACCAAAGTAATTTAAACTCCTGATCACCCGTTCCCATTAGCTGAATCCCAACCTCCCTAACTGTCAGAAAATTGCAAATGGAAGTAGATGGTTGATAATGTTTTAATTATTGTCGTATATCACACACACACACACACATTGCATCCCTTTGGTAAAAAAAAAGTATACAAATCATATTTGTTTTTTTCTTCTTTCTAATATTTATATGTGCAGATGCTCGTTTCTTTTGGGGGATGCCACGTAGGAGGAGAATCTCTGAAACGTTTATTATAAGTTTATTACTAATCTGCTGCTAGTGCTAGGGTGAGAGCGTGGAAAGAGAGAAGATTCTTAACTTGAGCATGTAGGACGCATGCTAAGCCTGTAAAGAGTAAAATAAGCTGATATAAACAAACTTTATCCCCTCATCACGGAATCCTTTTACCAACTTGAAGATGCAATGCTAAGTTCCGATCTCGTTCACATTCCTTTTGAACGCTATTAAAAAAGAGGGAATTTGAGATTAAAGTGAGGGAATTCAATTCAATAAAATTGAAAGGTTAAGCGGTGGCCGATTAGGGTCTGGAAGGATTCCCAATGCTGATGGTGTGGTCATGGCCCCCAATCCCAATCAGGGATATTTATTTATTATTATTGTGGGCCTTTTCTTTTCAACTTATTACGTCCGTTTTTTTTTTTTTGGCAGCGTTAACTTTGTCTTCGCGTGCTGAGAATCAAGAATAAGAATATAGATTTGATTTTGATGCATCTTCCTTTCTATAAGGCTATAACTATTCTTTCTTTATTGATTGCACCTTTTGGATGGAGAAGGGACGGCCTCCCAAATTCCTTATCTCAACCCCACGCCATATCATAGACCTCCTTCCATTCTGTTCTTACGCATTCGGTTTCTCCCTTAATTTGTCATTTTTTCTGCAGATGAAAATGACCTTACTACTCTCACATTATTTACTCAATTATAATAGTTTTACATTATTAATCAATCAAAAATTATTATTGACATCAGCTACCATTTCTACAAGTGATAACACTTATTATTTTTAACCATCAAGTTATTTAAGATTTAAATCCTGATTTAAAATATAAAATAAATTATATTAAGAGAAAAATATCTACCTTATAGTTTTCAATAAAAATTAATTATTAATTTTTTATTAGCTTATGGATCCAAATCAATGTCATCATTGATATGATTTTTAATATATAAAAATATGTTGTTTTATCAATGTAGTTGAGATATATGTTAAACTTATGGGTCCTGTTAACAATCATTTTTAAAATATTAGCTAAAGTATATACATTTTATTATATTTTTTCAATAAAAATTAACCAAAGTTTTTGAAAACTTGTTAATATTACTATTCTATTTTTCTCATCAACAAAACTGATAAGTATTTCACATTTATAATATAATTAAAAAATATTTTTCATCTAAATTTATTTACTATAAACAATTTGTTTGGAACTCTAAACTACGTGCATTACAATCATAAAGAAATACGTTTTTATTTAAGACTTCTAATTATTTTGGAATAGAATACACACAAAATATTAAATTTACCATTATTACATACATACACATAATATAACATGAATATGTTACAATATCAATATTCATTAAATTTCCCATTACCAATTTTCTTTTTCTACTTTACCATTACTCGTGTATAAGTTATAAGAGGCAAATCCAATTAGCTTTGAGCACAAACAAAACATGCAAGAACTTAAGGTTGAGTTTCTTGCATCGTACATAACAAACAGATAATTTTTTATGCAAAATTTGAATCTTTTTTTGCTCAAAATCCTAACTTTTTTAATGTAGTAATATTTGCTGTAAAATTTTGATAATTTATACGTACAGTTTTTAAAGTGTGTAATAAGTAGTTTTTTTTTTGCTTAAATCAAGATATTTTCTATTCGAGACAATTTTGTTCGGAACGGGTAAGATATACAATAAAATTCTCTTTTTAATTACATACCCAAAACATTTAATTAAGCTCAAAATGACCTTATGGCAATTGATTCACAAAATTAGTGGTGTAATAAGTAATAATGGTATGAATAGTCCGAAAATAAATTATAAGTTAATTAAGTTTTTTAAAAAATGTTTTTTTAAAATGTATAATTATATTAAAAAAAAGTATTTTTTTATTTAATATTAATTACTGGGATCTAAAGTAGTTCATTGAATTCGGTAATTCACCACTAGTAAAAAAAAACCCGTGGTTAACCTCTTAATGTTCTATATATTCCTTTAATTGTAGATGATCATCATGAAGATTGTTATATATCCTATTCTAGATCTATTTATATTATATTCTGAATTTTTTTAATGTCGGAACATGTATGCTGGGAATCCCAACTCTTGAATGGAATAGTTTTACTTTGAAATAAAACCGTTGACACCAATAATTTTAATTAATAAGTGAGATTTATTTTTGCTTTTCCTTTCGCAGCATGAGTTAAATGAATCTGAACTTTTCATTTGACTGCTTGAATGTGGTAGTTTTAGGAGGTTCGTAACTTGATACACAAGAAAACATCACATCAGGCATGAAAAACGCCCCTTTTTTCATTTAAAATGACGTCTTAATTAAAAAGAACAATAAAATTGGTGTTACTATTTAAATGAAAACATTTATGAGATGTTGCTTTGTTAATTGAGAGGAGAGAAAAACATAGATTAAAGGGTAAGTTATTCAAATCTATTTGAACCACCCACTTAAGTCTTCCCTTTAAAAGGAAAAGGATAATAAATTTCTTTAAAACACTGATAAAAATAAAAAGAAATTATAAACGAAAAAGCATTTATTTTATTAAAAGTATTTTATAAAATATTAAATAAATAAATACTAGCAAACGTCTTGTATGGATGAGAAACAAAGCTTGTACTAACAATTTGACACCACTCACAATGGCCAACAGATCAAACACCGTTTGCTTATATATATCAGTAAAAGTTGGCTCCCGGTAACGAATTTTCATACTACAGTTACTTAGCATAAAACAAAATTCGGTAACACCATTTAGTTCTTCTCCATGGTCCATACTTTACAAGAACATGTAAATTTTTCATATATTGGAAGGGCACTTTAATTACAGTTGAACAAGAAGTAGCTAGCCAAGACACAAGTAGAAGCCCCCAAGGTCATGCAAGTAACAAAAAACACGAGCAGACCACAAAAAGATCACTACGACCCTCTGATTTCACTGCCTAAAATTTGCAACCCTCGTGTCTCAGCAAAACATCCGCAAATGTCAAAAAATCCATTGCAGAAGCAGCCAAAGACACTAGCGAAACATAAACCTAAAAAATTACAAAACATAATAAGTACATACTAAAACCCAAAAGCAGAGCAAAACCAAACCAACCATTTGACATAACGAAAATTCACCGAGTCATCATATAGCTTCCCAATCAATCTCCACAGAAGGGAACTTCTCCAACCCAAAATTCTCCATTTCATCCCACTGATTATTAGAATCCGAGAAGTCCGAGAAATCCAAGAAAGTAACACTGGATTCAGGCGAAGAAGATTCACCAGAAAACATTGGGTTCTCGTGCTCGACCTTAAAATCCTCGAACTCGGGATAAACATATTCAGCGTTCGATTTTGCCACGTCAGACTCGACCTCTGCCAGCTCAGCAGCGTGTATCACGGGCTTCACGTCTTCGACGGAGCAACACGGCTTTTCCTCTTGTTTCGCTAAGCTTTCGCAAATAGCTTGCAGTTTGGAATCCACGGAAGAAGGTAGAGGCTTGTAATCTCCGAACTCGCCGAAAACGAAGGCTCCGTGGTGTCTTAGATGAGGAAAATTGAGACGCGCGAACTCGCCTCTGAGCTTAAACGCTGCGTTGTCGTACGCTAATGCTGCTTCCTCTGCGGTGTCGAATGTTCCTAGCCAGAGGCGCGTGCGGTTCTTTGGGAGTCTGATTTCAGCGACCCACTTGCCCCAATGCCGTTGCCGCACCCCGCGGTAGAGCTTCGTGGGTTTCGCGGCCGTGCCAGCGTGCTTCATGGGGACGCGTTTTGGGCCCAGGTGGGTTTGGGTTTGGGCCACGTGCTGCTGCTGCTGCTGAATGTGGATTTGGGCCTGAATCTGAACAATTTGGTCTGGGGTGAGTTGGTTGAGCTTGATTTGGTTGGAAGAGGGATACGAAGTGGGGAGAGAATTAGATGAAAAAGAACAAGGCTGTGATTCGAGTGAAGAAGAAGAAGAGGCAGAGAAATAATCACTTTTCATAAAAGGCTTAAGTGCTTTCATCAGCTCTTCACTATACGGATCTAGGAAATCCGCTACGATGTTGCTGCTGTTGTACATGTCTATAGCAGTTCCCATGTTTTACAAGATGACAAGAACAAGTTGAGAAAACCCAAAAATAAGGGAGGGAGGGAAACAAGTTTTTAAAATTATAAATAAAGCCTGTCTCAATTCCAAAACCAGAGAACAGGGAGGAGAAAACTCAAGACTTGCAAGTAATTGTTGAGAAGGAGAGAGAGAGAGAGGGATGAAGCTAAGAAGTGGGGGTGGGGTATAAGAGAATAAGAGGAAGGAGAAGGGGATTTTGATGTCACTTTTGTTTGTTTTTTGAGAGGCCTCACTTTGTGAGCTTGGCTCTTGCATTGCCATGGTGAGCCATGCTTGGTTTATATACTCATGTTGATGAGGTGGAAGTTGCTTGCAATAGTCTCTTTGATGATTCACTTGCCGCGTCAACTTCAATAATGCCTTTATTCCGTGATGGTTATCCTATAGGAAAAGGCCACCTAGGTAATACCTCATTCGTGACTGCCAAATGTCCACCCAAACAGTTACCTTACACGTGTCAATCATGTGCTGGCCATACTTGTCTATTAATATATATATATATATATATATATTTATTATTCAAAAGTAGCATTGTTCCTCTACCTCACTTTCTTGAGAGAAAAAACAAAATGAAATAACAACATTAATATTAATATCATCCTTATCTTATCTAGCATTTTTTAAATAGTTTAAATATGTATTTTTTAAAAAAAAAATTAATACACATAATTGTAGTTGATAATATGATAGAAAATGTCCGTCTCTTAAATAAATATTAGTACCTTCAAATGAAAACATCCTCAATTAACCTAAAAAGGTAAAATTTATGGTTTCATCCTAATTCTTAATGGCATAAAAAATCATACTCCCTTAATACCAAAAAAAAAAAATACTCCCTCTATTTCAAATTTATTGATGTTTTTCCCTTAAAAAATTCATATTGATGGCTGTCTTTAGTTTTTAATAAAATATTAGAAAAATTTCTTACAATCTTACTCCCTAATAATAGTTTTTATTTTGGAATAGTTAATAATACATTCATAAAAATCAACACTTACAACTATATAAAGTTGGATATATGGATCACACTGTGTCATTGGACTAAGTTAAAGAATAAAATTTTAACATATTATTTAGCATGTGATTCTTTTCGACAAATAATTTTAATGTCTTTGAACTCTTTCTCAACGAGAAAGTTACATCCCCATATAAATGTGAAGTTTTACTTTCTAAACCCAACTATAACTTATACTTTTACACTTTTATTCTTTTATTTCAATTATTTTAAATTTTAAAAATAATTTTAAGAATATTTAAATATAACGAAATGTATTATGAAATATACTAATGAATAATATTTGTAATTGTTGTATTCTTACTTAGGAATGTGATTTTCAAAATGTAATATAATACATTGAAACAAATGCTCACTGAAAACAAACATTTATATATTTCCATGAATTAACATTGTTTAATTTTTTTAACTTTACATATGAAAATAAATAGTGTTATATTCTCCTACCAGTCTTTCTATAAAATTTTCAAATACTATATGAATAAAGTATTAAACTAGAAAGTAAAATACTTTAAACTTAAAAGTATAAAACACATTTAATACTTATTATATTTATGAAATAAAAATAATATTAAAAACGTGAAAAGGTATTAACGGGATTAGATTTAGTGGAAAGAATTATTCTTTCATAATAGCGTGATGAATCAATGCTTAAATTTTTGCTAAAAAAATATTTATATTTAGAATTGGATTATATTTAAAAAAAAAAAAACTTGAGATTCTCATGGTTATCTGAACAATAAGACAGTGGAGTAGTGTAGAGATTGGGTCATGAATTGCGGCGGCAGAATGTTTATTGTTGACGACGAATGGTATGGTAAGGTAAGATCCCCATCGCATACAATTTGCAAACGTACGTCTCTGTAGAGGGCAAGTGACTTTTGGTTCTATTCCCTTGGCCTTCGCCAAAGGTCACCATGGACTCTTTTCCATCACTCTAATTTCTAAACGCAACACTGTTTCACATTTTCTTTCTTCTTTTTTTCTTTTTACCACCCATATCTAAATAATTCTTCCCATTATTTTGGATGCAGCCAGATAGGATTACTGTTGCTTACTAATTTGTGAAATTGATCATTTAATATAAATATTATATACACACATATATTAATCTCAGGTTATTTTTGTTGCTTCGAACTTAAATTATTTTTGTTGGAAATTCCTATAAATATCATACATATTTATAATTAAATAGCATAAAAATGTTTAATAACTTAATAACCCATTATCATGAGAATTTTGTATTATTACTTGCAAAGATGAAAATACATTATTTCTATTTATTTACAAATTAATGTTCTAAAATATATTTATGGTTAAAAATATTTTTCTTTTGCCTGATCATAATAAACTTTTATACGCATGATTAAAATATTTACGGCGGAAAGCACTATCAAAAAAATATTGTTCTTGGTAAGGACGTGAAGCATAAATGTCCAATTTCAATTCAGTATTATTTTAGTCAAAACGTTGACAAATGCATGTGGGGCACCAAGCATCACCCAATTTTCTTCATTTAAGTACATAATGCCATTAATTATCTCTTATTTTATAAATCCAACTATTTTGATTTTTCTTATGAATAAGAGAATTAGGTACGATAATTAAATTTAAACTTGTAAATATTCATCTAACTTGACTTGATTTTGATACATGTGTGCATATTTTTTGGTATACAATGAGTTGACGACAACAAAGTTAAAACTTAAGATTTTGTACATGTAAACTATTTATAATATGTTTATAAGAGATAAATATATTATAAAATCACATTCTCCTATTTCATTTAACAGTTCATTCTTTGACTTTCACGACCCCTTTTATTTTTTTAATGTTTGAGTTTTTAAAAATATGAAAGATTAAATATACATGTTTTAAATTTATTCAAAAGTGACATTTCCTAATCATAATATTCTACGACGACAATCTTAAAAACATTGCATATTGTCTTATATTATTATAAAAAATCAGCGAGCTTTGGACAAACAATCTACATTTTAATTTTCTTAAAGGGTTAAATCAGATGAAGGAGAGAAAGAGAATATTTAGTTGATAGTATAAGGTGTAGATATAACTGTACTGCAGTGACTAAATAGCTAAAAAATGATCATCTAATACTAGTAATTCACACAAGAAAAGATATGAATATTTCAACTTAGGAATAATTATGAATTGAATTTACAAAAAATCAGAGTATAGACATTCTATAGCAATGGTTATGTGGGGCCTTGTTTGACGCGCTCACACGTCGATTCCTACGTGGATATCACTTTCAAGGAACGCAAAACAACTCTCTCGAATCGCACCAACTACTGCGACGTGCTTGTTCTGTTCTGTTGCGTTTGCGTAGTTATAGTTCATTCTCTTTCAAAACCATTTCAATTTCATAATCATGTGCTTCGTCTACCACAATTTTGAGAGCTGACTACGACATTTTTTTAAAAATAAGCCAGAGAAAGCGACTTTGACATGTGTGCCAGATAATATATCAGCCCAATGAATGAGCTTTTTCCTATAGAAAATGCCAAAAATTCCCAACTCTTTATCAACTAATCAAAACTACAACTACGTATTTTAATTAGAAAACAAATGCAAAGTGATTTAGTGCATCCAGGACAAAAAATGTTTTTATTATGGAAAAAATAATATGTATTGGGTAGCCCCCACTATTTTTTAGTCTTGATAAGCATGCTTTATAAACACGAGTTATAAAAAATTAGAAATCATTCACATGAAAAAGAAAATTTTAATTATGATAACATGCCATCATGAAAAAATTATATTACTATTTAATAGTAGTAATATATATTTTATTATGAGACAAAAATTATTTTATCCTATCATTCAATCATAACTTATCATATATGATGAAATTATTAAATTTTATGATAATTATTTTAAAAATTATATCAATAAGAATTTAAGATTAAATGAAAGTTTAAAACTATTTTATATGATTATTAAACTCAATTATTATTGTTTTTAATATATCTAATCATACATAAATTGACAAATTTATCAAATAATAATATGTATTAGAAGAGAATTGTATAATCTGTTTATACTAATAATACATTCAAATTAATGTTTTTTAATCTAAATGCTAACCAATACCTCGAGATGCTAGTAAAGAAATACAGATACATAAAGTTTTATGAAAAAGTACTACTAACACAGCTTCTCATGACTTTGAACATAATTTGACTGTGATTTTTAATTAAAAAAAACATTTTCTTTATTGAATCCATAACCTCAAGGTATTGGTAAGTATTTTTTTTAAAGAAAAAATACTTTAGGTGGAGAGTTAAAATTTGAGATAAATACATATATAATTTTAATAATACTAAATCATATTAAATAACTTCAAAATAAGTATTATATTTTTTAGAATAATAAGATTGGTTCAAGTTTTAAAAAAATCAAAGTAAGAATATTGTTAAAAATAAATTCTTATGAATGATACTCTTGAAAATTTTAACTGGCTTGCCTAAATCAATTTGAAGTTTAAACACATCTTTTTTTTTGCTATGATAATCGAAGTGACAAGGAGATCAGGTAATGATTATTCATGACCAGCAATGGTGATCAAACTGCCAAAGTAGCCAGCCACCATTAATGGTCGACAAGGTAAGACTATATTTCAACATTGAAGTCGTGAGCCACCCTTAACTGCAGTTAATAGAGGTGAAAGAATTTCATTATTAATTGGCTGTAATGGTTGGTGGCTGAATTTCGGAATCTAGTAAAAGTAAAAAATAATACAACAGTGTTTGATTAATTGCCTAACAATAAGAGCAAGTGCTTTAGACATTTCATATGTCAAAAATACTTTCATGTCATGAGACCAGAACAAACTCGACCCTTTAGAAAGAAAGTTTAGAAAGTTATGGTAAATATTATTTAAGAATCAATTTTGAATGAGTATCGTTTTTTTTACATATTATAACAAGAAAATATTCCCACTTACAAATTCACACGAAAACAATATTCTTAGTGTTTTATGAAATGTTCAAGTCTAACCGATTTTACCTATTTTGAAATTAGAGTATATGCTCTCTTGGTCAACATCATACCATTTCGATACATATTTCAGTTTTAATTTGGTTTATAATTATTTTCTTCTGCTACTACGATAAACACTGAATTGCTAAAAAAGGTTACAACTTTTCCTATTTTTTCTTTTAAAATGGAAAAACGTAAACTATACATGTCAACCTGAATCATATTCGGACCACACTAATGAGTAATGATGTTAATGAATTGTCAAGTTCGTAGTTGTAGATCTTCTAAATTGTTTTTTTTTTTTATAAAAAAAAAAAAGAAATCTTCTAACTTGTCAAGAATGGAATCAATGATTGTCATAATCCATCTCCATTAAGTGCTAATACTGGCATTTTAAAAAAATATTTATCCAGGTCTATACCAATTATCATAAGCTCCATTTTGTTGGAAAATTTATGAATTTTCAAGGAAGTTGGAGTAAAATGGCTCATAATGAAATGGGATAAAAACTCAACAAATGAAATAAAATTGAAGGGGTCACTCTATCATTTAGTTGTTCATGTAGTTTGGTGAAGAAGGGGCAATGGAATTGAAGCCATTTCTTTCTAAACATACTTACAAGTTGTAACCAGTCAATTTTTCCTTGACAGTTCCTCCTTTGGCATGCTTCCAAACATGGGAGGAGTCGTTCACAGGGGGCATGGGCCGGGATTAGGGGATGTTTCTATTTTGGTTTCATGTATAGACCCAATAAATAAATGGGAAGTAGTTGCCTAGGAAGGGAAAGAGTTAACAGGTAGTGGTAGAGTCTCTCGCACACAAGACAAAGTCATCTCTACCTAAACTAATCCAAAATAAACAAACGTTGGATGTGCATTATTTTTATATTTCCTTGACATTGTGCTAGCTCAATTATGAGGCATGTGGGGTTTAGATAATATTGTCTAATCATTTGAATAAATTGTTCTTTATCAATTCATAACACCCATTAAACAATAGCAATGCAAGTTTTAGAAAATTATAACTTAAAATTATTTTAAAAATGGAAATGCTAGAATAGGAATATATTTAAATGATAACCACTACAAAAACTATTATATGAATTTGAACGAATCTTACACGTTATAATGTTTTTAGATAATGATCTTTATTCTGTCTGATTTTGTTATAATATTATTCTTTTTTTTTTTTCAATTTGTTTGTTTTCTTCGTAATACTGATTTTTAAGACAACTCCATCCAAACAAATTTTGTGTAGTTAAACATACAATGTTGCATAGTGGAAAAATAGAATTAAATGCCAATTTCATCCTCAAACTATTACGCTTTCTGCTAAATAGTCCCTAAAATTATAAAACTATTTAAGTAATTCCTAAAATATTGAAATATATTATCAGTCCTCTCTCTCTCTCTCTCTCTCTCTATATATATATATATATATATATATATATATACACACACACACACACAGATATATATCATCAGTTTAGCTTCTAATTTGATGATCATTTAAGAGAGAGAACAATCCCTAAAGGATGTTTACTGTGGAAAAATGCCTAGGTGAATATAGCTTTTCTAGAGTTTAATTGAGATTTATGGAGCAAAAAAAAGTGGGTCACGCTGATATTTGATTATTGGATCAATTAAAATTAAAATTTGGCCCACTTTAATAGAGATACGGACTTGCCAAATAGCGGGCATCAAAAAGGAAAGCTAAGGCGCGTTTGTTAAAGAGATGAGGAGAGATAGATAAGAAATAATACAAATGAATCTCACCATTTTTAAATTCATTTTCACCTTATTTTTCCTCCATCAATCCCCTGAATTTATTTCCATCCTTAATTAATTCTGTATGGTAAATCGAACAGAGCCTAACTACTTATCAGGCCTAAAAGTTCAAGCTAAAAAGGGTTTGCGACAGAGAATTACTAGTCATTTTTATATAGATATATTTTGATAAGTTGTAAAATATTTGCCAATTGTTTTATATTTTCACGAACTTGATACAATTTAATTTGAAACAAATACTCTTCATCCTTACAATTAATGACTCACAATATAGGACATTCACACAAATATATTCATTGTGTGTACTGCAACAATAAATGTGTATACTTACCTGCATTTTCCAGTGCTTAATGAAAAGAAATTGTTAATTTTTTTTTCACTCGAACATTTTCCAGTGCTTAATGAAAAGAAATTGTTAATTTTTTTTTCACTCGAACAAACTAACGTGGCAAGGTGTATTCCTTCATTGTTGAGAATCGTTTCTTATATATAAGAAACCATACCTAACAATTAAAAAAATGATTTTCTCATATATAACAAATATCTAATTATTAAAAAAATGATTTTCTCACATAAAACAAGTTTAACACGAGGGAAAATAATTGTCCAAGAGAAGAACGGAGAACATAAACTCGTTGAAGAACCACAATAAATAAAAAAACCATCAAATTTGAAAAAATAAAGTAATTTTAATTCATATTCAAGCAAAACAGTAAAGGGGAAAATCAAACGCAGTAAAGATGACGATAGACACACCATGACGAAGGTGTTGATGCTAGACATGACCATGGCCGAAGGTGTTGATGCCAGAGAAGGTGATGCGAGACACTACCATGACCGAAGGTGGTGACGCGAAGTGAAGGTGAGGCCAAACGAAGGTGTTGCGGTGGTGGCCAGAGGTGTTGACGATGGCGAAGGTGACGTGAGACGAAGGGACGATGGCAGAGAGGAAGAAGATGGATAGGAGCAGAGGGGGAAGCTTCTAGAATTGAGGAAGAGAGAAAATGTTCTCTCGAGAAGATAAAAAGGCACGGAGTGGGTAGGTGGTGAAGTGAGGAAAACCTTCTAGACCCTTTGTGAATGTGGGAAGACTTTGGACGATTTGGAACATCCATTTTATTAATGAGGATGAATCTGGACCATTGAATAACTTAAGTAATTAATGGGAAAGGATTTTGAACATTGATGGAAATGTTACTATTGTGTATTACCGTTGATATGAAAATGATACTTCACTGTGCTACACTATTCACTATAAATTTGTGCATTGTTGAACATGTTTTGCACAATTCTTGTAGTGCTTATTTTTTTGTTGCTATCAAATGTTAATTTTTTTTATTCTCTCTGAAATGGATCTCAATTAATATAATTATCAATGTTACTATAGTTATTTTCAAAATCAATCACTCCCTACTAGTGAAAATTCTCAAAATCCACCGCAATATGTTATGTATCGACCAACCCATACCATTGAAAATTCTCAAAATCTATCGCAATATGTTATGTGTCCACCATCATTCCCTACTAGTGAAAATTCTCAAAATTCACCACAATATGTTATGTATCCACCACCCCCACACATGTGGTATATACATCCTTCATCCAATGTAGAACCACCTACTAATGGTAGTTCTCAAAATCCACAAATTTATAGTCAACCATCAACTCCCACCAACTCAAACACGTGTTATAAGCATTTTTTATCTAATATTACGCTCCCTAACAATGAAATTGAATCACCCATCCGTGTAGACAATATTCAACTAAACGAAGGAGATCAAAATTCAGGTGGAAAAAAAAGTCATACCGCATTCTCGATCACCAAGACACCAACCCATAGTTGACCATTTCTTAACTAAACCAAAAAAAGCGAGCATCAGACTGACTTACTTTTACATTGACATATCCTACAATAAAGCAAAATCAACTGCATGATCTTAAAAAAATCCACGTTTCCTCAAGAAATTCCCGTGACATTGACAAACAGGCCTTCATCCCATGAAATGGGAAGTCCACAAGGCTGACTATTTTAATGGCGGAGCGCTCCACTAGGCGCTATCTTACGATAGAAACTGTTTAACAAACCATGAATTCCATCCTTTTTGCAGCTTAAGACTGTCTAAAGACAATTTCACATACCCAGCACCCTTCCTATTCAAGCTAAAGAGTTGCACATCATTGAAGAGAGTTTTAAAATCGTTGTTGCCAAACATTCATTGAAACCAATCTTAGGATTGAAAAAACTATGGACCAAATAACTTTGAGCAGCATGTAGCATAAAATCATCTTTCAGTCCCCTCAGGGACATCCCAAAACACGCAGAATAGTTATCCTCCAAAGCAAGTACATTCAAATCATACAAGAGGCGGTGGAAACAGATGATGTGGCAAATGTACACATATACTTGCAGGTATTCTATAGACACCAAGTTCAAAAAATATACAGATGAAGTTAAAGGTGGGCGAGCATATGCATGTTAATTGAAATTTAGAGACAAAAAACTGATGTGCAAAGCAATCTTACAGGGAAAAAACAGATTGAAACAACTATTGATTTTGATGATGGCTATTGTCATTCAACTCAAGATCGGTTTTGCAGTTCTCTCTCAAATTTTTAAGTGTCTCAAAGCTTGTTTCCTGAAAGCAAAATCAAATCATTAAAAGCATTAGGGGGGGAAATGGAAACAATAAACTGGGATACAGATCAGAGAAATTAACCTTCATGACATAGCATATCAATTACTAAATAAATATATGCCTACAATATTTTCTAAAAAATGGCTTTTACAGAAGCTATCTTTGACTAAAATTGGTTGAGCCCAAAAAGAAAATAGAGAATGAGAAAATCAATAAATTGGAATTGATAAAAAATGAGAAAGATATAAGAAACTGCGTGATACATGTTCTATATATAGAACTTACAAGTAACTAACAATTAACAAATTAACCAATCAAGCTAACTAGTCAATTAAACCTCAAACACTGCTCCCCATATGCAACAAAAAGTTAACATTTATTTATATAATCAAAAGATCCAGAGGAGTATGCACTCAACATAAAAGAAAATGGATACTGCAAAAAACACAGAATTCAATTCAGAAACATGGCAATGGAATTTAACATTTCAAGTAGGATTGAAATACTAAGCCCATGTATGTAAGTGATAGCATTGAAAACTCACAAGTTGGCTACTTTCTTGAGTATACATATTCTGCATTTGAAGAAAGAGAGACTTCCACTGA
Organism: Glycine max; assembly: GCF_000004515.6. Classification (NCBI taxonomy): domain Eukaryota; kingdom Viridiplantae; phylum Streptophyta; class Magnoliopsida; order Fabales; family Fabaceae; genus Glycine; species Glycine max. Next base: position 10,645,944 of record NC_038244.2, read on the forward strand.
TGCACAAGGGACAATTCTAACTTCAATGATTCCTCACTTCGGTGCTGGTCATGCATGACTGTATTCTCTAATCCAGAAAACTTCTGAATGATCATTTTTGCTTCTTTCTGACTCTTCTTTATAGCTAGCAAAAAGGAAGAGAGCTTAGGGGAAAAAAAAAAGAATCTGATGGAAGCAGAAAAATATAACAATACTTGAATATAGCAGAACAAAAAAATCTAAAATGATTTGTAGAACTTACCACTTAATCTACCTTTGGCATCCTGGTAATGGAGATCCGACCAGATATAACCAGCTAGTGATCAACATAAGCAAAACACATTCATTACATACTAAGACAAAACACAAATTTCCCATAACAAAAGGACAAAACATAAACATACTTCCTTAGGTGTTTTAGGAGTTGCTCTCCAATAGTAATCTATGTTGACCTCAAATGCAAATCTTTATCACACATATTATCAAGGTAAAACTCTAATTTTGATTAGAGAACAGTACCAAAAATACTTAAAGAACTGCATCTATAAGGAAAATGAAATACTTAAACGTATACATGGAAATTGTTACTACCTTTGGAGCAAAAGGAACAAGTGCAAGATTTGAGGTCCGCAGCTTCAGTAACAGAACTTGAGCACGGTTTCAATCCCAGAAAATTAGAATCATTAGAAACAGAAATTGTTGGCATTTGCTCTGCCCCACACTTGGGAGATCCCAAATTCTCAACGTCACAAATATCTTTGCCACCACTTTCAACCGCACGATCAGTGGCAACAATTCCGTCCCCTTCCTTCCCAAATTTAAAATTCTCCAAATCCAACGGATTCTGCTCCTCCATTCCCTCCACGGTCAAACTGGGATTTTGAAACGAGTGCAAAGTATCATCCGAAAACGGTAACAAAATGGTGTGTTTTTCTTTTGGTTGCAACAGGACCTCGTTGTTAAGGTAGGCATGTGCTCCGAATTGCATTTGGCTTTTCCCTTTTGCTAAATTTTCCACCCCTAAGCGAATTTTCTTGGTGAACTGCAAGTCCCCACCGTCGCCGGAAACCAAAGAAAACGACCTTTTGGCCGGGAGATTCGTGACGTCCGCCAGATGGGGACGGGTTTTGAAAATCCCGTCGCCGAAATTATCGTTGCTTCCCATGAAATTTTGGATTTTGAAAATCTTTAACCGAATCGGCGAATTGCTTTAAAAAGGAGGGAGAAAAGAAAAAAACGAATTGGCAAGATTTGTCAAATTTGAAACCCTAACGTTAAGCGGCGTGAAATGTTGTACCTACGCGCGGAATTAAGGAACAGAAATAACAAGAGACTACATAGAAAAAGAACAAAAAGAAAGAGAAGAATTGGGTTAAGATGAATTGACCTTGTGAAATGGAAGGAGACACGACGGAAGCGAAATTCGAATTAGTTGGGATTAGGGTTAGTGAGAGAGAAAAGGTTAGAGAGTAGGGACACTCAGTGTTTCTGAAATGAGCGCGAGAAGAATGTGAGTGACGCATAGCATGCCATAAATAAAAGATTTAGGGGCGGGTAAAAGCGGGTTTTCAACTTTGAATTTTTCTTTTTCGAAAAATACGGCGCGGCAACTAAATTTAGGGCCGGATCATCGGCCCAATGGGCCAGGCCTACTATCGACCCCGTAAAGTAACAACGTGGCCCCGTTGTTTGACCAGGGCTGCAAGTAGAGAGAGATTAGTCCGCAAGTCTGATTTTTGCCGAATTTCTATAACCATAAAGTTAGTTTAATCATGATCTCAACTCACTTAACCAATGAAGAAATTTTATTCAATACTCCTCCCGGTTTCTATTATAATAAAAACAAATTAATTTCACACATTAAAAAATTAATTAAGTTCATTAAATTGTGTTAATTCTAAAATAAAAATGTTTTTTTTTTAAATTATTCTTTATTGATACTTGATATTAAATATATAAAAAAATGATCCTATTAAATGAAGAATATTTTAAAGATAACCTTATTAGATAAAGCAAAGTTAGTTACTTTTATTTATATTTGAGATAAAAAAAATTGTTTGCTTATATTTGAGATTAGATGGAATAATATAGATGAAAACATGTATTTTTTTTTTCTGACACGAGGTGGTGTGGACTGATCGTGCAAGCACAAAATTAGTTATTTAATGGCAATAAGCTACATAGATAAAAGATGCCGTATGGGCCATAACTATCAAAGTCATCATTCAAAGGATAAAAGAATAAATGGTTTTATATAGCTTTAAATTTCGTAAAATATAAAATCTGCGCATATAATCATATAAACAAAAAATCGTGTTAAATCCCGAATAACTTAAACATTTATTAATACATAAATTTAGAATAAATATTCATATATTTTTAAAAATATATTACTATTATATAGGAAAACCAAAGTAAACTAATTAACACAGTACGTACTACTGTAACATTCATAATACTACTAACTTAAAAAATAATTATGACGACAAATTCTGGGGAAGATTTGATTTTGTTCCGTTATTATCAGTCACGAGTGATCATCGCTTGAAAGCCACGTTATCGATTATGACCATTACCGATTCCGCATCGCCAACACCAAACAAACAAACACCCCTTATGTATATGATCGCAAATGATTGATTGAACAATATTTTTATCAACACCGACTTCCTTCTCCAATTCCCACCAAACTCCGAACCAGAAAGGCGAATCCAGAGACTAACCCTACACCTAAACCCCGTTGCATTCGTCGTCACGAAGCTGAGCGTGGACATTCAGGAGAAGGTGTTCGATTACTTCAACGCCCGTTGAGATCTCGAAAGACGAGCATCGTGACCTCTGCATGAAGCAGTTAACTGGACTCGTCCGAGAAGCCGGGATTCGACCCCGCCAAGTACTTCGCCATTTTGGAAGCCGTTGGGAGCGTTGACATGTCGCTCGGGATCAAAATGGGGGTCCAGTATAGGTACGCCGCAACTTAATTTACTACTTTTCTTAATGTTGAACATAAATTTATTTTTTTCTTAATTAGTGTAAAAAAAATTGTTAACTATTTTTTTTAATGGGCAAATGTTAGTTTTTTGTTTGCAGAGGGTCTATCCTTCCCCCTTTTTTTTTTTTAAGATCTAATGACACCAAAAAGTAATGAGAATTTAGTTTTATCATGTAGCCTTTGCTGCTGTTATGCCAACGGATACTGTTTCAATGGCCCACGTACAAAAACAGTGTCTACCACAAACCACCAGTGAAGTAAGTATCTCAGATTCTACTAACAAAGCAAAGCAACATAGTCTTTGCTAGTCATCATAACATGTACTGAAAGCTCATTTACAGACACTTACACCCCATTTTTCATCTCACGATTTTCTTTCTCCAACAAGGACCATGAACATTCATGTGTTTAAAGTTTTTTTTTTTTGGTGTTTTTTTCATATATAAAAATTAATGTCAAGCTAGCACAGCAGAAAAAAAAATTTATATACTTGAAGAATTAAAATTTTTCGGCCCTGATAGTTCTGCAATTATGGTATGCATTTCGAGCTGATTCACTTTTTTGCCGGATATCTTCATACATCTTCAATGATGCCTCAGAAAATTTGGTCAGCCGATCAAGAACCTTTGTTAATCTTGCATGTATGCAGCTCAAATTCGTGGACTCGTCTTCATTCTCTTCGTTAGGTTTGCTCTCGGTTTCAGTAGTACTTGCATTGACAGAATTCTGTTTCTTGAGAAGTTGGTCATTATGCTGCTCTGTCCGCAAGTGAAGATCAGACAAAAAGTTTCTGATTGTCTGACTTAGTTCCTCAGAGGGTAAAACCTTGATCCCAGCAGACCAGTCACGGCAAAGAACAAAAATAGGTGGGGCCAGAACTCGGCGAGGAGAGAACGGTCTTCTGCTCTTGGTACGCTCCCTTGGTTGCAGTATACAGTTTTGCAGCCACGCATTGACAGCTTCCACATATGAGGTGAGGCTGTTAATCCAGTTAGCAAAACTCAGACCAAAGAACTCAACTTCTTCTAGCAGCTGAGTCATTATGTCTCTGCGTGCATATCCTTGCAAGGTTCCTGGTGTGCTCCTTGAATGATATGCCAAAGAGATGGTGATGTATTGTGCATGATGACATTCAAGCATAGCCTTCCACATCCTGATCAATCTGCACAACCAGTAGTTTCCTAAGTAATTAGTAGTTAAAGCTTTAACACTCAACTGGCAAGGAATAGTCGTTTAAAGATAACAGAGAAAGTAAAGCTTCAAGGTAATAATAAGATAAAGATAAAATCCAGAACCCCTCACTTGCCCTTCTGTTAACTCCAAAAGTTGTGGCAACAACTCTTCATCCCTCATTCTCTCAATTCGTTTCGATATTGAATCAACAGAATATATAGCCACTGTTAAGCGTGAATGCAGATCCTTCACAACTGACCGGGTCTTGTCAATCACATGAGTGCCTTGATCTTTAGCAAATTGATGCCTAAGCTGGTGACATTTTCGGTCATAGTCCTTCCTTATGGATTCACTAGCCTACAGATAGCCGAACAGGAGGTCAAAATGATCGAGGATTGAAAACACAAAATTTGGAGGTGCAACACATTTAACAAGCACAAACATAATAATAAAAGAATTTGGAGGAGAGAAAGGAATAATTGAATAAATGCATATTATAGATAGAGATTTTTAACTTTTAACTTTTTTCTTTTCCTTTTAAGTAACAGTTATTTATATGGTGCAAGTAACTTATGAGGTATCACTTTGATTATTGTTGACAAATTGCATGAACCCGTCCGAGAATTGTAGTGGGATGGGTATTGAAGGTAAATTCCACTAAGATTTTGAAAAATGGAGTGTGCAGTAAAATACTGCTAGAAAAGTTTAACTCCCTTTATTTTCTACATCATATTACCTATGGATAATGAATGGAAAAAATTATTGATACTACTTCTCTAGTGAATTATCTACAACACCATTAGATAACAACTAGCCCTGAAGTACGAATTAGCACTAAAGATGAACACAATGTTGGCTATGTACTTTCAAAGACGATGAGGAGGCTTTAGTTCACCCAAGAATTCTCCAAGGACAAAGGAATCATGAATTTGCATACGTCTTATACCCATTCATTTTATAGCCAGCATCCCAAGATAACCACAATTTATGATTTCAATGTGGCAAGGCAAACTACTATTGGCATAAATGTCCAAGGAACTCAAATTGTTATTGATTTGATGTTCTAAAGATATTATATGTAAATTAGTATCCTCAGATATCAGGCAATTCATGTTCATGCAATTAAATCATGCTTTATTTAAATACTTCAGTGTTTTTCATCACAAACCCTTTACTGTTTTTTCATTTTCATGCTAATTGTAATACCTTTACTTCATCATATAGTTTTCGCTCCCAGGCATATAGTCTGTCAAGAGTGGATGAATGGCTTCCAGCAATCATACAGAATTCTTCAACAAAGTCACTTCCACTATCATCAATATCTTCCTTTGTTTTTGTAGCCAAAGCATTCCTGGATGAGGATGATCGAGAAGATGCTGTCCTTTTCCAACTAATAATTTTTTGGGCAGGCTCTGCACACAAGGGAATAAATATTAGTCCATCCTAAATATTCATCTTTCAAGAATCAAACATCAACATGCTAACAAAACAGTGACCTCGTAGTTAAATGTTAGAGTAAAAACTAACCAGGAAAAAAAATTGAAAAATATTGACACCCCTGTAGCTCTAGTTAAGGAACTTACAGGTAGACTGGATTGCATCAAATACAAAACAACACTGCATACCTTCTTATTTCCAAACTCATTACACAGCAAAACCTGATGTCAGCATAGCTTACCTTTACAACAAACCATTATTTATCCATTAACCAAATGAAAATTCAAACCTCATGAATTGAAGGATACCACCTAGATTACTGCATGTTATTCCAGAAAACAATTACCTTAATCCAAATGGTAAGAATCATATTTATCACCAAACTTAAAACATTCAGCAAACCATACACAAAATAGAAATTAGTTATATAAATTACTAACGACAGCTTAAATTTTAAGCTTGTGTCATGTCCAGAACAGTTTCATTTCATTTGTCAAGAAATGGAGGAACTGAATAAGAGCTGATGACGTATCTAGAAATCTTCTATAGAGTAGCAAGCCAAATTCAAAGAATAAATGGCAAGCCCAAATCATCAAGTAGTATTTAAGGCTAATCAGTGTCTATTTACAGAATTGATGCAACTTACCCTGGAAAACAGGTGAAGCCTTTCTACCGCAACAAACAGGCTGGACGGCAGACAACAACGCCGTGGTAGATGACTTCCCTATGAGAAGAAGTCAGAAGCAGATTAGTACTTCACTATTGCATACAAAATTCACATGAAGTTTAGCATCTGGAAGAAGAAGAAAAAAATCTAATTTCAAGCAATTACCTTTTGCCTCCGAATATCCAACCTTTATTTTGTTTGCCTCTAACAACCTCAAGACCTCCCTACCAGACTCAGAAGCTCGAACGAACCTATGCTCTATATCCTTTATGCTGGAGAGAAAATCTTTAGCTCTGTGTGTTATGAACTCTGAAGGATCCTCTCTTTCTGTGCACACATTTTTTCCTGGCATATTCTTCTCCCTCTTTGCACTGGACCTTCCACCAGCATCTTTGTCTGCGACAGCCCGGCTCAAACCACCTGCAGCACTTGGCAACTCCAGCTCTCGCAATTCTCCATCAACAATTCCATTTCCACCTTCAACTCCTCTTGAAACAGTAGAATGATCATTGCAGTGTGCATAAGAGTTGCCACACTCATTTCCCATTCCAGCATTGCTCAAGTTTCCACCAAACTTGTCATCCAGGAGTGGTTGCACCATGCAATGCCCATCAGAACCAACATGTAACCATTGATCACCCTTTTCTTCATCCCTGAAGTCTCTGGACTCACTACAATGCACTGCAAACCTAAAGCTCTCACTGTCCTCCCCAGGGTCAAAGAAATCCCAAGATGCACCTGACTCAGGAGGAGGTGGAGGCATTGGAACCACAGTGGACTCATCATCCAAATAGTTGTTACCAAAGGCATTGATCCTAACAGTGACAGCAGCACTACCACCTGACCTCATGTAACTAAGAGTGGTGGCCACAGGTGGCGAAAGAGGACTCTCATTGTGCAAAGGTGACTCCAAAACCTCAACCTCAGCAACATGAGAAGGTGATGATGGAGAAGGGTAACTAGTTTGAGAAGGAGTTTTGTCAGATATAGACAGAGATGACTCTACCTCTACCTCAGACTCAGCATACCTCCGGAGAGCAATGCCAACGTTTCGAAGAGATTGAATGTAGGAAACATGTGCAGCTGCTAAAGCATATCTTGAGTCAATAGCCACCTTGACGAACCTCTTTCTTTCCTTGCACAAACTTAGAGCTTCATTCTTTTCCGCTCTTGAGTTCGTAGCACCCATTTCTGCCCTTTTTATCAGTTCACCAAGCATTCATAGAAAAGACTCTATTTTGATCAACCCCCACACCACCCCATTACTTTTTCTTCAGAGCTTCACACATTCACATTCACGATCACACACAACATTCCAAGAGGCCCACTTGGAAAAGAAAAAAAAAAAAGCAAAACAAACCCAATGAAGATGAAAACTAAAATATCACAACCCTTAAAGTTGACAGCTGGAAAAGCAAGACCTCCTTGGTCAAAATGGAACCTTAATTATGTTTCAGACAGTGGCGAACAGAGTAATAGTGAGCACCCCAAGTTGCATGGTGATGCAGCAAATGAGAAAAATGAGAGACCTTAGGACTTAGGTTAGTAGGAAAGGGACAGGACCCTTTGTAAGGAAAAGGAAGACAATTGGTGGTTGAAAAGTTATTGAGTGGGTTTCAATCAGAACAAAAGAAAGAAAGAAGGAAAGGAGAAGCAATGAGGGTAGGTGAAGGTCATCAAAACAAAGCCATCAAGGGAAGCCTGAAGCGTATCAGTGTTGTTCTGGTTTTTTTGAGTGTGAATGGAATAACCTTGTTGCAGAGATTCTGCAAAGAGCAATGAGCGTTGTGCAGAGATGGCAAAAAGGTGCAGAAAGAGAAACAAACAAAAAACGTGAACGACTTACTTACTTCACTGGTGAACCTCGTTTTGTGTGTTGGCTTCGGTTTTTTTTACTTTTTCAGTCGTTGCATTGAAAAACAATTGTAAGTACATTAAATTATAATTAATTTCTAAAATTAAAGTACTGCGAATGAATCAAAATTGTGAAAACATCATTTTATTTTAAAATAATTAAATATTAGTCATTATATTTTTTTATTACGTATATATTCTCATGTACAATAAAAAACATACTCTCATATTACAAATTAAAATCAAAATATACACTTTGGTAGTTTCAATTTTCTTATTTCTTTTAATTAAATCTTTGTAATGATTTTTCTCTTCTCATTAAAAATAATTTTATATCACATATAAATTAAGACATTTATATAAATTTAAAATGTGAGTTATATATTTAAAATTATTTACTTATTATGAAATTTAATTATATAGAAATAATATTTATCGTGCATGTTAGAATTAATTAAAGAATAAATTACACTTAACAATAGTGATTGTTCTAATAACTTTAAAAAATTGATACTCATAAATTATCTATCATTTATCTTTCTTTATTACTTAATTAAACGAAGTAAAGTTATACACGTTAGCATGAAATTTTCACAATAAAACTTTGAGGGTCAATTAGAAATATTTTTAATTAAATACGAATAACTTTTACTCCCTCTTTTCTTTATATGGTGAATTATCTCATTCATTAGGATTAAAAAATATTAATTTAATTGATAGAAATAAATTTATCTTAAATTTATAAGTTTTTTTAAAATTATTAATATTTCTTTCTCTGATTTGTCAATATATTATTTTTTTTTCATTTAATGTTTTAATGAGAATATTTTTAATCTAAAAATAATTAGTATAAGAAATATTATAAATTAAATCTTGTAAAAAAACAAACATTATTTTAAACTTGTGTTTTATAAATAAAAATAAAGATAATATTACGTAAATAATATGTGATTAGAAAGAGAATATTATGTACATTTATGATTTTCAAAAAAAAAATTCAAATCAGAAATTTCAAATTTCAAAAGTTTCAGGGTTAATTTTAAAATTTTCAATTCATGTAAACTAATCAAAATATTTATAATTTCCAATTCATGTAAACTAATCAAAATAATAATAACGTTTCCAAATAATTGCGAATATTTGAAAGTAACGAAGAATTATTCTAAAATATGCTATGAAGATATAATTAGTTAAAAATAAACTTTTAAATATATCAAGATAATTAATTTCGAAAATCCTATTAATATATAATTTTAGAATTGATATTGGTATAATTGAAAACATTCAAATACACGCAAAGAAATTGGAATGGCTCTAAACTCTAAAGATAATTCGAATTGGTCATAAAAATAAATAAATAAAAGGTTAAATCAGAACTTAATTAGCACATGTATAAAAATCAGAAATTGTTATAAAAATAAAAGGGTTTTATTAATAGTAGTATTAAAAAATAAAATGACAAAGGTAAAGCTACCAAAGTACCAATGTGGAATGTAACGTGTGAGTGTGAGTGAGAAAGTCAAAAGAAGCTAGGCAGCAACTAGCAACTAGTAAGCATCACTCTCCATCCCGCGATGCATAAGGAACGAAGAGGAGAAACAACAAATATTATTATTATATTATTGTTAGTGGAAAAAAAAAGGTTTGTTGTCAGAAGGCAAAAGTGCCCTTGAAACCCGCTTCTCTTCTCTTTCTCGTAACGCCGCTGCCTAGCCTATTATTTGATTAAGGATGCATAAATATAGTAATTGTTATTTTTTATTAAAATATTTTCAATTAATAAATAGAAAATATATATCTAAAAGAAACAGGTAATTCCCTTCTGTGGGCTGCCCAATCTTTTTCATCATATCTAACCAAGATGCTGATGAAATCAAACATGACAGTAACAACAATTACGAAGTTTCAGTAAGAAAAAAAAAAAAGACAATTACGGAGTTGATTTGCATGGTCGAGAATACAATTACTTATGAGGTTTATGTGGTGTGCTAAACTAGTGTAGTACTACTATCAACTTACACATTCTTACGAGTTTAGTATAAAATATTTTATATTATTAATTTATTACAAATTATTGTTGATATAATTTTTAACGTGTAAAAATTGATAAATTTATAATTAAATAATATAAAATTATCTTACACGTTGTTTTCTCGATTATTTTACTAAAATTTGTTTTCCCTTTTTAACATAAAGATATTTTTCATTATATTCTTAATTTGGCACAACTTGATCATTAATTAAACTTATTTTTAAGAATTAAAACTATTAAACATTTTTCACATTATTATTTTTATTCTTTATTTTTAAATGTTATTAAACATTTATCACTTTGTCTGGTAGGAGGAAAATGATAAAAAAAAAATGGAAAAGACACAAGGAATAGGTAAGTAAGAAATGAGAATATTGTGTTGTTTGATTGAATATAAATAAGAAAGGAGGGAAATAAAATGGGCTTGGATCGACACCTTTTTATTCCAATGCAAAAATGTGTAGAGATCAACAATGACATGAGGTTGTTCACATATTTTTGGCTTTTGTGTGTGTGTGTGGGTTTAGAAATCGCCCAATTTTGTGCATTTAATGGCGGTTTTTCAAGTTTTAAATGCAACTAATTGGATAGATCTTATGATGCTCAGTTGGTTGTACTATTGTAGGACCATCCTACCACTTTTACATATTTCTTATCAAATAGTTTTCTATATCATATAATGCTATTGCCGAACAGAAAAGGAGGATCAATCCAATCGCTCATGAATCATCTACCCTATTAGTAGGACTTTAGGTTTTTATCATCTACCCTATACAAGACTTTAGGTTTTTCTTCCATGATAAAAAGGAAATAATACTATAAAACAAGGTATCTTGTTATTTGGTTTGAGACGATTTTAAATGAAGCTAATTATCTAACGTAGTCGTAAAAAAATTGAGTCAGTGTTAGTTTTTTTTTCTTGATCACACATATTTTCTATAAAAAATAATAATATTTTAGTCAAATAAATTATTATAAACGATAAAATTTATTTACAATCTTACATCAGTTAATTCTTGCATTCGATGATAATTTTGGATTCATCTTAATATAATATCAATATAATTTAAAAGTAGTTTGAACTATCCGGAGTAATTTGGTTTTTATATCTCAATTCCAAACATATAATTTGGTTGCTAAAATAATTACTGACTGAATTAGAGAACAATTTTAGTAACTTCTAAGTGTATGTTTGAAGTGATAGTGCATTAATGATACTTTAGTTACTCAAACAATATACTTTAGTTTCATGATGACACCAGTCACACCACGAATTTTGTTTGCTCACCGCCAAACCAAACTCTACAAAATCGTTAGTTTCTAATTTTACTTACAAATTTAGACACTGATTTAGATATCAATTTTAGAAATTGGTTTAGAGACCATTTTTATTGACTAATTTAGGGACCAATTTACATACTAATTTTAATAGCTGTGAAGCCTTTTTCTTGGGCTGCTAGTTGTCGATTCACAAGCTTTCTCATCAAATTGAGCTGAAAGGCCTATCAGAATCTTACCACATAAGGAAGACCGAACTTTCATCTGATGACCGTGCATACTAATTCGTGTTTTCCCCCAATAGTTGGCATGACAAAATTTGTGACCAAACATATCAGAAGAGGAAAGAAAATTATATTTTGCCTTTTGATGTTACATCATCTTTCTCACTCGACTATCTTTTCTCCCTCACCAGTTATATATTATATTATGTCCCCTCACAAAATATAAGAGCCATACTCTATTAATTTATTGCCATAAGTGATAACTATACGTTGGTGATTACATCATTCACAACACACATGCAGGTCTCACGAGGGATACCTTAGTAAAAAAAAAAACAGCTAATACCATATTGCACACGAATCAGACCTCTAGTGTACCCAGCTCACGGTTTCTTCATCATGATCTATTTGATGATCATCATTAATTCCGTGACCACCACCATCAACAGCATGCAAATTTTCCATGCAGTTACGCATATGCTCTCATGACGTCACTTAATTATAATATACATTACTTAATTGGATACCTATATGAAAAGTTGCATTCAAAATGTGCATTAATACTGCCCACCAAAACAGCCTCGCATGCCCAACACGCGGCACCCACAATTCCAATCCTCTGGTAGTTGTCCACACTGCAACACTTACTACATTGTCTCATCCCCTTAACGCATTTATGGGGTGAACTTCCTAAGCTTAATTTGCCGATTAGATCATAGTCATACCCTTCTACCACCGCCATTCTAGTAGCTTCATGCACGTTATATAAATAAGGACACATATTTTATCAACATTCATGCATATCTTGTATTCCTTATTATAAAAGTATTTCCAAGCACGACTAAAAACACCGTTTTTTTTCTCACACCGACAGTTTCAAAAAGCAAAGGAAGAGTTCACATAAATCATGGTGGAGATTCACGAAGAAATCAACCCCTTTGATCAAGAAGAAAATGAAGACATTGGAGAGGAAGAAATCGACTATGACCAGCTTAAGAAGCGGATGTGGAAGGATCGGATACTGCTGCAGAAGATGAAGGAGAAACGGCCCAAAGAAGAGCCAGTCCAAGAAGCAAAACAAGAAGCATCTAGGCGGAAGAAGATGTCAAGAGCGCAAGACTCGGTCCTCAAGTACATGATGAAGATTATGGAAGTTTGCAATGCTCAAGGTTTTGTGTATGGGATTGTCCCTGAGAAGGGAAAGCCAGTGACTGGTTCTTCTGACAGCTTGCGTGAGTGGTGGAAAGAAAAGGTAAAGTTTGATCAAAACGCACCAAGTTCCATTGCAGAATACTTGCCACTCCTTGAAACAGATGAGTTGGATCCAAGTTCCTACATACATCTCCTTAACGACTTGCAAGACACTACTTTGAGTTCACTACTTTCTGCTCTGATGCAACATTGCATACCTCCCCAAAGAAGATTCCCTCTTGAGAGAGGCTTGGCTCCACCTTGGTGGCCCACAGGGGCAGAGAATTGGTGGGGTGAACAAGGCCTTCTGGCCCATGAACATGGCCCACCTCCTTATAAGAAGCCCCATGACCTCAAAAAGGCTTGGAAAGTGTCTCTCTTGGCTGCAGTCATCAAACACATGTCTCCTGATTTGTATAAACTTAGAAGGTCGGTGACTCAGTCCAAGACTTTGCAAGATAAGATGACAACCAGGGACACGGCAACTTGGTCCAAGGTCATGAACCAGGAAGAAACTCTGCTGCAACTGGCCAACAAGTGCCTCAAAATATCTCCATCAGAGGAAGATGATAAAAATGAGTGTGAAAGCTCTACTAGTAGCAGTACTATCATCCATGAAGGGAGTCATTTAGGTGGCAGCATTGAGAAAAGGAAGAGTGATTTGGTGTTTGACTTAGATGCTGTTATTGATAAGCTATATGCTTGCCAATACTATCAGTGTCCACAAAGTGAAATGGGTATGGGATTTCTTGACAAAAACACAAGAATGAACCATGAGTCCCTCTGTGCTTACCGGACTAATGAAGGCCAACGCGTTCTCCTTCAGGATTCTCTATCCAATGACACACAAAATGAGAATAATAACCTTGTTGGCCATCTGATTAATGATGAGTTTAGAGACATTGCAGGAAAGACATCAGAAGAAGATTATGGAGGCTTATGGCCAAATTCCCTTGAAGATCTTGATTTGCAAGCTGCACTGAATCAGATGGACATGGACTTGAATCCAAATCCAGAGCAAGATACACCACATGGCCAAGACGTAACCTCAATTTGGGACTTAGCCTACAAATATTAAGTTCCTCGCCCCATGCTTGGATCAATTGTGCACTGCTATGTTTATACTAATTAATTATAGATTAATTATTTAAATATTAATTAATAAAGTACTGTCTCCTGATGTAATACAAGATAGCCTTTAGCTCCGTACAAATACTATAAGTATTTCTTCTTAATTTCATGTTTGGCTCACAATTAATAGTTCAACTCTGTTTACATTGATTTCTGTGTGTAATAACAAAGATTGGGGTCACTTCTTAGCCACTCGTATAAATTGATCTTTTTCTCTTACATTGTTAGGATTCTAATAACTAGCTATGGTCACCTTGATGAGTCCAGGGACAAAATAGGAAGGAAATAAAGAGAGGTGACAAATCATTCTTCTATAGACCCTAAGGAAATATACAAGTTTGATTTTATTTGAGGCTTGAATTAATAATCATAGAAACTATGCCTTTGAGGTATAAAGTCTTCGTATTCAGGTCTTGGGCTTGTGTAGGAATAGCCCTTCCTGAACCTGTTGTTTCTGCTTCTTACTTCCACATCCACAGAGAAGACAGCACAAACAGGTCTATGATCAGAAAATCTTGATTCTCCACGTATGTATGATAATTGTTCAATGCCATTGCCACGCCACAATATCCTATCACACCTGACAATTATGGAATTGAAGAAAGTGTTGTCAACAATTTTTTATTTACCTATCTTTATTAAAAACTGAAAAGCCATCTAGCTAGCACTAGTCATTTAATTGAGTGACTTATATAATAAGAGTCAAGTGACCTGCATACCATGCTGGCGTTCGGCGTTTTTTCTTTGACTTGACAGTCTCACCAGCATAAGAGTCTGAATTATGTGAATACTTGTAAGTGGGAGCAAAAACAACCCTCCCCTCTTTGAAACCGTTAAAAACCCTTCCTGCGTCTCTTTCCATGTTTAACTGTACAAAATGAAATACAAGTCAATAAATTTACCTATGTGACAATGAAAAGTACACAGTACTAAAAATTGTATATACCAACAAATGAAAAGTAAAACTAGTTGTTAAGCTTGTCTTTGTAAACGTATGCTTTGTTTAATAAAAATTAAATTATTAGCATAAACATTGTAGAATTGTACTAATAATATGATGTATCATAACGTACCAATGACATGTATTAATTTCCTATACCAACAATAGATGTCATGGGTAGTATAACATGTAATAATGTTAGTAGGATAACCGTTTAATTTTTAATATATAAAGTCTAAACTAAGCATAATAAGCCCAAAGATTAACATTTTTTTCCTTAGTATATGAATGTGTGAAATGGAATTGAACTATTGTATTGATAGTATATGAGTGGTGGGACACACCTGATCTTTCGCTAACAAAGTGTCCCAGTCGTTATCCTCCAACAGAACCCTTGTTTCTTCATAACTTAAAGCCACCCGATAATTCAAATCTCCAAGCCATATTATTCGACTGCAGAACAGGCTAGAAAGTGATTAGAATTCATAATGCAAGTGCAAATTATGTGCTGTATAAAAGAAGATTCTATTAACTCATAAGTCAAATATCTGATAATAACTCTCACTCATGGTCAACTATCTTTTCTGGCGCTCGACGGCAAGGGTTCTTGCAAATCCTAGGGAATTGTGTGCCTTTGAGTATTTCAGCTACATCAGAGTTTCTTTTCAGCTCATCGCCTTCTTTCTCCCCAGAAGCCAAGTGACTACAGACGAAACAAAAACTTGTTTGATGCAATGACATGCTTATTGATATGCACCCCTGCAATCAATTGTTGATTTCATATGCACTGTTAGCCTTTTTAATTCGTGACCAAAATAACAAATCATAGTTTTATAGTTAGTGGCTATGTAATTCTATGTTGAGTGACATGTTTTACATATTAGGAGGGCTAGCAACACACTTCTAATACAGTTCCATGTGTTAAAAATTTTTGAAGACTACAAAATCACAAGGTTCGTTAAATAAGAAATAAAATCCTATAATATTGTGATTTTTAATAAATTTCAGCTAATAATTAGAAGTATATTGAAAAAAATTGTGTTAAAGAGTACTACAATATTGTGATTTATGGTATCCTTGTTGTGCTTACCTTGTTACCTAAGCAACCCATGATTCCTCTCCCAACAGAATCTGCTCTAAGATGTCCAATGTGTGGAACTAACTCCTTCTTAGTCCAAATGGTGAGAAAAATCCCAACCATCTGCTTAGTTGATATAAGGGAGTATCTACTTTGGCTAGCAGAAGAGGGTATTTCTGCAATTGAAAGCAACTCTTCTACAGTGTCATCACCACGAAGCTCAGGATCTAACTTACTCATAGGGTCACTAAATTTTCTCATCCTCCGTCTCTCCCTAGATGGAGATTCCACAGGACAATTGCAAGCCTTAAGGAGGCTGCTACCCTCTGCCCTGAAGTTTTTACTAATAACTTTAAGAGAAGGCTTCTGAAAGAAATTCAAACTTGCTGGGGACTTTGACTCCTTCGAACTACTCTGGGTTTTGGAGCCAGTTCCCGAGTCAGAAGAATCACTATATTCATTTCTTGGTTTGTTTAGTGCTTGACTTATCAATGCCAGCCACTTTGCAGCAGGTTCATTGTCTTCAATTACTAAAACATTCCCAGCGCTCAGAGGAACGATTTCCTGAAAACTGAACATACAAAGTATTTCAGGTAACATGAATTTGTAAATAATTTGAAATGAAAACAATGGAAAGAAACGAAAGCACTCAAACAGCCATAACATTATGATTTATGAATTTTCAAGCACAAGTTTCTTCCTTTATTTTGTTTTATCCCCTTTTGCTGTTAGTAGGATAACATCTTTGTATCACTTCTTGGTCTGGTCTGGATTTATTTCTTAATAGCTTCTTGATCATAAATTCATAACTGAAAAAATTCTGACTATATCTTGATTGTACCTTAATCTCAGAAATTACAAGTCATATCAATAGTGATTTCTTTTAATGTTTTGTTAAATTTGTTGTAATCATTTACTTTCCTAATGTCCTAATTTCAGCAACCAGAAAAACTAATGATTACAACAAATCATGGAAACTACTGACATGAGTAGCAATCCAGAAAATAAAGGTACCATTAACATACAATTTGCACTTTCTTCATCAATAACCACATATTTAAACTCCAAAGCTTAGTTAATTAATATGATCCTTATTGCATGGATGTTCGTACCCCAATACATATATATCTGCGGAGCCCTCCACTAGCAAGAAATCTTGGAGGTTGAGGTCATAACTTGGTGACTTTCCTCCCACATTCCACGTTGCAACAAAGATCCTGCAATCCACGTTACCAAATGGCATGCCATGAAAAAGAAGATTGCATGTGAGTCTGACTATACTATGCAACAAGAATAATGTGCTTGAAGCCTTGAACTGAAAATGAAATCCCACATACCTGAAACTTTGAAGTTCAGTTTCCATAGTGATCATAGGCCGTTCAAAATTGGACAAATTCAGGCCTTCGATCCCAGGACTACTCTCCCTTTCTGTGAGTAAGATAAGAAATTAAAATTATGGTTTACTTTATCATGTTATCACGTCCTGACAAAGCTATAATTGCAATGGGTGTACAATATGTTAGATGAGACAAAGAGTTTGAGTTTAAGGTCCACATCAAACAACAAAATTTGATTTTCTTCGTTACGCTCTTCCCCTGATTAGAAAACATCTTACCAATTACCAAAATTTCATTGTTGTTAGGTAAGCTACCAAAATAATACATGATAGCATGAAGAAGATTTCGTCTTGTTTGATAGGTACGCGGAACTGTACAAGTTGGATCCAAAATCTAGAGTTGACCCACCATATTTTCAATGTAAACTAAAGCCGTAATTTTGGATATATGTATTGTTATTAATAATATTATATTGTAAAAAAATTGTAATTAAAGCAATTAAGTGTGTTGATTCAATTTCAGAGAATGTAAAAATTGTGTTTGTGTCACAACTAAATGTATGCATCTGTGTACCTGAGAAACTTTTTCTCATGATGGGGGCCGCTTCCAAAAATGCTTTTCTTCTCGTCTCAATCTTATTCTCCAAATCTTTCCACACAAAACATTTGTAAAATAAAATTAAAGGGAACCTCACAACATGGAAATTTAGATTCTCTATGTAGACAAAAAAAAATGTCATGAATTGAATACCCAGAGTAACTCCATCTCCTTCTTCTGCACTTGATGTTTTGAGTGTCTCTTCGTCTGAACCTCTCCCATTTCGCTTTGATCCGAAAATCTTTGGAAGGATAGACTTGATCACAAACCAAAAAAAAAAAAAAAACGAGTAAAAAACATGAGAAAAATGCAACCCATGGAAGAAATTAACAATTAATAATAACAATAAATAAAAAATACCTTCTTTTTCTTCTCATTCTTGGCACTTGTATCTGGCGAGGTTGATGTAATGGTACTTGTGTTGACGGGGCAGAGGTTAATCTCGTTAGCTTTGGTCATTTCAGAGTTAGCATTTGCTTTGGAACGTGCACCCGTAAACGAAGACATTCATTCACTCGTATTTGCAACATGCCCTTAATATGATCTTTAGTTCATCACATCCACAAGTCCGACAACATTGAGAAAACAATAAAGTGAGCACAATTTATGTTTTTTTCCTCGTAACAACGTTTGTTTTTTGTCACTCTCTATTGAATTTTTTGTTTGATAATTAGGTGCGATTAATCAATCATGTTTCTCTATGATGTCTTTTTTTTTTTTTTCCGTTTTGAAAGGATAAGATTTTGGCGGCAGGGGTTTCGGGGCACTTAAGGTTGAGGGCGATAGGGAGCCAAAAAGAGGCATGAAACCGTTGAGTAACAGTTCAAAAAAGAAGAAGCCAAAATTGCACATGTTGGATATAGTAGCAGCACGGGGTATCATATCATCATCCCTATGCTGTAGACATCTGTTGGGCAGTTTGGCAACACTGAAGGAGGGAAAAACAGAAAATAATTAGGAAGAAAAAAAAAAGAATGAGGACCCGAAATAGATGGAATACGATGCATTAGACTTTAGCCTTCTGCCCACCTCCCTCTTAGGTTATTCTTTATCGTATAAATAACATGTTTCTAAAGAATTATTATTTTTGATCATAATAATCTTAAAATTTGTTGAATTATAATGTTGATAATCATAGAACATATATAATAGCTTGGTATAATTTGGATAAAATTATATTCCTTCTCTTGATAGATGTTCATTGCATTTTCTTCAATAGTGCTACAATTTAGTACATATTAATATAAATAAATCTTCAATAGTGTACACTATAAATGAACGTTAATTCAGCAACAAAAAACTATATATGAACATGTCTCCTAATGTTAATTTTCCTTTCTCAGCTACTTTTTGGTGTTTCTCACAATTAATTTTAATATTACTTACTTATTTTAAGATTTTAGTAGACAAAGCAATGTTTTAATTATGCGACTAGTTTTAATGGTTATCTGTATAAAAAAAAATTGCATTGTTAATTAATTTAAAATATAACTTTTAGTGTTACAATGAATTAGGAGATGTGTTTTTTTTTATAAAAAAACACACGAAGGCATTACAATATTTTACCCATACTCACATCACTGCCATTATGACTAGATGCATGTCACTTCATCTATACTGAGTTACTAACAGAAAAAAATTATTAAAGAATCAAAAACAAATTTTATACAGTCATGGAGACTACAAACATATTAAAACTAAAAATAATTTTTAAAAAAACTACTCAAATAAGTTCTCTATCACCAACTATGGACTTTTGACTGGTTTAACTTAAAAAAAAAAAAAAAAAACTTACCGTAAACACAAGGGTCCGCAAAATACTTCAATTCATTTATAGTGTTTTCATTCATTTACCGTAAATTCAATTCCCTGTAAGTTCTAAACATGGAAGCTATACCTATAAGTTCACTTCCATTCAGGCACAAACAAGTTCTAAACTTACATTGTCATTTACTAATCCCGTTTTTCACTCTCTTTAACCAAAATTGTTTTGGTGCTACTTTGGTTGCTACAGTACAGAAATTTTTCAGGGCTTCTACGTCTCGCTATGCAGGTTGCAGATTTAAAAGTGTCATGGATTGGTCAATTCCTTCCAGTAATTTTCAAATTGATGTTTAGCATATGAACATTCAGAGAGTCACCCACCAAAAATGAATATCGATATTTATACCTGCAGATAAATATTTACCAATCAATCTTATTAGAAGGATTCCATATATTGACTAATGCGAACATAAAATATAAATCATCACGGAGTACTGCAGCGTACCATTTTGATCTTTGAAATGCAGGATCAATAACAACTAGACATGTCATCCAACTGTTGTCTGTAAACAGCTAAACTCTGTAGACACAAATGGCAGCATACAACATGGATATTATGAGGTAGGTTCAACAAATACTATCAAATAAGAAGAGATAAGAAATTCAGAAAAAAGATAATACTATCTTCCTTATATCCTCTGAACTCCAAAGCAAACTATAATTATACGCTTTTACTTGGACAAGAACCCAAACCAAAAAAAAAAAAAATCTCACAGAACCCCGAAGGAAATGGATTATATGGTTTTCTATTAGGCTATAATCTCTGTTAGACTCAACAACTAGGTTCATGGTTATATATCTCATCTCAAGAGGCATCCGGGGAAAATCTGACATGCAATTGGAAATAATCTAAATAAATTTAACACAAATAGAACTTACGGCAGAAAAATTTAAGAGGAACTGTAGTACATTACATTGCCTACAGTTGGCATCTAACTAATTTAGGATCACTGGTATCAAGACATCACAATAAGCACTAGACTACTCTAGGTTGAGCTAGGTTGGCCAATGGCAACTAAGCTATAAGCTCATTGGCAGATGTTTGCTTTAGCACATAACTACAAAACAAGTAAAATAATAATAAACTACAAAATCTGAGCCATTTTGAAGATCATAAATACAGGTGATGATTAGCCAACAACAGGAAAAAGAAAAAAGACCAAAAACTGCAAAAAAAAACTAAGCCACGTGACCCAATCGCTAGCATAGAGGCAGGTAGTCATTTCATGTTTCCTAAATATCCCCAACCCTCACATAGCATTGCTCATTCATTAATTTGAGAAGCATTCAGTGTTTATTTCAGCTCACCAATAATAACACCGATAAATATCATGCAAAGGGATTATACCTGAGTGTATGCATAAACACCAGCTTCTGTAGGCCCCACAGGACTTCCTCTACTGTTAAACTTCCCCTCTTTGTATATGTAAAGCAATGGTATCCCAGTTGATATCTCTAAACTAGTGACCTGTTTGTCGACAGAGAAGTAAAGTTCAATCCCAGTCTTATGTTATTTACTACCAAAAGAAAAAATCACACAAATGAGATGGTTGCACTCGTAAGAACTGCAGAATGCTACCTCTTGAGAAGTTAATCCGTCCAGATACATTATAATAGACCTCAATGAGTTTCCATGAGCAGCAACCATCACGTGCTTTCCTGATTTTAGTTGGGGTTCAATCTACAACACATGCTTTTCAGTATCAACTCCCGTAGAAATTTCAAATGTTTCAATCCCCAGCAAGATATCAATGCCATAGAAAATCCAATATAAAACTGACATTAAGGAATAAGAAAATTAACACCCTTACAAAATCTTTAAAATACGGAACAGCTCTCTGAAAACACATTTCCAGGCTCTCACCCTTGGGAGGAGGAATGTCAAAACTCCGACGCCATTCATGCACCTTCTCCTTTCCGTATCTTTCTGCAGTCTCCTGCTTATTAAGACCCTGTAACTCCCCATACCTGAAGAAATAGAATAAACAAGGATAATTCTATCGTTCTAAAATTCATTGAACATATCCTATAAACAGGAAACAGAGAAATTAATAGTTGCATACATTCTTTCATTCAACTGCCATGCTGTAATAACTGGAATAGATTGCTTGGTGGTTTTTTCACTGTAAACTTGAGTCCAAGTTGTTGCCTGTTCACTCTCATCATGGATGATAATAGGAACCTATAGAGTAAAGATTTTGTTAAAAACTCCAGGTTCTAAAAACAATTGACAGGCATACAAAACACCAGTTTTTATTGTTTTTTTTCATGGATAGCATACATTCTGAATAGTTCGGGAAAAGAAGTATTTTTAAAGATTGAATAAATTGATTAAACCTATACCAACTATTCAGGTCAAAGAAAACAAGTTTGTTTCCCCCCATTACTTAAAACAGAGGGAAAATGAACAAAATACAAATGGAAGCACCAAATGACTAAATCCGCCACTACTTGTACAAACATAATCATTTTCAATCAAGTAACTAGAAAACACAATTATAAGTGGCAGGACTACCTTCTTCTGGGAGTGCTGAGTCATTGCAAGCATAGCGGTCATCTGTGCACGAATGAGTGCGGACGTAAAGATCATATCAATGGGTATATAGCTAATCCTCTGACCAGCTTCAATAGCTTCCTCTACACCTCTATTGGTCAAAGGTACATCGCAACATCCCGTGAACAAGTTCTTCTCATTCCACAAAGACTCCCCATGACGAATCAATATCAAAGCACTCTCAGCCTCGGCTATAAAAACAAACAAGGCAACAAGACTCACGTTTATTCAGTGATCAAGACTCATAGTTTACAATCTTGAATAACAAGAATCCAATCTTGAATAACAAGAATCACATGTTAGTTGAATTAGTTTGTCAATAATATGTAGATAAAAGAAAGAAAAAGAATTGCATACTTGATGAGTGGTGAGAAACGGAAGCACGAATGTGATGGTGGCGAGTGCTGCAGGGGAAACGCATTGAGAAGAAGCTTGGGAGATTTCTAGAAGATCTCGGAGCGCCCCAACCGTGAAGTCCCGTAGGATGGTGTTTAAAAGTAGCGGCCATCGTCCTGAAGAAAGAAAGATCATCGAATTCAAAGCATTATCACTTACTACTATGCACAAGAAAAGCAGTGCAGAACAAAGGAAAGATACTGACAAGTGAGCGCAAAGATTTAGAAGGGTAATTGGAGCAGAATATTAACAGAGAAATATCAGTAATAGCTGAATTCTCAAATTCTTATCTATTAATGGGTAATGAGGAGATAGAAGGTTATATAAAAGGTATTTTAACCAGCTTAACTGATAACCATAACTAACTTTATGCCAGCTATTCTAACGGCTATTCTAACTAATTGCCAACCCTTTATACAACTGTAATAGAGAAGTGAATCAGATTTCAGAATGACCCCAAAACAGAATAAATATAGCCAGGGTTAGAGTACGACGCCGTTTCCCGCTAAGATTCATTCTTCTCTTATTTTAGTAGAAGGATGAGATTCTTTATTTTATTCAGGGTGAAATTATTATATTATTCGTATTTCATTATTTAATTAAATAGAATAAATTTTTTATTTTATTTTATTTTTTTAGTATAAATAATTTCAAATTACATTATTATTTTTAGGCTAAATAATTCAATTTTCTTATTACTACTTATTATTTCTCTATATAAAATATTTTTATAACAATTGAATTGAATAATGTATAGAATTGAATAATGTATGTGGGTCAATAATTCAATTGCAAATAATTTTTGTGACAAATATCAATGTCAGTATTATGTGTAGTCTTAATTTTGTTAAGTAATATCATCTCAAAAAACTAAAACTCAAGTCACTATTATATTCCCGTTGTAAATTAAAAATATTTTAAAAATTAAAATTCATTTCTTAAAAATCAAATAATCAATCAATTCAAACCAATTTCTATAAGACCTGTTTGCTTTAACTTATATTTGACATTACATTTAAATCAAAACAGATCAGATCACAAATTATTTTTATATTCGATTTAAACGGGTTTTTTTATAAAAAAATCTAATGGAAAACATTCTTAAAAATTTATTGAGAAATATTAATAACATGGTTTTTAATGACTTTTTTAAAGTACATTCTATTATCAGCTAAAATTTATTATAAATCATAAAATTTTATTGATTTTTTATTTGTTTGATAAGTTATATTTATAATTCTATAGTTTTCAATAAATTGTAATTGATCATCGAAAAAATTATCTATAGCTATTAATAATAAGAATTATCATATATATTTGGTGTGCATATTTTATTAGATAATTTTATCTTTAAATTATTTCTTAAATTTTAAAATTTTCTTTTAACTTATATTAACTTCTCATTACATTTATGTTATTATTATTTTTTTATTCTATCATTTTTTATATTAACTGATTTAACTTCTACTTTTTTATTATTTAAGAATTTTGGAGATGCATGGAGTCTCGGTAATTGATAATAAAAAAATATAGAAAAATGTGATTAAATCAAATCTATAATTTTATAATTTTTAATAAAATTTATTCAATAGTAAAATATGATAGAAAAAATATATTAGAAAATGTGTTAATTTTTTTTTACAGAGAAGTACTAGAATCTCTTCTTTTTTTTTCCTTCGTGAACATAAAAGTGAAACATAGTCGACACTCGACATAGACGATTCATGAATCATGACTTAAAGTCAAAAAGGATTTTTGGGCTCACGATTATACGTAGATATTTTTGAGTTGTGAAAAGACAATTTAGCTCAAAGGTTGAATTATTATTTCCTTCTTTTGTTTTAAAATCTATTGTTATAAAAAATTATATGGAATTTATTACATATATTTATTAAAAATAAATGAAAAAAAAATATATATATATATATATATTTAATTCTTATACTTTCATTTTTTAATTTTAGTACCTAAAGTTTTATATCCTCCAATTTAATCTCTATACTTTATTAAAAACATATTTGTAATCTTTTCCCTCATATTTTTCACAGGTGAAGTTAATTTTGTCCATTAGAACTGCCTATGAGAATTTTTTAAAATTAATTATAATAACATTAATTTTTTTCTTAAAAAAAGTTATTAAAATATTATCCTCA
This sequence comes from Glycine max, assembly GCF_000004515.6. Classification (NCBI taxonomy): domain Eukaryota; kingdom Viridiplantae; phylum Streptophyta; class Magnoliopsida; order Fabales; family Fabaceae; genus Glycine; species Glycine max. Next base: position 10,670,781 of record NC_038244.2, read on the forward strand.
AATACATTAAATCCTAATTGTCAACTACTTCATTCTTGTATTCATTTTTACCTTTTACCTTCTTTCTTTAACAATTTGTGTTGCATATCTATGAATTTACACTATTCTTCATCGATATCTATACATAGGAGTTGTGATTCAAAATTCATATATTGTTCTTCACAACCATGATGAAAAAAATGTGAATGTGAGAAAAAATTGTTGTTGAAAGCGAGAACCAATAATAACCAATTCCCCAAGAATTAACATCGTGAAAAATATGTGCCAAGGAATTAAAAACATATTTTAGTAAAGTAATAAATTAAACAATATAAAACTCTAGGGATTAAAAACAAGAAACCAAAGTATAGGACTAAAAATATATCTATTCTGAAATAAATTATTTAGCCCCCTCTATAGTTTTAACTTAGTTCCGTCCTCTTCGCAGTTAATTTTTTTAAAAGTTTAATTACTCATTTAATTTTTATAATTATATAAACTTTAACTTTTTATTTATATACTTATAAATCATTCATTTTTGTCCTTATACATACTATTTTAACCCTTTTAGTTCCTGTGAGTTTATAGAGCAAGGACTATAAAGGATAAAAAAAAATGCATAAAATAAAATGAATTAAAAATTATAACTGTATAGACTAAAATAAATGTTTTAAGTATAAAGATTAAAAGGTAATATTTATATAGATACAACTTCACATAGCAAATTATTATTATATAAATAGTTTATATATGTACAAAATTGTCTTTTAAATTGAGTTTAGGGGTGATGTACTAACAATGTAAACTAGATTTGCATGTAATGTAATCATAAATCATGTGACTTTTAAAATAATTTTGTAAAAATCAATAAATTTATCATCTAATTGAATGTTAGTATAAAATTATTTTATATTATCAGTAAGTTTTTTTTCTCAATTAATTGTAGCATTAATCTATATAAATTAAGAGAAAAAGAATATCAATTACCAAGTATAAAAAAAATTATATATTATAATTCAATGACAAATCATCATATATAATAAATTTATTAATTTTTACAAAATTATTTTAAAAGTCAGCTAACCATCATTAAATTAATAATATATAATAATTTTATATTATCAGTAAATCCATTAAACTTTAATTATTTTAGTTCATTTATACATATATAGACTAAAATGCCTAATCAAACTTTGTTAACCTACTTTTAAGATTACTCGCTATACTCTTTACTCAATTTACAGGTATAAGTTCCTTGCTGTAAGTGTTTGAATATATATAGTGGATGAGGAATAATTGTGATACATTGTACATGATATTTAACATAAAAGTATTATTTTTATTCATGGAATAATTGTGATACATTGCACGAAATAATTCTTGAAATGAATTATTATTTTTATTAATGGAAAAGAAAGAATGGGACCCAAGTGTGAAAGGAAGGGGCTGGAAGGTTAATTTAGAGCAAGAGTTGAAGACAAAACACTGAGCGAGACCGTGGGTGGACTCAGTAAGATACTACTAACATGTGTTTTGGACTACTCTACTCCACGCTCCAGTAGAGTTGGCGTGCCTACACGCTCTCAAATTGTTGTTGGTCACGGCCTTACAAGTGTCCGTTCAAAGTTAATAGGGGTGTGAGTGAAAGGGACTTGTAGGACCTCCACTTTGTGACACTTTCTTAACTGTTCCTTGTTTTCTTTCATGCCTGTCTTTCCCAGAAATAACCGTTTTCTTCCCCCTTTCCATGTAGGACCACTATCAGTTTTTTAAAGTAGAATTTCATTAAAATACAATACAGTATATAAGTGGTGTGTCGTCTGAGCTGACACATTCATTATTCAAAAATTAATGATTAATTCCTTCATATATTAAAATCTATTTAGGCTTAATCTTTCTTAACAAATATTATTTGTATAAGTCATGAATCAAATTCATAATTATATATTTAAATAATTAAATTACCTTTATCAACCAATCACACCATATTCGTTATTATAGGTGGTATGAATGACTTTTAAATAACAAATGTGATTGGATGATAATATGATGAAAATGCATTATGATTATAATTTTTTTTCTAAAATAAGATTTAATCATTATTTGTAAGATATGGTGAGTTTAATGGAAATATATTATCCATGTAAAAAAATATTACATTATCAACAATTTAAAAACCTATCATTTATATAATTTTAAGATATATTATAAATTTAACAAATTTATCTTACGTAACAATTTAAATATTTTTATATTTAAATGATAGTATAATACACTTTTCTTATCATATCAGCACATATATAGTGTTAGTTTGTACCAACAGAGATACAAACGTCGTTGTCATGTTTGTTTGCTGGCATTTTTTTTCTACTAGGTTTGGGTACATTCTTTTACTAGCTAAACAAGTTCAACAAATCATCATAGACATTAAGCAGGTCCAACCTTTTATACAAATAAATTCATTAGTCCCTTGTTATAACGAATGTCATTTTTCACTGGGAAACGTAAAAAATAAAAATTATGAAGTTGAAAATTAGTTTTGATTTTAAAAAACATCAATATTTAAAACTAACAATAATTCTAAACAAGGCTTTCAATGTTCCATTTATATTTAATATATATATATATATATATATATATATATATATATATATATATTATCTTTTTATTCAATTCTACTTATAAGGAAAACTTTTAAGTAAATACTTTAAAAATTATATTTAAGATAGTTTTAATAAATTTTAAAAAAATATTATCATTGTATCAAAATTAAACTCTATATAAAATTATTTATTTTTTATACGTATATATTTAATTACATAAGTTAAATTATATACTGAAAATTTTATTTTTTTAATTAAATGATACTTTTATAATACTTATTAATAAAAACAATTAATTACAATGATTAAATTATCAGTAGTAATTAAATAAAAAAAATACGTTACATAAAAGGTAACGTACAATGAAATAGAAAACAATAATATAATATAAAAAATTTATATATATATATATAGATATATATATATATATATATATATATATATATATATATATAGACATTAGCAGAGTAAAAAATATTATTGAGCCACAAATATTATATATTTTTATTATTTTTCAAAGTATATTTTATTATTAATTGAATTATGTGCAAGGCTTATTAAATTGAAACAGTAAGATCTATATAGATCTTTCTTAATACTAACAAAGAATATATTAATTTTCAATATGGTTTTTCTATATTAATATTTTCATTATAAAATCACGTAAAATTGCGTTTAATTATTTTTATATATAAATATATTACTCCATTGTTCAAAGATCGTGATTAATTAAAAACTTAATAAATAAAAATCTATGTAAGAAATTATAATTCATAAATATTAACAACATAAATATTGTCCTTTTAAGAAACATTTTATGTTTTCAATTTCCCAATCATTACTTTATGGTAATTGTTAGCAGAAATAATATTACAAAATTTAAAATCTTATTAATATTGTAAAACATTAAAAATATATTATTTTATTTATTTTTTGTACTTATTTTGAAAATTTACTGAAAACTAAAGACAAAATTTACGTATAAATCAAAATCAAAATCAAAACCAAAGGTTTACTTTAATAACCTACCGATATTTTGGTATCGATCTTTAAGGCGTGAGTTATCAAAATAATATTATTTTTATTAGTATTAGTATATAACTATACACAGGTCTTTATGTTAGATAGAATTTTTAAAATACGTATTAATATTATATTCAACAGTTTTGTCATACACGTATATATATATATATATATATATATATGGTCCCATGACAACATAAAAAAATTGACCCAGTAAAGATGAGGAACCAAAAAAGTTGTCAAAGCAGTTAAAAAATGTGTAAGAGTGGGACAGTTTAAGTAAGATGTGCATATTTCGAGAGCAGTAATATTTTTTTTTTCTAAGCGATTGGTAGTAATGAAAAAGAAACACATTTAAGGATAAATTATGAATAGTAAATATGTATATGTATATGAAAAGGATAATCATTTTTATTAATAATTACAGATTAAATTTTGGAAAACAATATTACAAACTTGTAAAATACTAATTCCATCCTCTGTTTTTTTTTTTTTTTTTTTTTTGAGGAATAATTATCCTCCATCTTAAAAACGCCGTGCGAGAATATTAACGTTACTTGATAGAGAGCACTTAAATTTTCACATTTATTGTATGAGTCTATGAGAATAGGACTCACAGCCACTCATTTTGTGACACGTGAAGCAGCATACATGGGTGGTTCGTCTATATATTGAGGCTGCTTCGCTACGTGAAACTGCACACAACAACCTTCTTCTTCTTCTCTTAAAAGTTATTAAGAGCTTTTGCTTTTCTTTCTGCGCGCTTTTCCCAATTAAGTAGTTCTTCCTTTTCTCAAAGCAAAAAAAATGTTCATCGAGAGTTTCAAGGTTGAGAGTCCTAACGTGAAGTACACAGAGACTGAGATTCAGTCCGTGTACAACTATGAAACCACTGAACTTGTTCACGAGAACAATAATGGCACTTATCAGTGGGTTGTCAAGCCCAAAACTGTCAAATATGAATTTAAAACCAACACCCATGTCCCTAAACTAGGGTTAGTACGTTCTCATGTCCTCCTCCCCTTAGTTACCCTTAATAGTTTGAATGTATATTCTTTTGAATTTTATTTTTATTTTTTCCATCTTTTATTTTATTGCTTTGTTGATATGGTTTCTTTGTTGTCTGCTAGGGTAATGCTTGTGGGGTGGGGGGGAAACAATGGCTCAACCCTCACTGGTGGTGTTATTGCTAACCGAGAGTTAGTTTCATCTTCAATTCCTAATCATTAACGTTTTAATTTATTTCTTCTTCTTCTTATTTTTTGTGGCTATGGTAATGGCTATAAAATAATTTAAGGGTAACCATGTATGTATGTGAATTATGTTTCTCACTTCTCAGGGGTATTTCATGGGCAACAAAGGACAAGATTCAACAAGCCAATTACTTTGGGTCGCTGACCCAGGCATCAGCTATCAGAGTGGGGTCTTTCCAAGGGGAAGAAATATATGCTCCATTCAAGAGCCTGCTTCCAATGGTATACTACCATCTCTTTGGGGAACGAAATTCAGTCTTGTAGTCTTTTTTCTGTACTTTTAATTGAATAATTCTAATTTTTAAAAATAAGACTAAACTAAAGTATGGTAAGTATTTATTAACTAAAATTAGAATTTTATTTGGACAACTTACATATTAATAATAGAATTTAATAGACATGTGGTGGTGACATAAAAATTTGAGATATGATACTTATATGACAATTTATATAATATTATTTTATGTCTTTATCTCTTTTTATCATATTATTTATTACATCTCAATTTTTTTTTCTTTTCTTTCTTTTTCTTCATTTGTTATAAGATTTGTTGAATAATAATATATGGTGTGACTATTGAATATGATATAGTTTGTGTTTGTGGTGATAGAATAATAGTATAGCAAAGTTTAGACCATTAGTGCATATATTATTTGTTTTTAAGAAAACTCAGATTATTGAGTTTGATGTGTCATTTCTTTGTAAATTCTTTCTTATTTGATAGGATAAAAAAATTGAAATAAATTATTGACAAAAAAATCCTAAAAATAATTTATGATATTACACTCAAATTTTTGTATGAAAATATTATTTTTATCAAATTATTATTTTTTTGAAACAATATTAAATTATTATTGTTTGATTGAGAAATAGAAGCACGGAAAATGATACATCATATTTGAATCTCCTTTTTTTTACCCGGCCCCACAATCTTTTTCTTTTCCTAAAATAATGTTTATTTTCTTTTCTCCCTGGAGGCCGTGAGTTTAATTGTCAGAGAAATGGTTATACCGAAAAAGTGAACAAGGCCCACAAAGATGTGGGTCACGGAGGATAAAAACAAAAATGATAAGTGGAGATAAATATTACTAATTTATTTAGTTCCTAATATTAAAAAAAGTGTGTTTAATATTTAAATGAATATTTTAAATGAATTCAATACTAGTATTTAAATATTTTTAATAAAATAAATACTAATAAAGTGTATCTAATATTTCAAAACATAAAAAGATTTAATATTTACTTCATTTAATAATTATATTATAATTTAATTAAATATCAATATTTTAAATGTCTTTTTTATTTTTTTATTTTTTGGGGTGTTGATAACAATGTTTTATACTATCATATATGAAAAAATTATTGAATTAATTAGGTTACTCTTAAATTTATTTTGTTGACAACATAAAATTCTTACGTTTATTACTAAAAACATAATAAAGAGAATATACAAATATTCTGAATTGAATAGATTAAATGTTAAAATAACCATGTTATGATTATGATAAAAGTTATGATTACAAATGAAGAATTGCTTGGTAGTTCTAAACATGACATGGATGAGACTTCTTTGATTTAAAACACCAACCCCAAATTAGATTAGACAGTATAGACATGTGGCCGGTGAGGTGAGTCCCACATCTAATATGTGGGTTTCACACAAGGTGGAACATCAGTGACATGAACTCTTATAATTTCTAACATGCTGAAAACATAAAATTCTTAAATTAACTATACTTAGTTTCTGAACCATGCCATAATTAAACACGAGTCTTAATTAATTTATGCAGGTGAACCCTGATGATGTTGTGTTTGGGGGATGGGATATCAGTAACTTGAACCTGGCTGATGCCATGGCCAGGGCCAAGGTGTTTGATATCGACCTGCAGAAACAGTTGAGGCCGTACATGGAATCCATGGTTCCACTCCCCGGAATCTATGACCCGGATTTCATTGCTGCCAACCAAGGAGACCGTGCCACTAACGTAATCAGGGGCACAAAGAAAGAACAAGTTCAACAAATCATCAAAGACATTAAGTAGGTCGAACCATAATCTAATTATACTAGCTAGCAATAGCACCTTACTGATCAGTTTGAAACTCATAGAATATATGTTCCCTTATGAAATTAAATTTAGGGAGTTCAAAGAAAGCACTAAGGTTGACAAGGTGGTTGTCCTGTGGACAGCCAACACAGAGAGGTACAGCAACGTAGTTGTGGGACTAAACGACACCATGGAAAACCTCTTTGCTTCCTTGGACAGGAATGAGGCTGAGATTTCCCCTTCCACCTTGTATGCCATTGCTTGTGTTATGGAAAATGTTCCTTTCATCAATGGAAGCCCTCAGAACACCTTTGTCCCAGGTTTATTATTAAACATTATGCAAAAAATAGCTAACGTTACAAAATTTAAAAATATATGGGTGAATTTGTACTTGTGTTTTCATCAGGACTCATTGATCTGGCCATCAAAAGGAATAGTTTGATTGGAGGAGATGACTTTAAGAGTGGTCAGACCAAAATGAAATCGGTGTTGGTGGATTTCCTAGTAGGGGCCGGCATCAAGGTACAACTTTTGTTGTTTTGCTTACTAATACTATTGCTATATCACGTGTGCTACTACTTTTATTGGTTAATAATAAGGACAGAGTATCATTTGTATGCTTAAACTTTAATTAAAATAAAATAAAATAATGTGTTGGCTAAAAATGGAGAAGTAAATTGATGTTTTAATTGTCTTGGTGATGAGTGACAGCCAACATCTATAGTGAGTTACAACCATTTGGGAAACAATGATGGCATGAATCTCTCAGCCCCTCAAACCTTCCGCTCGAAGGAAATTTCCAAGAGCAATGTTGTTGACGATATGGTCAACAGCAACGCCATCCTCTATGAGCCTGGTGAACATCCGGACCATGTGGTTGTCATTAAGGTAATTTTTATTTTTAGTCACTCACTCTCTTTCAAATTCAATTGGTTCTTTATTTGACTCTTCGGTAATTAATTTATTGGTTTTGCAGTATGTACCTTACGTTGGGGACAGCAAGAGGGCCATGGATGAGTACTCTTCTGAGATATTCATGGGCGGAAAGAACACAATTGTGTTGCACAACACTTGTGAGGATTCACTGTTAGCTGCTCCTATTATCTTGGACTTGGTCCTTCTTGCTGAGCTTAGCACTCGAATCGAGTTTAAAGCTGAAAATGAGGTTTGCCATATGTTGCTTAACCATTCATTCCAACCTCTATTTCTTATCTTTAGTTTTTTAAAGACTCAAATGAGTTTATGGCTTTAACAGGGAAAGTTCCACTCATTCCACCCAGTTGCGACCATCCTCAGTTACCTGACCAAGGCCCCTCTGGTAAGTATAATGTATCTGATTCATAATTGTTCAGTGAATTTTTTCATCCCCCCTTTGATTAATTTTCTCAAATTGTGTGAACAACAATTATTAAATTACAGGTTCCACCGAGTACGCCAGTGGTTAATGCACTGTCAAAGCAGCGAGCTATGCTGGAAAACATCCTAAGGGCTTGTGTTGGATTAGCTCCTGAGAACAACATGATCCTGGAGTACAAGTGAAGTTCAAAGTCTTAAGAGTAATGGTTTGGGATACTGTAGTTGAATGAGATCAAAACTTAACTCATATCCCATACCCTCTTTTCTGTTATATATTTATGGCAAATGTGAAATTTAAAGATCGTTGGATCTCTCTATCTTTGTTCCTGCTGACTAATTTGAGAGCAGGCTATCTATGCTATGCATGCATGTAAAATAATATAAAGTTATCGAAGTATTTTGTGCTTAATTCATGTTTCTCTTCATTCCCCCTTTTTATTTTCTGTATTTAGAAGAATTGACACAACGCCTCTCTTGGAAATGATAATATAGAGCGTGTTAGCTTTAAATAATGGTAAGGACCACATTAAATTATAATGCATTCTATTAATCAATAAGAGTTCTTCACAAAATCAATGGCAATTATGGAGTTTAATCGGAAGGACCGTTACTGCCGTTTCTAACGACAATTTTAATATAGTGTTCCTGGCCAAAAGCTACTAATATTTAAACTAGAGATTTAGTCATCTAAAAAAAAAAAACTAGAGATGTAGCATCCTTTTGGTTTGCTAAAAAAAATGGTAATGGACATCATAAATCAAATGGTAATCAAGAGGAAAAAAGCTCTCATTACTCAAGAAATCATGATCAATTTTTGTTTGAAATACAAAATATTAAAAATAAAAATAATATATATATATATATATATATATATATATATATATATATATATATATATATATATATTTGTTATCGTCGTTATTACTATTACCGTTGTGATCATGTTATTATTATTACTAAAATTATTATTATTATTATTATTCAGTAGAAGTGTTATTATTATTATTATAATTGTTACTATTTTTTAACATTTAAAAAATATTATAGTAAATTTTAGATTATTTTATTTGTACTATTCTATTATGCATCAATTAATGCACAAGATATAAAAAATGTTTTGTAATTTAAATTTTGACAATTGTTCGTTTACGTTGTATCTCAGTGCATCAAATGTTACTCAGATAATCCTAGTTTGTAATTTGCGAACACATTAGACATTATTATATTGAAGTAGATTTGAATATAATTAGTAGTTGTTTTTACTTTAACTTTAAAGTACAAACACAAATAAGTCTTGTTTTTTGTAGATAGTAATTTTTAATTAATAACAAATGATTTTAATACTACTTAACTTATAATTTTTTTTATAAATATTATTTGCAATAATGATATACATATTTCAAACATTAGACTATTCTAGATTTTTGTACTAAAATTTAAACAAATGAAATTAAACGACCAAATTTTTTAAATAACTCCTATACACGATAGGATTGACAATGATAGTATTGCTGTGATTCAAAACAGCGACAATATATTCCTTATTTAATTATTCAATATTTCAATTGAAATATTTTTTATTTAGCTTATTTAAAGAGCACTTAAATTTTTTACAAATAATATTAAGTGTGAAAATAATTATAAATTAGGATGAAAAGGTTTTGTTATTTATTAAAAATTATGTACACAAGCAACAACACAGATTTTTCGTGTTTGCACTCTAAATGAACTAAATGAATAGTGGTTAATACTTTTGTCATACTTATATTAAATGAATTATTACTTGTCTATACTTATGTTGGATGTTAAGTTGATATGATGATCAAATTTAAAATAGCATAATTTGAAAAATAGGAGATCAAAACTGAATAATTAAAAATTGGAATCCATGTCAATACATTGTATTAACACTCTATGTTCCACATCACTATCAGCATATATGCCTAATGCAGCACTCTACACTCTACAGCCATATCTGCATTTTTATCAAATATTAAATGTCAAGTTAATTAATAAATAGATATAAATTATATTATTTATAAATAAATAAAAATTAAGTAATTAAAAATATGTATAACCAAAATAACTCAAACACTATACAGTCAATAATTTTTTTAAAATAAAGCTATACAGTCTATACTAGTAGATCAAAAGTATAGTTAACCTTCCTTTAATCAGAAATCCAATTGGACACGCAAACTTGGTGCCTACAGTTTATGTCGTTTATTGCACCGACGTATGTCGATGATGTAAAAATCTCGTAAGCAAAAATCAGGGTAGCTCTCTTTAGCTATTCGTTCATAGTTCATACTATACTACTAAAGTTGATGAACAAGAATTTTTTTTGTATTTGGTAATAAAAAAATCGGTATTTATAAAGCGTCTGTGTACACCGTATGTCCGTATAATTACAAATCCCTTGACATTAATCGTTGTTTAGAAGGGAACGAATCTGGTAGAGTAGGGACTAGGGATAATAGAATTCATTAATTCAATGTTCCCCAATATTAAGGCGATTCGATGTTCCCCATTATTAAGGCACGAGTTCTATCAGTATAATGTTACATTGTATTTTTTCAGGAAATTATATTTAGCTGCTTTATATGACAATATCTAACTTAATGGTAACCTGCCGTTATGCCAATACATGCCAAGTTTGCAAGAAAAAATGAGTTTGATATTCAAAAACTACATTTTTATGAAAAGGTGAAATTTTTTTTAAATGAGTCCAAGTTTAGCACTTGCTCAAATAATCAAAATTTATAAAAATATATTGAAATCTCACTGGTCTCATCGTAAAATAAAAATTACAATTACAGTATTTATAAAAAAATGAAAAAGTTTAATAAAAGAAAATAAATTTAAGTTAAACATTCACTTTAATAATTTTTAATATTTAAGCGAATTTTGTTTAAAATTCTTAAAATTATATAATATTATAGGACTTGTAAAATTAAGATAAATAACTCATTTAAATAATAATATAAATATTCATATATATATATATATATATATATATAATATAAAATGTTTTTAAAACTCCATTTTCTTAATATTATCAGGAAGGTGTTGGAAACTACTGTCTATGAGCATACCGTTAATGTAAGGACAATTATGGTTTTCCGTTAATGGAAACAAGGATATCACGATCAGCTATGTGAGAGGCAAATAACCAAGAGCATAGATAATACACGATCCATAATGCACATGTTACCATTATATTATTGTACCAGTCATTGTATACAATTGGACCATTTGGCCCAACCCTAGGCATCACACATGGATATCCCTTTAATCATCTGCTGATGAATACTGATTAATCCACTTATGGACAATGTTCTGAAAATTTTAATATGGTACAATATGTTCGAGATATTTTAGGATACAACAGGATTCCTTTTTAACCCCCATTTGATTTTTTTTTTATCTTCTTTTCATTTATGATATTTTTGGTAAAAAAAAATAAAGAGAAAGAAAAACACCAATACCGATATTTTTTTAAAATTGAGAAAAAGTGGGAAAAAAATGAAAAAATAAAATAACATTTTCTTTCCATTTTCCTTTTAAATTAAATTTCAATTTTTTTCTATCCTCTTTCCTTTCCTCATTCCAAACATAGGGTTCATTCTTTGCACCGATTATGTTCCACACTTGCAATTAATGATTTAGATATCTTTCTTTGCATCACCTTTTAATTTTATTTTTTTCTCTTTTCTTTGATATGATGTGTGCACTCTAAATTAGTAAAAAAAAAAATAGAAATTTAATAATATGTCAAATATTTATTTTCCATCTAAGAAATGATACTATCATGATATTTTGGGCAGTCAAGGTAATCATCATTCATATTGTACACAAAGAGTTTGACAGAGCATAACATTTCATTACGAAATTGACCCTAATCATTTTATTATGTCTTTGTATTTTCTGCATGCGAAAGAAAGACACAATCAATTCAATTTAAATTAACCTTACATTCTCCCTGGAACACATAAAATGCAACAAACATTATTTTTAATTTTGGCCAGACTTTGAGAGGACGACATTTTTTAAGGAAAGAAATAAAGTACACTGAAGGAAAACCTATTCAATACATTGACTATTTGATAAGTTATGGTTATAAATAATTAACAAATATGGGGATGTAGCTCAGATGGTAGAGCGCTCGCTTAGCATGCGAGAGGTACGGGGATCGATACCCCGCATCTCCATTTTTCGTTTATTTTAATTGTCTTATTTATTGTACAATAAAATTTTACTGGGTTTGTAGTTGCGGCCCAAGTGGAATATAACTAACATGCGGGCCCGAGAGGAAAATAATAAAAAACTTCTCTTGTCTTTTTTTCTTTTTTTGTTTAAGGAAACTTTTATTGTCTTATAACAAAATATTATAAAGTGAGGATTTGAACATGGAATTCACCCACATATTTTATTTTAACTAACTCGCTAACTTACTAATTATTATTGAAATGATATGCAAATTAAAGCTTTTTTGTTTTATAGTTTATTCATTAAAAGAATGTTGTGCAAGTTAAGAAATTTAATTTCAAAACCAACATGGATTCGCCTATTTTTTTAGATAAAGATAGTTTTAGAATAATAATGTTGAGAGATGTTAAAATTTACTTCTATATTATTAATTGGAATACATAACTCGGAATGTGAGACGCTCACTCTTGTTATTCTCTTATTATGTCTTCTATCATTAGGACATACTACTCTTGCAAATAGCATTTTTTTCTTCTTTCAATCATATGAAATCACTCTCATTTTTTCTATACTTTATTTTCTAAACCATCAACCCCTTCAAATCTACCATATTTTATCTTTATCTCTAAATTTAATTTCAATAAATTTTAAAGGAATTCATCAATAATTTAAAATAACCTTATATTATATTCGAAATTGTTCATTAGAAATATAGAAGGTAAAATATGTGTACGACGCATCTAAAATTTTTGAAGTTTAATTTTGGTCCCTCTAAATTTTTTGTTTACTTTTGTCTCTCACATTTCAAAATGCATTACTTTTGATCTTCAAAGTGGTTTATATAACATTTTATAGAGGGAAAAAGTGGTTTAGGTAGCGTTGAAGACCAAAAGTGGTGTATTTTAAAATTATAAGAATGAAAAACAAATAATTTTTTTTAAAGGACTAAAATTGAACTTTGAAAAACTTAGAGAGACCAAAAACATATTTTAAAAAATCTAAAATATAACTTATATTTAAAATATATTTTTTATTATAAATATTAATTATATAAAAATTAAATTGTTTAATGAAAAAGTTAAAATTCTAAATATCTTTAAAAAATCGATGCAAAAATCTATCACTTTGATTACATTCAAATCAATAAGCTGTAGTAAAAAAAGATTTCAAATCAATAAGCCATTTAATCAGCCTTTCTCCATAGTTCGGCCCAAATATCTGTAGTCTAACCAGCCCATCAAAAAGTGGCACAAAAAACCTTGTAGCTGGGCTTGGGCAGCTTCCGTAAGGGTTACTCTTCCTTTACCCACCATATTTTTTAAAATTTCAACTTTACCCTTTTTTTACTTCTAATTTGTATGAGCCCATAAAAATTGTTTAAAATATATTTTTACGAAATAATTTAAAATTAATGGTTCAGGTCTTGAAAATGTGATTTTTTTATTATTAACACAATGTTCTAACCAACTGAAGTAATCAATCAATTATGTTAAAAAATAATTAATGTTGATATATATACCACTAAATTTTTTAATATATATTTAATACACATATAAATTTACATGATAAATTTTGTAATAATTAATTTTAATATAATAATATTTTTTTACATATAAATTTTTCGTAAATCCCATACGGATATACATCAATTTGTAAGTCTCACATGAATTACTAATCCATTGATATATGTAAGGGTATTTTTGATTTTTTTTCCTTGTATTACTAGGTGTATTGAAAAAAAATGTTGTGTGCAGAAAGAAAATTTCCATAGTTAACCATACTACACGACCGGCATGTGTCAATAGCCTTCGTTGAATCATTCTAACTCTTTTTTTTTTTTATGATTCGAAATCATTGTAATTTGTTCCTCCACTTTTAGTTTTACCTCTTCAAATCATTAATAAATAATATTGGAAAGTATTCTTATCACAAAACTAGAATAACTCCCATGGTAAAATTAAATTGAAACAATTAAAATTTAAAATATTTTAAAATGTAAAATTTTAAAATATATTAAAAAATAATTATTACAAAACAAATTTAGTGAAATATAATTTCTACTAAATGAGTTCTAAAAAAGAAATATCAAATACAACATTAATACATTAATATGAAGTGATCATTTTTAATACATGACACTAATATATACTAGTGATTATCTTTAATTAATGATGGGGTGATTTCAAGTATCAAAATATGGATTTTGTCATCTTCTAAATGACAAAAATTATAATGCATGCTTATTTTATAGAAATAATTATTTTGTTTACATTTTTTTCTGTTAAAAAAAGGCTTTGGCAGAAATGCCACTACTCTAATATAAAATAGTAAAATCTGTCAAAATGTCGAAATCACACAACGAAGGGCACCGTGAGCTCTAATAATCAATCAAAATCTTTGAAAAGCTAACTAACTAAGCAGCATTTTGAATTATACTGCTCTTTTTACTCAAAACTGAAAGACCGATTTGGGCAGAATTTTTGGACGGATTTAAAATTTCAATTTGCACACAGAATTGGATGGTTAATTGTGACATTTTTTATTCCAACGCCTCATTTTCTATGCTTTTATTTTACTAAGGAAAAAAATGTCAATCACAACATTTCGTTCTCGCTTGGCTGCGAAACTGATCATAGGCTCATAAGTAATCGTAATCATGATTGTGATTTCAAAGAAATTTAAGAGGAATCTCTAATATTCAACATTTTCAGCAAGCATTATGACTTCCCGGTAATTGGGTTATCTTATTGTGTCTGTTAACTGCATTCTAGTTTAGGACTTAGGAGGTGGCTCAATAAAAGGAAGAAAGAATACTTCATAAGTTAACTTTAGCAAAGAACTTAAGCTTTTTAACATTTATTTCATATTTGGGACCGTCTTTGACTAATCTAAGATTAAAGAGGTAAAGCAAAGAACCGAAATTTGCAGCATCTTTCATAGAATTAATTACCAATAGGAACAGTGAATTTTGGAAATGCAGTGTAGAACGAACTTTATATGTTTTTGTAAAACAGTAGTAGGCTATCTTTATTTTTGTAAATTACACTTCCAATTTGAATAGACATCTAAAATAGTAAAATACTAATTAAAGCTTAATATAATTGTTTTCAATCATCCACTTGATGCTCCAGAAGTTAGAGTCACATTTGTAGGCCCAATAAGCCCATCCAAATTTGGCACGAGAGTATACATCCACTTGGACTTGCGTAAATTTTTGTTGGTCAATCTTTGATGCACTCTGAACTTTCCAATCACTACTCCATTCCCCTGCGAGATTCCACCAACAACATGTTATGATATGCTATACTATACTTTTCTTAGAATAGAAGATTTAAAAGAAGGCTATCACTGAATCCAAGAATATGATAATGCATTCATAATGCTACTTTCTTGTGTATGTAAAAGTAGAAAACTTACCAACAAAAATGAGGGGTCCATTAGATGTGGTGAGAGAGCTAAGATCTGAGACTCTTTGCTTTTTAATAAAATCGATGTTCTGCTGCACATTCATGTTGGAGAACCTATCCGAAAAGAGATTGTAGTAGTGCACATCAATGACCACTCCGCTGAAAGCTCCAGCAAAGGACAAAAGCACTTTTGAATCTCTATCAAGAGGGTTAGACATTATCACATAGGCACTAGAAGTGTGTTTCCTCACAGCATCATAACCTGCTTGATAATAGCTTTTAAGGCTTTCCAAATTAACTCCCTGAGGCTCATTCATTAGCTCTATTGCAACTAGACCTGAACTGTTAGCATATCTGAAAACCAATTTTGAAGTCAGATACATATATATAAGTTAACCGGATAAGAAGCACCCCAAAAGACTAATTAAATGACATGAATAAACATTCAAAACAAATAGTGTAATACCATTATGTATTTATATATAAAGGCGCAAGATGGTGACGTATTTTTAGAAAATTAAAAGGGACATTAGCTACAAATTGAACCTTTCAGCTAGAAAGTCTATGGCTGCCACAGTGTCAGATATGTATGAATCATCCCATTCTAGATATCCATCTCTTGAGGCACTGTGAGGTCTTCCATTTTGTGAGCCTGGAGCAGCATGCAGGTCCACAATTACCTTGATTCCATACTTTCTGCAATGACATTAAAGAGTGACAATTAAGTGATAGACAAAGTGGCTTTTTTCCAACTTTCATGGTAACGAAATTGACAAGGTACCAGCCCTTAATTGGTCTTACTCTGCCCATGTGAAGGCATTATCCAACACTTCCAAGGATCCCCCAACAAATGGCTTTGGTGGTGTTGGGTCTAGGGTTGTCCACCATCCCACGGGAATTCTCACAGCATTTAAGCCATTTTCTGACATGAACTTGAAATCATCTTCAGTGATATACGTGTTCCAGTGATCCTGCATGTGCATGCCCCCACGTAGCTTAATCATTAATTAAATTCTGATATAAGTTTCTGTCCCTTGTTCTCTTTAAAGCAGATATTTACCCTCATGATTTTGGAAGCTTTATCTGGGCCATATCCATTTGTAATTTGGTATTCACCTCTTATAATGCTTCCACTCAAAACATTCATTTTGAAGACTGAAGGGTCACTATCATCCCAACTAGATCCTTCATAATTTGCAAGCACCACATTCTCAGATATGGCCTGATAAAACAATATTAAGAGTATAGAAACATTACTATCTACATAATCTATAATGGCAATAAGAGTTAGCTAAACATTAGATTGAGAAGATTTAAAATCATCATCATCATCATGCGGTCAATTAATAACACAAATAAGACCAAAGTACCTGTAAAAACTGGCCATTTGGTGCTCTAATGCGAACCATGTTAGGGTCATCATCACTCCTCAGAATCTCGAATGTTTCCATGTCGCTAGGTGAATCTGAATCAGCCACTAAATTGCTTCCTCCATTTTGATTTGTCAATCTTATAAACTGCTTACTAGAAACTCTAAAATTGAAGGTGGATTCATTGACCCTCCACAACTGCGTTATTGGTCGCAAAAAATGCTACTAATTAAATATACTCCTATAAGATTATAAATATGTAACACATAAATTAAATAAATAAAACTGTTAAAAGTATATATATGTTGAGGAACCAACCCTGAAAGTTTCCCAACCCAAAGCTTTGGTGCGGTTGGCAACAACAACACTTCCTCCTCCATGTTCTGCACAGAGATACTTTTGTAACTTTGTAGACATGAATTGCACTTGAGTTCCATCCTGAAATGACCAAATTTATGTTACAGTTAATTAAGGGACTAGGAATTAAGTTCAACTATAGACAAATAACTTAATCCTGGGAATAGAAAGCATTGCCAAAAGATTGAAATAGGATAGGAAATTATTAATGAATAATAAGTGATTGAGATGATCAAACATACCAAAAGATCTTTGTTGGTTATTCCATCAAAGAGAGAAGGTTTCATCCACCCTTCAATAACGAACCAATTTCCAAGATTCACAGCTTTGAGTGGCAAAGGGAAATTTTCAGTCTGAGCAAGAGCATAGTGACATGAGAGGTAAAAGGCGAGCACAAGGTTTGCGTAGAATAATTGGTTGCTCATCTTACTACACTTTTTGGTGTGTGTGGAGTGAGTGCTACGGAAGAGGTTAGTGTCTATAACATATATAGAGTTCACAGTCTACAGATATCTTCGCCTAAATTTTACTTATACAATTGGTGTTATATTGTCACGTTGATCATCCTGCTTTATTATACGTACGTGGGAGTATATTGAAAATTGCCCATCACCGTATATCATTTTCTGTCTCCATCGGAAGAGAGGAACCAACGTTTTGGATTTAGTCACATTAAAAATTAGCCTAAAATATATAGAAAAAGGTTCAATCATATTCCTTTAAAGATAACAAATGAGAAGTGGTATGTGTCACGGAAGTTTTTACATGAAATGATTCACCAGTGGCATGTGTAAGTTTATAGGTTGACAATATCACCTCATGTCATTTGTGGATTTAGATCATCTTTGTTTCTGGTTATTTTTTACTTCTTTAATTAAAAAATGACACTTAAA